>NC_089900.1:4461773-4779579 GCF_040182565.1 Anser cygnoides | reverse complement strand
TCCCTGTGCCTCACCGCCTTGTCTTCCCTTTCTTCTTTGCGGTGTCGAATGCCACCGAGAAGCCCGACAGGCTCGGGAAGGCGGCCAGTCACTTGCACAAGAAGCTTAACAGGGCTGGATGCTCCTGGGAAATGCTGCTTGTTGCTGGCCGGGGTGGCACCCTGCCTACAGTCATGGTGACAGCCTGGCAGCTTTGTGCCTGGGTATCACTGTGAGATCAGGCTAACAGGATGAAGGCTTTGTTCCCCATCCCTTCTGCTGAGAGAGGGGTTTTGCCTCTCGGGCCAGCAGCTATCCCCAGCTCTCAGCATATTTAAGCAAACTACAATGCAGCTACAGCCTCTTCTTTGTCTGGAGACCTGATCTCAGCTGATGAGGAAGGGAATGGGACCAGCAAACCCTTTCTGGCTTGCAGCAGCTTCAGGCCCGGCTGCTCCTGGCCCTGGGGCAGGAGGAGCTGCCCGAAGACCCCAGGGATGGCACGGAGGGGCTGCAGTGCCTCCCAGCGGCTGGCTTGTGCCTCCGGATGTCCCATCTGTGGGGCTGAGCCCTCTGTGCCCCCAGGAGCTGCCGTGCTCCTTCAGAGGGACTGGGGCTGTGGTGGCAGTGCCCAGAGCCCTGCAGCAGCCTGCTCCGGACACTGCCCCTAGCCAGGCTGTGCCCAGCATGAGGAAGCTGGAGCTGGGCTGGGCAGAGGGCAAGGAAGGAGAGTGGAGCAGAGGGCAGGAAAGGTGGAGTGCTCTCTCCACAGCAGTGGATCCCTCGGCTCTCTGTCAGACACCCCTTCTGCCTCTCCCCTCATCCAGACCCTGCACCCATGCGGTGCACACGTGCACCCACCCTTCCAACCTGTGATGAGTTTTGAAGGCCTTCAGCGGTAACCAAGGTCATGCCCGCTTTAGGAGGAATCAAAGGGTGTCAGGGAGGCAAGCCCAGGACTCAGGGACCGGGCTCCTGGACATGTCCTGACATCACTCAACAGCTACTCGGAGGTGCCCCAGGGCAGGAACGGAGCCGGCACACACTTACTCAGGCTGGAGTCTCTCCAGCTTGGCTGCCTGCTCCCAACTCCTCTGCCAGGGCAGGGTTCTCAGCCTTCCTCCACCTCTTCCCTGACCTCCTTGCTCCTGGGCTGGGCTGGAGGGACGGGGAGTCCAAGCATGTTGGCTGTTGAATCGCTGCAAGGAGAAGACGGCTCTCATCAAACAGGACTGGACACACAGGTGCTGTTTCCCAGAGGACCTCTTGAAAGGGCCCTGCAACAGGACCTGGGAACCAGGCGACTCGGCGCTGCCAGCCCACGTCTGGCTGCTGCTTTTATCCCTCCTCACTTTCTGCTGACAACCTCTCCCTCACAGGGAGGAGCAGGCAAAGCCCTGCCCTGCGGCCCTGGTGCCCGTCCTTGCTCCTACCCACCCCTGGGACCTGCTCGCCCTCGGAGCCCTGGCGGAGAGGATCAAACTGCTGTTCCTCAGCGCTGTTGATCACTGCCAGTGCCACCTGGGGTATCTGTTGGTCCTCCCCCTCAGACCAGGCTTCCCATGCAGCCATTTCTTGGGCCCGGGTTTACTCTTGTCGCTTTCGGCACAGGTGGGCCATGAGCTGTCTCCATTTGGTCCCACTGTGAAGACAGAGTTCCAGACCTCCTGGAGGAAAAAAACAAAACAAAAACACAACAGCAGGACAGAGATTGGTCTCAGCTGTCCTCAGGCCTAACCACGCACTCCTGCCCCTGCTCGCCTCAGCCGGTCTGTCAGCAGTGCTTCGAGCCCTCAAGGATGAGGGGCTCCTGAAGCTGGGCCAGGCTCCTCAACCTCGTGACAAACACAGCTGAACAGCTCCGCGGTGGAACCAAAGCCCTCTGCCATCAATGACCCAGAAAGGCCTTGTTCCTTTTCCATGGCCCCTGGTCAAAATGAAGTGGCTCATGGCAAGCACGGGGAGGCAGTAAGAGGCAGGGAAAGGTGTGCGGGACGCCACCTGTCTGTCTCCTGAGGGAAGAGAGATGAAGGAGGTAAACAAACCGTGGAAATGAACGCCCCATCCCAAGGGGACCTTGCTCGGGGATCGCTCCCACACAAAGAGGCTTTTTGCACAGTGCCCAAACAGCACGGTCATTGCAGCAAGGCAGAGTTATAGGTAGCCTGCAGCGCTCTCCTGGAGGCTTCAGGAGCAGGGAGCGCAGTGGTGGTTGTAAGGGAGATAAGGTCCAGCAATTCGTGCCACTAAGCGGATTTGAAGGGTTAACATTGAGGCCTGGAGGTTTAGGTGATAAGAGAGAACAAAGGGATTTTCTTTCAGAGAAAACCTGCTGACTCCTGCACGGACGTGCAGTAACTTCTGACAGCCCGGCCAAGGAGACCACTTCAGATAAGGAGGAAGAATATGAGCCCTCCCCGTCTGAGCGGCCCCCAAGAGACTAACAGAGACTGATAAGCAGGCGCACCTGGGAGGACTTTGGATTCGGGGAAACCAATTATAATAACCCTGCTTTCCCCTTCTCTCTAGAAGTAGTAATCGAATATGTATTGGAAGCCCAGGAGCATAAAAACCAGCCGCCTTACGAATAACAGGTGTGCGTCCTGGTGGAGTACAGAGAGACTCCCCGCACCCCAGCGCTGTTTGCTCACCTTGGCCTGCCTATTCGTTTAATAAATTGTAAACTTTGATTGTAATCCTACTTGGGACTCAGTCATTTATAACAGTGTGGTGGACTTGGCTCGAGGAGCTTGTTTCCTGCCTGTGTCTGCCTTCTTCGTCCCGGGGGAGCTGCCTGGACACGGGGGGAGGTTACACTGCAAAACAGACACGCAGGAGGAGGCTGCATGAGCCCAGGGGAATTCGGTCTCCAGTCCGCGCTTGCAAGCCATGCGTCAGCCTCTGCAGCAGACAGCAGTTCCGCAGCGAGCGGAGGCGTATTGGACTGGCCGTGTTCTCTTCAGCAGAGACAGAGAGAGCCAAACGCGAAGCTGTGGCACCACCTGCACCTTCAGGAAGGCTTCCCGGGATGCCCGCATCCAGGCCCTTTTTGGTGGGAAGAAGGAGAGGAGGCGGTGTCTGCGCAAGGACAGTGAGCCGAGAGACACCATTATGGCCCACCCGGGCTTTACTTCAGCTTCTCCTCTGTGGCCCCTGAAACACGGTGCGCTCATGGGTGGAAAACAGGTTATCGCTGCGGAGCCAGTAGCTTACTTGCCAGAGAAAGAAGCCTGTCAGGGTAAGGAGGGCCCAGTCATGCTCATCTCCTACCTCAGCACTCTCTTGTGCCTGCCACAACGTTTGGGATAGCGTTTGAAAAAATGCTCTGAAAGAAACTTTTCCCAGGAAGCCTCCTGCTGGGTCAGGCCCAAGGGCTGCGGAGAGGAAAATGCACTCACCTGGGAACATCTGGATCCCCACGAGCGGTGGTCTCTCCACTGAAGGCGGCTCAGATGTGGCCGTGGCCACATTCTCTGCAAAGAGACACAAGAGCTGGAGCTGGAGGAGTTTCCTGAGGCGGTTTTCTCACGGCTCTCATTGACAGGAAGCAAACCTCGCTCCCCAAGCCAAAAGAAAGCCTTCTCTCCAAAGCCCTCCTCCAAAGCCTCTTCCATGAACCTTTGTTCTGCTCTGGAGGAGCTGCATGGCAGAATATGCCGAGGCTGTACAGTAACACTGCCAGGTATTTTTTGCAGGGGCAAGCATCCAGATGCTCAGAAGAAACTCTCTTTGTTAACGGAGAAAGCAGCTATAGGGGGCAAGCGCTTAGGAAGGGCATTTGATCTGGCCTGCCATGTCCGGGCTGGCCAAACAGCGGTCGGATTCACCTCACCCTTCACTAGGATTCCCAAAGAAATTGCCAAGTAGCCCTCTCAAAACCTCACCAACTTACACTGTGGAGGCAGTGCAACAAGGCCCACAGGTGCTCTCCAGACGTTTGGAGCCACAGTCCAGATACAAACTTCACTGCCACGCAGGAAACCATCTTCGCACGTCAAAACAACAATGTCAAACCCCTGAAGGCAAAGGGGACGTGGCTCACTTGCTCCTCAGGAGGAAGCAGTACAAGAGCAGATGGTCTCTTGCTACACACAGTTCTTCACCACGTGCAGTGGGAAGGAGAGTGGCTCGCGAGGCCTGCACGCAGGGTTCAGCGGCCTCGATCTTTGACACCATCTGCAAGGAGAAGCAACATCCTCACTGCTGCACAGCAAGCCCAAGTTGCCGGTGCAGAACATCTGCAGAACAAGTTCCCCAGAGAAAGGGTCGCCTTCAGACGAAAGACTGCTCCTGGGGCACAGTTTCTTTTGGGGGAACTCAAGCTTGGGTACCCCTGACTGTCGGAGGGGCAATCCTGTATGCTTCTCCCAGGCCCTTTTTGGTGGAAGAAGGGAGAGGAGCGGATTAAAAGTCTTGTGCAAGAGACAGGAGCCAGAGAGACACCATTATGGCCCACCTGGGCTTTACTTCAGCTTCTCTCTCTGCATGGCCTCTGAAACACGAAAAAAGTGCGAAAACTTACGGGTGGGAAAACAGATTATCGCTGCGTGAGGGAGCCAATGTAACATTTGAAGAAAAGCCGTCAGGGTAAGGAGGGCAGTCATGCCATCCTCCCCTACCCTCAGCACCTCTCTTGTGCCTGCCACAACGTTTTGGGATAGCGTTTGAAAAAAATGCCTGAAAGAAAACTTTTCCATCTGGTATCACAGCTCCTTAGGCTGGAAGAAACAGCAGGGGAGATGGGGCCACGGCAATCCTACAGACACGGTGGAGACATGTTAGAATGAAGGCAGGGGACATTTGCTCCCACAGCACAAAGAAGATGCGACTCCTGGCTGCAATGTGGGGGGGCTCCTGAAGGGAGAAGAGCTTCTGGCAACAAGGCCCTGCATTCAGCTCCCCCAGGGATCGGGGGGCCCTGGGTGGAAAATGAAGGGCTGGTGTGCCAGGTCTCAGGCAAACGTGCTGCACGCTTCCTGCCATCCGTTGAGAGAGCGGCCTCCCGGCTGGGACATGTGTGCCAGGAGCTTCACCCTGCGGCTGGGTGGGTCCAAAGGGGACATCTCTCCTGTGTGGCCAGCTTGCAAGTGGCTCCCTTCCTCCTTTCCCCCAGGGGTCTCACCTGGTGAAAGACGGCTTCTTCTCCCACATTCTTGCTGCCTTGTGCCCTGCAGCTCCCCAGCTTGTCATCAGGATGGGGAGTGAGAAAGGCGCTTCTTCCTCCTCTGGCAGCAGGCTTGCCAGGATGGCACTCTGGAAAGCTAGGAAAGGGAGGAAGCTCTTCAGAGCAGCCGCGTGGGCACTGCCTTTTAACTTCGTGGTTCAAGTCCCAGCCAGCATGGGACAGAAGGACCACCCTCCAGACACGCAGGGACCTGTTCCCTTACCTCTTCTGATCCTTGCGCTCTCCTGGAGAGCTTCACTCCTGTGAGGTGGTGGAAGCTTTGGCTCTCTGGCCTTCTCCTCACAGTCAGGATGAAACCTGGCAACGACAAACGATGGACACGGGCTTGAAGAAGGCTGGCCTTCCTCCCACCTGCTGCAGCTTGCTGGCAGTAATCCTCCTGGTGTTGCACGAGGCATGGCATCCCCTTTTCCGTCATTGCAAAGTCCAGTTGCATGGGGTTTGTTGTCAGTCTTCCCCGCAGCACCAGAAAAAGGTAGCCTAAATTCCCCTCCACATGCAGGCAACTCTCTTTGATGGGAATCGGAAACAGCGCGAGGCACAAGAAACACATAACCTGACAATGCCCCTCCGCTCCAGGTGAGAGACACTCGTGAGCCGAAACTCAGCATTAGGTTAACCAGGAACCAGTCTCCCGGGATTTAGCCCTGACTGGGTGCTGAAGGTGGAGGACCCCAGCCGCGCACGTTCCAAAGCAGGGAGGGTGGGAAGCCTCCGGCTGGGTCAGGCCAAGGGCTGCGGAGGAAACGCACTCACCTTTGGGATCATCTGGATCCCACGAGCGACAGTGGTCTCTCCCACTGAAGGCGGTCAGATGGTGCCGGCCACATTCTCTGGCAAAGAGACACAGAGCTGCCTGGAGGGTTTCTGAGGCGGTTTTCTTCACGGCTCTCATTGACAGGAAGCAAACCTGTCTCCCAAGCCAAAAGAAAGCTCTCTACTCTCCAAAGCCCTCCTCCAAAGCCTCTTCCATGAACCTTTGTTCTGCTCTGGAGGAGCTGCATGGCAGAATATGGAGGCTGTACAGCAACACTGCCCAAGGCTTTTTGCAGGGGCAAGCGCCCAGATGCTCAGAAGAAACTTTCTCTTTGTTAATGGAGAAAGCAGCTAAGGAGAGAGGCAAGCGAGAGGGAAGGGCATTTAGACTGGCCTGCAGCATGTCCCGGGCTGGCCAACAGCGGTCGGATTGCTCACCCCCCATCGCTTCATGAGATTCCCCAAAGAAATTCGAAGTAGCCCTCAAAACCTCTCACCAACTTACACTGTGGAGCAGTGCAACAAGGCGTCCGCAATGCTCCTCAGACGTTTGACACAGTCCCGAAGATTTGCAACCCATCTTCGCACGTCAAAACACCAATGTCCCTGAAGAGCAAAGGGGACGTGCTCCTTGCTCCTCAGGAGGAAGCGCAGTACAAGAGGATGGTCTCTTGCACACAGTTCTTCACCACGTGCAGTGGGAAGGAGGTGGCTCGCGATAGCTGCACACAGTTCAGCGGCTCGATCTTATTGATGGCACCATCTGCAAGGAGAAGCAACATCCTCAGTGCCACGGCAAGCGCCCAAGTTGCTTGCAACATTCAGAACAAGATCTCCCAAGAGAAAGGAGTCTGCTCAGGAGGAACTGCTCCTGAGGCACACAGTTTCTTTTGGGGGAACTCAAGCTGCACCCTGTGACCGTCGGAGACAATCCTCTACTTCTCCCAGGCCTTTCCTGAAAGAGCAGGGGAGGGAACAAACCGTTGCGTGACATGGGGCAGGAAGGTAGGTGGGGGGGCTGCTGCCTTCCTCTGCACCAGGGGAGGAGCTCAGTGGGACAGAAAGATCTCACTCCAGCCACAACTCATCGATGTCCAGCTGGAAGAAAGGTCTTTGAATCAAGAGCAGCTCTTCTTCCTGCCATGGAACTGCTCTCGGACAAGCACCAAAGGTCCCGAGTCCCGCAACCCGAACGCCCCTGCACACAGAAAAGACAGAAAGGCCGAGGAGAGAGTTCTTTGAGAGACGGGGAAAAGGGATGACTGTCAGAGCAGGGGACACTGCTCTGTGCCCTGCCCTGCTCCTCAGGGACAATGGGGCAAGGTGGGTGCACTTTGGAAAGCTTTGCAAAGAGCTTCTCACGCATCCTCTGTTTCTTTCCGTCACTTCCCCCTCACAGGATTTGCCAACATCCCTTGGCTAGAGGAAGCGCCTCCGGAGGTTTCCAGCACACGGATTAGGGCCTGGGGACTGACTGCCAGCAACTGTCCTAGGCACGGGAGCCAGGATATTCCCCCCATCTCTCTGCTCTGCCCTCCCCACTCAGGCCGCAGGGAAGAGTGGAAGCCCTAGGAGTGTAAAGCCAAACACTCTGAGAGAGGCCAAGAGCACATCTGGCCTTGGTTTCTCTCCCAGCTGGCCAAGAAGCTGCTCCGGGCACCCAGCGAGCAGTTCTCAGAGCACTGCCACTGCAGTGCCTCGGGCAGGGATTGCTCTGCAGGGCCCAGGACACCAGCCCTCCACCTTACTCCGCTTTCAGCCTTCCTTTTTCCAGGAATGTACTCAGGATACGGAGTACCTTGAGGCCCCCTGGGGACCCTGGGGTCCCCTCTCGTCCTTGACTAGGGGTGTGGTGCTGAGACCTTGTTTTCAGGTCCCTTGGAGAAGGCTGGGCATTGACAGATTGGCAGTGGATCTCATCCTTGGTCTCAGGCAGCGTCTGGCTTCTTTTCAGGGATGCAACATAAATGGTGATTGCCCTCCATCTACAAAAGCTCAGGCAGCTGGGGACAAGTCTGCCAGCTCCCTCCACTCTCTGCTCTGAGCCACAGGGAATCCCTTTGCCTCTCAGGTCTCACAACCATTCCCCACTGTGAGGTGCAGCAGAAAGTGCTTCAGGATTTCTGACTTCCAGAGAACACTGTGTGGGCATGAAGAGGAAGAGAATGTGTATAAAACATTGCCCCTGGGAAACTCCTTTCTGCCAATCTACATTATGTAGCACCCGGAATGTAGATGTTAACATGCTGACATGAAGAAGATGATCAGCATGCTTTGGGAAAGCACCTTCTCCTTCGAAGAAAAGGCTGAGAGAGCTGGGGCTGAGCAGGGTGACCTCACTGCAGCTTTTCCAGCATTTAAAGGGGTCTTCTAAAAAATATGGAGAGCTATTTTTTTGATCAATCAAATCATGACATGATCAGGGGAATGTTTTTAAACTAAAAGCGGGGAGATTTAGATTAAGAGATTAGGAGAAATTCTTCACTCATGAGGCGAGGAATTACTGGTACTGAAACCATATTGCCCCAGATAGGCTGTGAATGTCCTATTCCTTAGAGGGTGTTCAGGACCAGGCTGGATGAGGTCCTGGGCAACCTGGAATCTAGTGGGTAGGCATCCCTGCCCATGGCAGCAGGTGTTTGGAAATGGATTATCTGTAAGGTCTCTTCCAACCCGAGCCATTCTGTGATTCTATGCTTTCTTTTGTGTAAGAAGGGATTTCATCTGACAAAATCTGAAAATAAAACCTTGCCCTCCTGCTATGTTCCCTGTGTACTCCCTCTGCACTGGGGTCAGGACTGATTCCCTGCGAGACCAGCAAGGCAGAGGCCCCTGCCTCCTCATTGCACACTGACACCTTAAAAACAGAAGCTCAGTGTCATGGAGCTAAATGAAAGATTCCAGCAGAGAAACAAAAAGCATTGGAGTATGGTGCGAGGGGGAGGGTCTGCTACAAGGAGATGGCATAGGGTTCACTCAGAGAAACCTGTCCTAACATTTCATTGCCTTTTACTACATGTACAGATCTCTCCATACCCAACAGGCATCAGATGTCCAACAGCAGCTCCATCAGCGAGTTCCTCCTCCCTGCCATTCGCAGGACACGCGGGAGCTGCAGCTCCTGCACTTCTCGCGCTCTTCCTGGCCATCTACCTGGCTGCCCTCCTGGAGCAACGTGCCTCATCCTCACCGCCGTAGCCTGCGACCACCGCCTCCACACCCCCATGTACTCTCTTTCCCCTCCTCCAACCTCGCCACTCCTCGGGACCTGGGCTGCATCTCCACCACTCTCCCCAAAGCCGTGGTCCGACTTCCCTTCTGTGGGACACCAGGGCCATTTCCTTATACAGGATGTGCTGCCCAGGTCTTTTCTTTTCTTTTTCTTTTTGCTTTTTCAGCAGAGTGTTATCTTCTCACTGTCATGTCCTACGACCCGCTACGTTGCCATCTGCAAGTTTCCCCTGCACTGCTACGGGAGCCTCCTGGGCAGCAGAGCTTGTGCCATCAGTTGGCAGCAGCTGCCTCCTGGGGCAGTGGCTTTCTCCATGCTGTGCTGCACACGACCAGTACATTTTCCCTGAAACTTTGCCAAGGCGCACAGAAGAAAGTAAAACGTGCTTGGGACCAGTTCTTCTGTGGAAGTCTCCAAAAGATCCTCAAGCTCTTCCTGTCAAACTCCTACCCTCTCAGGGAAGTTTGGATAATTATGGCTTGGATTCTGTTTATGCGTCTGGCTGTTTTGTTTTCCATCGTGCTGTCCTATGTGCAGATTTTCAGAGCTGTACTGGAGGATGCCCTCTGAGCAGGGACGAGCTCAAAGCCTTTTCCCAACGTGCCTTCCCCTCACTCTGGCCATGTGGCCTCCCCTGAGCTTCTCCAGCATGACCATATTTGCTCTACCTGAAGTCCCCCCTCCATCTCACCATCTCTGGACCTGGTGGTGGCAGTTCTGTACTCAGTTGTGCCACCCTCGGCATTGAACCCTTCATCTCACAGCATGAGAGAACAAAGGAGCTTAAGAGTGCTGTTAGGAAAGTGATTGCATGGATATTTCTGATTAGGTGATAAATTTCCCCTCTATCTACACAAATGACTTCACCTTGCAGGCCTGCTCCTTGTTTATCATTATTGAAGTTTTTATGTCCTCAGTATCATTTTGCATTTACTAATTTCTTAGAAATATGTTTCTTTTTATTCATCGGCCACCTATCATGCGGAGATGAAACTGTTATTTTACTTGTTTTACTCTCGAGGGCTTTATAATATGTGTATAACAGCCAAGAGGCCAGAGTAAATCTCTGTGATAGTCGTCTGCCTAATAAAACTGCATCTCCCCAGTGCTCTTCTTGGAAGACTTGGTTCTTCTTTCAAAGCTTGGTGCCAAGACCAGGGCTGAGCAGCTGCTCCCCGAAAAGCCTGTTGCTCCACTTGATGACAAGGCAAAGAAAAAGCTCATTTTTGTGAGCTGTGAGAGACCGAGGGTAGGGATTTAGGAGTAAGCTGTTGGTGTCTGATGACCAGCAGAAATGGTGAACAGTCACTGAGGTACACAGCCGTGACTGTCCCACAACTGTCAGGGCAGAGGACATCCTCCCAGGAAATTAACGGGGAGCTGCCTGAAGCTGCCACAACCATGGAACCCAGTGAGAGGCTTGGCAGCAGTGGGAGTCCCAACCCAGCTGGGTCTACTTCTCACCCCTGTGCAGCTGTGTCTGTTTGCTTCTTGTCCTGCAGTTCCTAGGGCCAGCATGCATCCTTGAGACAGCTTCCCCCAAGCTATCTGTTGGCCCTTACCTCAAAAAGTCACCACCGGACAGAGGCTTCTCAGCTCACCGTACACACCTGAAGGACTGGGAGTGAAGCTGTGATCACAGAAAAGAGCAAGCCCTTGGATCTCTTGCAAACATCCTTGGATCTCTGCATGGCTGGAAGCCTCTGCACCAAGCCAGCCATGGGAAAAAGGAGAGCCTACTGAGAACATCCATGATGCTCTGGCCATATACCATCCCCTCAGGCCATCAAGAAAGGTCTCCTCAGCCCTTAAGATCCCAGACCAGCTTGCTTGTTGCATCAGGCAACCAGGAGAAATTGCCCCCAGAATACCCAACACTCCTTGCGCCTAGCAACAGCTAAATACGCCCATGTGTGTACACATAAACACACCGTCTTGTACACACACACAAACGTGCACACACGGATACAGCTGAGCACACACAAACCGAGAGTTCAACTGCACAGGAACAGCATTTGCCCAGGGTAGGCAGTGACTGGAGCCTCACAAAGGGAGAGATCAGTCAAGCTGGAGTCACCTCACAGGTTGACAGATACCGAATTAAGATGTCCACAGGCAAAAGACTGACTCTGCCCAGCTCCTGTGGGATTCAGTAGGAGGGGAGACAGCATGCACGCAGGAAGGGAAGACACAGCAGGGACTGATGCTGTATAACCTGCCAGGCACCTAAGCACCGCACAGCCATTTTTTCCCCTCCCCCTCCACAGCAGGATGAATGAGAAGAATGCAGAAAAAGCTAAAAGTGCTTGAAGACACTCGGGGGTCTCAGATAGTTAACAACTTCATAAGAAAGAAGACAAAGAAATAAACCAACAAATATAAGGGGAAAAACAGAAATACGAGAAAAACCACCTTTCTTCTCGTATTTATAGGCGATTGGTGTGAGATCCCTTCAGGACCCTCCTCCTGCTCTAGGCTAAAAACGTCCCTCTATCACCCTGAGCCCGCAGCGTGTAGAAAGAAGCAAAAACAAGGTCCCTATTTAGAGTCTGTTTTTCTGGTGAGTGTGTTTGACAGCAACTGCGCAAGAAGACCCAAGCCCTCAGGTGCTATCCCGAGCAGCTTCCCTTCACGTGATGCAAATGCTGTGGCAAAGACTTATCCCTTGCCTGTCCCCGCCTGCAGTCACAGGACTGCCACCCAGCAGCACTGTGCCCAAGCTCCAGGAGCAATCGGGCCCAACCCAACACAAGGCCCAGGAGGAGAGCGCGGAAGTGAGAGCAGAGGAAAGAAGCAGCACCGGTTGCCGGGCGCCGATTGGCTGCCAGAGCCGCCAGGCAAGGGAGCCCCACCCCTGCCGGCTGCCTGGGGCTCGCTGCCATGGCAACCGTGCGACCGCCTGACCAGGCAGGGCGGGCGCCGCCATCTTAGGGGTCGTGGGCGGGCTGGGGGGCGTCTCGGGGCCTGAGGGGGACCCGGCCCGTGTGCCCGGGGCGCCCCTGCCCGCCCCTGCCTTTGCTCGCTCCCTGTGCCTCACCGCCTTGTCTTCCCTTTTTCTTTGCGGTGTCGAATGCACGAGAAGCCCGACAGGCTCGGGAAGGCGGCCAGTCACTTGCACAAGAAGCAATAGGGCTGGATGCTCCTGAAATGCTGCTTGTTGCTGGGGCGGCACCCTGCCACAGTCATGGTGACAGCCTGGCAGCTTTGTGCCTGGGTATCACTGTGAGATCAGGCTAACAGGATGAAGGCTTTGTTCCTCATCCCTTCTGCTGAGAGAGGGTTTTGCCTCTCGGCAGCAGCTATCCCCAGGCTCTCAGCATATTTAAGCAAACTAAATGCAGCTACAGCCTCTTCTTTGTCTGAGACCTGATCTCAGCTGATGAGGAAGGAATGGGACCAGCAAACCCTTTCTGGCTGCAGCAGCTCAGGCCCGGCTGCCCTGGCCCTGGGGCAGGAGGAGCTGCCCGAAGACAGGGATGGCACGGAGGGGCTGCAGGCCTCCCAGCGGCTGGCTTGTGCCTCGGATGTCCCATCTGTGGGGCTGAGCCCTCTGTGCCCCCAGGAGCTGCCGTGCCCTTCAGAGGGACTGGGGCTGTGGTGGCAGTGCCCAGAGCCCTGCAGCAGCCTGCTCCGGACACTGCCCTGGGGCCAGCCCAGCATGAGAAGCTGGGCTGGGCTGGGCAGAGGGCAGGGAGGTGGGCAGAGGGCAGGAAGGTGGAGTGCCTCCACAGCAGAAAGGGATCCCTCAGCCTCTGTCAGACACCCCTTCTGCCTCTCCCCTCATCCAGACCCTGCAGCCATGCGGTGCCACGTGCACCCACCCTTCCAACCTGTGATGAGTTTTGGCCTTGGCGGTAACCAAGGTCATGCCCGCTTTAGGAGGAATCAAAGGGTGTCAGAGGCAAGCCCAGGACTCAGGGACCGGGCTCCTGGACATGTCCTGACATCACTCAAGAGCTACTCGAGTGCCCCAGGACGGGAACGGAGCCGGCACACACCTTACTCAGGCTGGAGTCTCTCCAGCTTGGCTGCTGCTCCCAACTCCTCTGCTGGGGCAGGGTTCTCAGCCTTCCTCCACCTCTTCCTGACCTCCTTGCTCCTGGGCTGGGCTGGAGGACGGGAGTCCAAGCATGTTGGCTGTTGAATCGCTGCAAGGAGAAGACGCTCTCATCAAACAGGACTGGACACACAGGTGCTGTTTCCCAGAGGACCTCTTGAAAGGGCCCTGCAACAGGACCTGGGAACCAGGCGACTGGCGCTGCCAGCCCACGTCTGGCTGCTGCTTTTATCCCTCCCTTTCTGCTGACAACCTCTCCCTCACAGGGAGGAGCAGGCAAAGCCCTGCCCTGCGGCCTGGTGCCCGTCCTGCTCCCACCACCCTGGGACCTGCCCTCGGAGCCCTGGCGGAGAGGATCGCTGCTGTTCTCAGCGCTGTTGATCACTGCCAGTACCTGGGGTATCTGTTGGTCCTCCCCTCAGACCAGGCTTCCCATGCAGCCATTTCTGCCCGGGCTTGCTCTTGTCGCTTTTCGGTACGTGGGCCATGAGCTGTCTGTTTGGTCCCACTGTGAAGACAGGTTCCAGACCTCCTGGAGGAAAAAAACAAAACAAAAACACAACAGCAGACAGGATTGGTCTCAGCTGTCCCTCAGGCCTAACCCGCACTCCTCGCCCTCAGCCGGTCTGTCAGCAGTGCTTCGACCCTCCAGGATGAGGGGCCCTGAAGCTAGGCCAGGCTCCTCAACTCGTGACAAACACAGCTGAACAGCCCGCGGTGACCAAAAGCCCTCTGCCATCAATGACCCAGAAAGGCCTTGTTCCTTTTCCATGGCCCCTGGTCAAAATAGAAGTGGCTCATGGCAACACGGGAGGCAGTAAGAGGCAGGGAAGGTGTGCGGGACGCCACCTTCTGTCTCCTGAGGAAGAGATGAAGGAGGGGTAACAAACGTGGAAATGAACGCATCCCAAGGGACCTGCTCGGGATCGCTCCACACAAAGAGGCTTTTGCACAGGCCCAAACAGCACGGTCATTGCAGCAAGGCAGAGCAGGTACCTGCAGCGCTCTCCTGGAGGCTTCAGGAGCAGGGAGCGCAGTGGTGGTTGTAAGGAATGGTCCAGCAATCGTGCCACTAAGGGATTTGAAGGGTTAACATTGAGGCCTGGGTTTAGGTGATAAGAGAACAAAGGATTTCTTCAGAGAAAACCTGCTGACTCTGCACGGACGTGCAGTAACTTCTGACAGCCGGCCAAGAGAGCACTAGATAAGGAGGAAGAATATGAGCCTCCCCGTCTGAGCGGCCCCCAAGAGACTAACAGACTGATAAGCAGGCGCACTGGGAGGACTTTGGATTCAAACCAATTATAATAACCCTGCCTCTTCTAGAAGTAGTAATGAATATGTATTAGCCTAGGAGCATAAAAACCAGCCGCCTTACATAACAGGTGTGCGTCCTGGTGGAGCAGAGACTCCCGGCGCACCCAGCGCTGTTTGCTCGCCTATTACGTTTAATAAATTGTAAACTTTGATTGTAATCCTATTTGGGACTCAGTCATTTATAACAGTGGTGGACTTGGCTCGAGGAGCTGTTTCCTGCCTGTCTGCCTTCTTCGTCCCGGAGCTGCCCGGACACGGGGGGAGCACACTGCAAACAGACACCAGGAGGAGGCTGCATGAGCCCAGGGAATCAGTCCCAGTGGGCTGCAAGCTGCGTCAGCCTCTGCAGCAGACGGCAGTTCCACAACGAGCGGGCGTATTGGACTGGCTGTGTTCACTTCAGCAGAGACAGAGAGAGCCAAACGCGAAGCTGTGGCACCACCTGCCTTCAGGAAGGCTCGGGATGCCCGCATCCAGGCCCTTTTGGTGGAAGAAGGAGAGGAGCGGTGTCTTGTGCAAGGACAGGAGCCGAGAGACACCATTATGGCCCACCCGGGCACTTCAGCTTCTCCTCTGTGGCCCTGAAACACGGTGCGCTTACGGGTGGAAAACAGATTATCGCTGCGGAGGAGCCAGTAACATTGAGAAAGCCGTCAGTGGGTAAGGGCAGTCATGCCATCTCCCTACCTCAGCACTCTCTTGTGCCTGCCACAACGTTTGGGATAGCGTTTGAAAAAAATGCCTGAAAGAAACTTTCCCAGGAAGCCTCCCGCTGGGTCAGCCAAGGGCTGCGGAGGAAACCTGCACTCACCTTGGGAACATCTGGATCCCACGAGCGGTGGTCTCGCCACTGAAGGCGGTCAGATGTGCCGGCCACATTCTCTGCAAAGGGACACAGACCTGCTGGAGGGTTTCTGAGGCGGTTTTCTCACGGCTCTCATTGACAGGAAGCAAACCTGTCTCCCCAAGCCAAAAGAAGCCTTCTCCCAAAGCCCTCCTCCAAAGCCTCTTCCATGAACCTTTGTTCTGCTCTGGAGGAGCTGCATGGCAGAATATGGAGGCTGTACAGTAACACTGCCAGGCTTTTTGCAGGGGCAAGCGCCCAGATGCTCAGAAGAAACTCTCTTTGTTAACGGAGAAAGCAGCTAAGGGGGCAAGCGAGGGAAGGGCATTTGACTGGCCTGCCATGTCTGGCCAGCGGTCGGATTCCTCACCCTTCACTAGGATTCCCAAAGAAATTGAAGTAGCCCTCAAAACCTCACCAACTTACACTGTGGAGCAGTGCAACAAGACCGCAGTGCTCTCCAGACGTTTGACACAGTCCAGATAAAACTTCATGCACGGGAAACCATCTTCGCACGTCAGAACACCAATGTCCCTGAAGGCAAAGGGGACGTGCTCCTTGCTCCTCAGGAGGAAGCAGTACAAAGAGGATGGTCTCTTGCACACAGTTCTTCACCACGTGCAGTGGGAGGAGGTGGCTCGCGATAGCTGCACGCAGTTCAGCAGCTCGATCTTGACACCATCTGCAAGGAGAAGCAACATCCTCACTGCCACAGCAAGCCCAAGTTGCTTGCAACATTCAGAACAAGTTCCCAGAGAAAGGGTCGCTCAGACGAACTGCTCCTGGGGCACAGTTTCTTTTGGGGGAACTCAAGCTGTACCCTGACCGTCGGAGACAATCCTGTACTTCTCCCAGGCCCTTTTTGGTGGAAGAAGGAGAGGAGCGGTGTCTTGTGCAAGGACAGGAGCCGAGAGACACCATTATGGCCCACCCGGAGCTTTACTTCAGCTTCTCCTCTGTGGCCCTCAAACACGGTGCGCTTACGGGTGGAAAACAGATTATCGCTGCGGAGGGGAGCCAGTAACATTTGAGAAAGCCGTCAGGTAAGGAGGGCAGTCATGCCATCTCCCTACCTCAGCACTCTCTTGTGCCTGCCACAACGTTTGGGATAGCGTTTGAAAAAATGCCTGAAAGAAACTTTTCCATCTGGTATCACAGCTCCTTAGGCTGGAAGAAACAGCAGGGGAGATGGGGCCACGGCAATCCTAAGACACGGTGAGACATGTTAGAATGAAGGCAGGGGACATTTGCTCCCACAGACAAGAAGATGGACTCTGCTGCAATGTGGGGCTCCTGAAGGGAGAAGAGCTGCAACAAGGCCCTGCATTCAGCTCCCCCAGGGATCGGGGCCCTGGTGGAAAATGAAGCTGGTGTGCCAGTCTCAGGCAAACGTGCTGCACGCTTGCCATCCCGTTGAGAGAGCGGCCTCCGCTGGGACATGTGTCAGGAGCCACCCTGCGGCTGGTGGGTCCAAAGGGGACATCTCTCCTGTGTGGCTGCAAGTGGCTCCTTCCTCCTTTCCCCCAGGGGTCTCACCTAGGTAGACGGCTTCTTCTCCACATCTTGCTGCCTTGTGCCCGGCTCCCAGCTTGTCAGGATGGGGAGGGGTTTCTTCTCCTCTGCAGCAGCTTGCCAGGATGGCACTCTGAAACTAGGAAAGGAGGAAGCTCTTCAGAGCAGCCGCGTGGGCACTGCCTTTTAACCTGGTTCAAGTCAGCCAGCATGGGACAGGGACCACCTCCAGACAGCAGGGACCTGTTCCCTTACCTCTTCTGATCCTGCGCTCTCCTGAAGCTTCCTCCTGTGAGGTGGTGGAAGCTTTGGCCTCTGGCCTTCTCCTCACAGTCAGATGAAACCTGGCAAACAAACGATGACACGGGCTTGAAGAAGGCTGGCCTCCTACCCACGTTGGCAGCTTGCTGGCAGTAATCCTCCTGGTGTTGCACGAGGCATGGCATCCCTTTTCCGTCATGTCCATGCATGGGGTTTGTTGTCAGTCTTCCCGCAGCACCAGAAAAGGTAGCTAAATTCCCCTCCACATGCAGGCAACTCTCTTTGATGGGAATCGGACCAGCGCGGGCACAAGAAACCACAATGCCCCTCCGCTCCAGGTGAAGACACTCAGCCGAAACTCAGCATTAGTTAACCAGGAACCAGTCTCCCCGGGATTTAGCCCTGACTGGGTGCTGAAGGTGGAGACCCAGCCGCGCACGTTCCAAAGCAGGAGGGTGGGAAGCCTCCCGCTGGGTCAGCCAAGGGCTGCGGAGGAAACGCACTCACCTTGGGATCATCTGGATCCCACGAGCGGTGGTCTCTCCACTGAAGGCGGTCAGATGTGCCGGCCACATTCTCTGCAAAGAGACACAGAGCTGCTGGAGGGTTTCTGAGGCGGTTTTCTCACGGCTCTCATTGACAGGAAGCAAACCTGTCTCCCAAGCCAAAAGAAAGCCTTCTCTCCAAAGCCCTCCTCCAAAGCCTCTTCCATGAACCTTTGTTCTGCTCTGGAGGAGCTGCATGGCAGAATATGGAGGCTGTACAGTAACACTGCCAGGCTTTTTGCAGGGGCAAGCGCCCAGATGCTCAGAAGAAACTCTCTTTGTTAATGGAGAAAGCAGCTAAGGGGGCAAGCAGGGAAGGGCATTTGACTGGCCTGCCATGTCCGGGCTGGCCAACAGCGGTCGGATTGCTCACCCTTCGCTAGGATTCCCAAAGAAATTGAAGTAGCCCTCAAAACCTCACCAACTTACACTGTGGAGCAGTGCAACAAGGCCCGCAATGCTCCCCAGACGTTTGACACAGTCCAGATAAAACTTCACGCACGGGAAACCATCTTCGCACGTCAAAACACCAATGTCCCTGAAGGCAAAGGGGACGTGCTCCTTGCTCCTCAGGAGGAAGCAGTACAAGAGGATGGTCTCTTGCACACAGTTCTTCACCACGTGCAGTGGGAAGGAGGTGGCTCGCGATAGCTGCACACAGTTCAGCGGCTCGATCTTGACACCATCTGCAAGGAGAAGCAACATCCTCAGCAGCCCAAGTTGCTTGCAACATTCAGAACAAGTTCCCAGAGAAAGGGTCGCTCAGAGGAACTGCTCCTGGGGCACAGTTTCTTTTGGGGAACTCAAGCTGCACCCTGACTGTCGGAGACAATCCTCTACTTCTCCCAGGCCTTTCCAAAGAGCAGGGAGAACAAACCGTTGCGGACATGGGGCAGGAAGAGGGGGCTGCTGCCTTCTCACCAGGGAGGAGCTCAGTGGGACAGAAGATCTCCTCCAGCCACAACTCATCGATGTCCAGCTGGAAGAAGGTCTTTGAATCAAGAGCAGCTCTTCTTTGCCATGGAACTGCTCTCGGACAACACCAAAGGTCCCGAGTCCCGCAACCCGAACGCCCTGCACACAGAAAAGACAGAGAAGGCCGAGGAGGGAGTTCTTGAGAGACGGGGATGACTGTCAGAAGGGGGACACTGCTCTGTGCCCTGCTCCGCTCCTCAGGGACAATGGGGCAAGGTGGGGCACTTTGGAAAGCTTTGCAAAAGAGCATCCTCTGTTTCTTTCGTCACCCCCTCACAGGATTTGCCAACATCCCTTGGCTAGAGAAGCGCCCGGAGGTTTCCAGCACACGGATTAGGCCTGGGACTGACTGCCAGCAACTGTCCTAGGCACGGAGCCAGGATATTCCCCCATCTCTCTGCTCGCCCTCCCCACTCAGGCCGCAGGGGAAGAGTGAAGCCCTAGGGTGTGCCAAACACCTGAGAGGCAGAGCACATCTGGCCTTGGTTTCTCTCCCAGCTGGCCAAGAAGCTGCTCCGGGCACCCCGGGCAGTCTCAGAGCACTGCCACGGTGCTCGGGCAGGGATTGCTCTGCAGGGCCCAGGACACCAGCCCACCTTACTCCGCTTCAGCTCTTCCAGAATGTACTCGGATACGGAGTACCGAGGCCCCCGGGACCCTGGGGTCCCCTCTAGTCCTTGACTAGGGGTGTGGTGCTGAGACCTTGTTCAGGTCCCTTGAGAAAGGCTGGGCATTGACAGATTGGCAGTGGATTCATCTGGTCTCAGCAGCGTCATAGCTTCTTTTCAGGGTAACATAAATGTGATTGCCCTCCATCTACAAAAGCTCAGGCAGCTGGGGACAAGTCCGGCCAGCTCCCTCACTCTGCTCTGAGCCACAGGGAATCCCTTTGCCTCTCAGGTCTCACAACCATTCCCTGAGTGCAGCAGAAATGCTCAGGATTTCTGACTTCAGAGAACACTGTGTGGGCATGAAGAGGGGGAAGAGAATGTGTATAAAACATTGCCCCTAAAACTCCTTTTCTGCCAACTACATTATGTAGCACCGGAATGCAGATGTTAACATGCTGACATGAAGATGATCAGCATGCTGGAGCACCTCTCCTTCGAAGAAAGGCTGAGAGAGCTGGGGCTGAGCAGGGTGACCTCACTGCAGCTTTTCCGCATTTAAAGGGGTCTTCTAAAAATATGGAGAGCTATTTTTTTGATCAATCAAATCATGACAGGATCAGGAATGTTTTTTTAAACTAAAAGCGGGGAGATTTAGATTAGAGATTAGGAGGAAATTCTTCACTCAGAGGGAGGCGAGGTACTGAAACATATTGCCCAGATAGGCTGTGAATGTCCTATTCCTAGAGGTGTTCAGGACCAGGTTGGATGAGGTCCTGGGCAACCTGATCTAGTGGGTAGCATCCCTGCCCATGGCAAGGTGTTTGGAAATGGATTTCCAACCCGAGCCATTCTGTGATTCTATGCTCTTTTGTGTAAGAAGGATTTCATCTGACAAAATCTGAAAATAAAACCTTGCCCTCCTGCTATGTTCCTGTGTACTCCCTGCACTGGGTCAGGACTGATTCCCTCGCGAGACCAGCAGCAGAGCTGCTCCTCATTGCACACTGAACCTTAAAAACAAGCTCATGTCATGGAGCTAAATGAAAGATTCCAGCAGAGAAACAAAAGCATTGGAGTATGGCAGGGGAGGTCTCTACAAGGAATGGCATAGGGTTCACTCAGAGAAACCTGTCCTAACATTTCATTTGCTTACTACATGTACAGATCTCCATACCCAACAGGCATCAGATGTCCAACAGCAGCTCCATCAGCGAGTTCCTCCTCCTGCCATTCGCAGACACGCGGGAGCTGCAGCTCGCGCTCTGGCCATCTGGCTGCTCTCCTGGGCAACGGCCTCATCCTCACCGCCGTAGCCTGCGACCACCGCCTCCACACCCCCATGTGGCTTCTTCCTCCTCAACCCTGCCCTCCTCGACCTGGGCTGCATCCACCACTCTCCCAAAGCTTCGTGGTCAATCCCTCTGGGACACCAGGGCCATTTCCTTATACAGGATGTGCTGCCCAGGTCTTTTTCTTTTCTTTGTTTTCAGCAGAGTGTTATCTTCTCACTGTCATGTCCTACGACCGCTACGTTGCCATCTGCAAGCCCCTGCACTACGGGAGCCTCCTGGGCAGCAGAGCTTGTGCCCAGATGGCAGCAGCTGCCTGGGGCAGTGGCTTTCTCCATGCTGTGCTGCACACTGCTAATGCATTTTCTCTGACACTTTGCCAAGGCAATGCTGTGGACCAGTTCTTCTGTGAAGTTCCAAAGATCCTCAAGCTCTCCTGCTCAAACTCCTACCTCAGGGAAGTTTGGATAATTATGGTTGGATTCTGTTTAGCGTCTGGCTGTTTCGTTTTCATCGTGCTGTCCTATGTGCAGATTTTCAGGGCTGTACTGAGGATGCCCTCTGAGCAGGGACAGCTCAAAGCCTTTTCCACGTGCCTCCTCACTGGCCGTGGCCTCCCTGTTTCTCAGCATGACCATATTTGCCTACCTGAAGTCCCCCTCCATCTCACCATCTCTGGACCTGGTGGTGGCAGTTCTGTACTCAGTTGTGCCACCGGCATTGAACCCCTCATCTAGCAGCATGAGAAACAAGGAGCTTAAGAGTGCTGTTAGGAAAGTGATTGCATGGATATTTCTGATTAGTGATAAATTTCCCCTCTATCTACACAAATGACTTCCTTGCAGGCCTGCTCCTTGTTTATCATTATTGAAGTTTTTATCCTCAGTATCATTTGCATTTACTAATTTCTTAGAAATATGTTTCTTTATTCATCGGCCACCTACTGCGGAATGAAACTGTTCTGTTTACTCTCGAGGCTTTATAATATGTGTATAACAGCAGGCCAGGAGTAAACTCTGTGATAGCGTCTGCCTAATAAAATTGCATCTCCCCAGTGCTCTTCTTGAAGACTTGGTTCTTCTTTCAAAGCTGGTGCCAAGACCAGGGCTGAGCAGCTGCTCCCCGAAAAGCCTGTTGCTCCACGGATAAGGTAACAAAGAAAAGCTCATTTTGTGAGCTGTGAGAGACCGAGGGTAGGATTTAGGAGTAAGCTGTTGGTGTCTGATGACAGCAGAAATGGTGAACAGTCACTGAGGTACACAGCCGTGACTGTCCCACAACTGTCAGGGCAGAGGACATCCTCCAGGAAATTAACGGGGAGCTGCCTGAAGCTGCCACAACCATGGAACCCAGTGAGAGGGTTTGGCAGCAGTGATCCCAACCCAGCTGGGTCTACTTCTCACCCTGTGCAGCTGTGTCTGTTTGCTTCTGTCCTGCAGTTCCTAGGGCCAGCACGCATCCTTGAGACAGCTTCCCCCAAGCTATCTGTTGGCCCTTACCTCAAAAGTCACCACCGGACGAGGCTTCTCAGCTCACGTACACCTGAAGGACTGGAGTGAAGCTGTGATCACAGAAAGAGCAAGCCCTTGGATCCTTGCAACATCCTTGGATCTCTGCATGGCTGGAAGCCTCTGCAAGCCCCATGGGAAAAGAGAGCCTACTGAGAACATCCTGATGCTCCATATACCATCCCCTCAGGCCATCAAGAAAGGTCCCTCAGCCCTAAGATCCAGACCAGCTTCTTGTTGCATCAGCAACCAGGAGAAATTGCCCCAGAATACCCAACACTCTTGCGGCTAGCAAGCAAATACGCCCATGTGTGTACATAAACACACCGTCTTGTACACACACACAAACGTGCACACACGGATACAGCTGAGCACACACAAACCGGTTCAACTGGGAACAGCATTTGCCCAGGGTAGGCAGTGACTGGAGCCTCACAAAGGGAGAGATCAGTCAAGCTGGAGTCACCCACAGGGACAGTACCGAATTAAGATGTCCACAGGCAAAAGATGACTCTGCAGCTCCTGTGGGATTCAGTGGGAGACAGCATGCACAAGGAAGGGAAGACACACAGGGACTGATGCTGTATAACCTGCCAGGCACCTAAGCACCGCACAGCCATTTTCCCCTCTCCCCTCACAGCAGGATGAATGAGAGAATTGAAAAAGCTAAAAAGTGTGAGAACTCGGGAGTTCAGATAGTTAACAACTTCATAAGAAAGAAGACAAAGAAATAAACCAACAAATATAAGGGAAAAACAAATACGAGAAAAACCACCTTCTTCTCGTATTTATAGGCATTGGTGAGATCCCTTCAGACCCTCCTCTGCTCTAGGCTAAAAACGTCCCTTATCACCCTGAGCCCGTGTAGAAACAAGCAAAACAAGGTCCCTATTTAGAGTCTGTTTTCTGGTGAGTGTGTTTGACAGCAACTGCGCAAGAAGACCCAAGCCCTCAGGTGCTATCCCGAGCAGCTTCCCTTCACGTGATGCAAATGCTGTGGCAAAGACTTATCCCTTGCTCGTCCCCGCCTGCAGTCACAGGACTGCCACCCAGCAGCACTGTGCCCAAGCTCCAGGAGCAATCGGGCCCAACCCAACACAAGGCCCAGGAGGAGAGCGCGGAAGTGAGAGCAGAGGAAAGAAGCAGCACCGGTTGCCGGGCGCCGATTGGCTGCCAGAGCCGCCAGGCAAAGGGAGCCCCACCCCTGCCGGCTGCCTGGGGCTCGCTGCCATGGCAACCGTGCGACCGCCTGACCAGGCAGGGGCGGGCGCCGCCATCTTAGGGGTCGTGGGCGGGCTGGGGGCGTCTCGGGGCCTGAGGGGGACCCGGCCCGTGTGCCCGGGGCGCCCCTGCCCGCCCCTGCCCGCCCCTGCCTTTGCTCGCTCCCTGTGCCTCACCGCCTTGTCTTCCCTTTTCTTTGCGGTGTCGAATGCACGAGAAGCCCGACAGGCTCGGGAAGGCGGCCAGTCACTCTGCACGAGAAGCAATAGGGCTGGATGCTCTGAAATGCTGCTTGTTGCTGGCCGGGGCGGCACCCTGCCACAGTCATGGTGCCAGCCTGGCAGCTTTGTGCCTGGGTATCACTGTGAGATCAGGCCAACAGGATGAAGGCTTTGTTCCTCATCCCTTCTGCTGAGAGAGGGGTTTTGCCTCTCGGCAGCAGCTATCCCCAGGCTCTCAGCATATTTAAGCAAACTAAATGCAGCTACAGCCTCTTCTTTGTCTGAGACCTGATCTCAGCTGATGAGGAAGGAATGGGACCAGCAAACCCTTTCTGGCTGCAGCAGCTCAGGCCCGGCTGCCCTGGCCCTGGGGCAGGAGGAGCTGCCCGAAGACCCCCAGGGATGGCACGGAGGGGCTGCAGGCCTCCCAGCGGCTGGCTTGTGCCTCGGATGTCCCATCTGTGGGGCTGAGCCCTCTGTGCCCCCAGGAGCTGCCGTGCCCTTCAGAGGGACTGGGGCTGTGGTGGCAGTGCCCAGAGCCCTGCAGCAGCCTGCTCCGGACACTGCCCTGGGGCCAGCCCAGCATGAGAAGCTGGGCTGGGCTGGGCAGAGGGCAGGGAGGTGGGCAGAGGGCAGGAAGGTGGGGAGTGCCTCCACAGCAGAAAGGGATCCTCAGCCTCTGTCAGACACCCCTTCTGCCTCTCCCCTCATCCAGACCCTGCAGCCATGCGGTGCCACGTGCACCCACCCTTCCAACCTGTGATGAGTTTTAGGCCTTGGCGGTAACCAAGGTCATGCCCGCTTTAGGAGGAATCAAAGGGTGTCAGAGGCAAGCCCAGGACTCAGGGACCGGGCTCCTGGACATGTCCTGACATCACTCAAGAGCTACTCGAGTGCCCCAGGACGGGAACGGAGCCGGCACACACTTACTCAGGCTGGAGTCTCTCCAGCTTGGCTGCTGCTCCCAACTCCTCTGCTGGGGCAGGGTTCTCAGCCTTCCTCCACCACCTCTTCCTGGACCTCCTTGCTCCTGGGCTGGGCTGGAGGACGGGGAGTCCAAGCATGTTGGCTGTTGAATCGCTGCAAGGAGAAGACGCTCTCATCAAACAGGACTGGACACACAGGTGCTGTTTCCCAGAGGACCTCTTGAAAGGGCCCTGCAACAGGACCTGGGAACCAGGCGACGGGCGCTGCCAGCCCACGTCTGGCTGCTGCTTATCCCTCCCTTTCTGCTGACAACCTCTCCCTCACAGGGAGGAGCAGGCAAAGCCCTGCCCTGCGGCCTGGTGCCCGTCCTGCTCCCACCACCCTGGGACCTGCCGCCCTCGGAGCCCTGGCGGAGAGGATCGCTGCTGTTCTCAGCGCTGTTGATCACTGCCAGTACCTGGGGTATCTGTTGGTCCTCCCCCTCAGACCAGGCTTCCCATGCAGCCATTTCTGCCCGGGCTTGCTCTTGTCGCTTTCGGTACGTGGGCCATGAGCTGTCTGTTTGGTCCCACTGTGAAGACAGGTTCCAGACCTCCTGGAGGAAAAAAACAAAACAAAAACACAACAGCAGACAGGATTGGTCTCAGCTGTCCCTCAGGCCTAACCCGCACTCCTGCCCCCTCGCCTCAGCCGGTCTGTCAGCAGTGCTTCGACCCTCCAGGATGAGGGGCCCTAGCTAGGCCAGGCTCCTCAACTCGTGACAAACACAGCTGAACAGCCCGCGGGTGACCAAAGCCCTCTGCCATCAATGACCCAGAAAGGCCTTGTTCCTTTTCCATGGCCCCTGGTCAAAATGAAGTGGCTCATGGCAACACGGGAGGCAGTAAGAGGCAGGGAAGGTGTGCGGGACGCCACCTTCTGTCTCCTGAGGAAGAGATGAAGGAGGTAACAAACGTGGAAATGAACGCATCCCAAGGGACCTGCTCGGGATCGCTCCACACAAAGAGGCTTTTGCACAGGCCCAAACAGCACGGTCATTGCAGCAAGGCAGAGCAGGTACCTGCAGCGCTCTCCCTGGAGGCTTCAGGAGCAGGGAGCGCAGTGGTGGTTGTAAGGAATGGTCCAGCAATTCGTGCCACTAAGGGATTTGAAGGGTTAACATTGAGGCCTGGGTTTAGGTGATAAGAGAACAAAGGGATTTCTTCAGAGAAAAACCTGCTGACTCTCTGCACGGACGTGCAGTAACTTCTGACAGCCGGCCAAGAGAGCACTAGATAAGGAGGAAGAATATGAGCCTCCCCGTCTGAGCGGCCCCCAAGAGACTAACAGAGACTGATAAGCAGGCGCACCTGGGAGGACTTTGGATTCGGGAAACCAATTATAATAACCCTGCCTCTTCTAGAAGTAGTAATGAATATGTATTAGCCTAGGAGCATAAAAACCAGCCGCCTTACGTAACAGGTGTGCGTCCTGGTGGAGCAGAGACTCCCGGCGCACCCAGCGCTGTTTGCTCGCCTCTATTCGTTTAATAAATTGTAAACTTTGATTGTAATCCTACTTGGGACTCAGTCATTTATAACAGTGGTGGACTTGGCTCGAGGAGCTGTTTCCTGCCTGTCTGCCTTCTTCGTCCCGGGGGAGCTGCCTGGACACGGGGGAGCACACTGCAAACAGACACCAGGAGGAGGCTGCATGAGCCCAGGGGAATTCGGTCTCCAGTCCGCGCTCGCAAGCTGCGTCAGCCTCTGCAGCAGACGGCAGTTCCGCAGCGAGCGGGCGTATTGGACTGGCCGTGTTCTCTTCAGCAGAGACAGAGAGAGCCAAACGCGAAGCTGTGGCACCACCTGCCTTCAGGAAGGCTCGGGATGCCCGCATCCAGGCCCTTTTGGTGGAAGAAGGGAGAGGAGCGGTGTCTTGCGCAAGGACAGGAGCCGAGAGACACCATTATGGCCCACCCGGGCTTTACTTCAGCTTCTCCTCTGTGGCCCTGAAACACGGTGCGCTCATGGGTGGAAAACAGGTTATCGCTGCGGAGCCAGTAGCATCAGAGAAAGCCGTCAGGTAAGGGGAGGGCAGTCATGTCATCTCCCTACCTCAGCACTCTCTTGTGCCTGCCACAACGTTTGGGATAGCGTTTGAAAAAAATGCCTGAAAGAAACTTTCCCAGGAAGCCTCCCGCTGGGTCAGCCAAGGGCTGCGGAGGAAATGCACTCACCTTGGGAACATCTGGATCCCACGAGCGGTGGTCTCTCCACTGAAGGCGGTCAGATGTGCCGGCCACATTCTCTGCAAAGAGACACAGAGCTGCTGGAGGGTTTCTGAGGCGGTTTTCTCACGGCTCTCATTGACAGGAAGCAAACCTGTCTCCCAAGCCAAAAGAAAGCCTTCTCTCCAAAGCCCTCCTCCAAAGCCTCTTCCATGAACCTTTGTTCTGCTCTGGAGGAGCTGCATGGCAGAATATGGAGGCTGTACAGTAACACTGCCAGGCTTTTGCAGGGGCAAGCATCCAGATGCTCAGAAGAAACTCTCTTTGTTAACGGAGAAAGCAGCTAAGGGGGCAAGCGAGGGGAAGGGCATTTGACTGGCCTGCCATGTCCGGGCTGGCCAACAGCGGTCGGATTCCTCACCCTTCACTAGGATTCCCAAAGAAATTGAAGTAGCCCTCAAAACCTCACCAACTTACACTGTGGAGCAGTGCAACAAGGCCCACAGTGCTCTCCAGACGTTTGACACAGTCCAGATAAAACTTCACGCACGGGAAACCATCTTCGCACGTCAAAACAACAATGTCCCTGAAGGCAAAGGGGACGTGCTCCTTGCTCCTCAGGAGGAAGCAGTACAAGAGGATGGTCTCTTGCACACAGTTCTTCACCACGTGCAGTGGGAAGGAGGTGGCTCGCGATAGCTGCACGCAGTTCAGCGGCTCGATCTTGACACCATCTGCAAGGAGAAGCAACATCCTCACTGCCACAGCAAGCCCAAGTTGCTTGCAACATTCAGAACAAGTTCCCAGAGAAAGGGTCGCTCAGACGAACTGCTCCTGGGGCACAGTTTCTTTTGGGGGAACTCAAGCTGTACCCTGACCGTCGGAGACAATCCTGTACTTCTCCCAGGCCCTTTTTGGTGGAAGAAGGAGAGGAGCGGTGTCTTGTGCAAGGACAGGAGCCGAGAGACACCATTATGGCCCACCCGGGCTTTACTTCAGCTTCTCCTCTGTGGCCCTCAAACACGGTGCGCTTACGGGTGGAAAACAGATTATCGCTGCGGAGGGGAGCCAGTAACATTTGAGAAAGCCGTCAGGTAAGGAGGGCAGTCATGCCATCTCCCTACCTCAGCACTCTCTTGTGCCTGCCACAACGTTTGGGATAGCGTTTGAAAAAAAATGCCTGAAAGAAACTTTTCCATCTGGTATCACAGCTCCTTAGGCTGGAAGAAACAGCAGGGGAGATGGGGCCACGGCAATCCTAAGACACGGTGAGACATGTTAGAATGAAGGCAGGGGACATTTGCTCCCACAGACAAGAAGATGGACTCTGCTGCAATGTGGGGGGCTCCTGAAGGGAGAAGAGCTTCTGCAACAAGGCCCTGCATTCAGCTCCCCCAGGGATCGGGGCCCTGGTGGAAAATGAAGCTGGTGTGCCAGTCTCAGGCAAACGTGCTGCACGCTTGCCATCCGTTGAGAGAGCGGCCTCCGCTGGGACATGTGTCAGAGCCACCCTGCGGCTGGTGGGTCCAAAGGGGACATCTCTCCTGTGTGGCTGCAAGTGGCTCCTTCCTCCTTTCCCCCAGGGGTCTCACCTGGTAGACGGCTTCTTCTCCACATCTTGCTGCCTTGTGCCCGGCTCCCAGCTTGTCAGGATGGGGAGGGAAAGCTTCTTCCTCCTCTGCAGCAGCTTGCCAGGATGGCACTCTGAAACTAGGAAAGGAGGAAGCTCTTCAGAGCAGCCGCTGGGCACTGCCTTTTAACCTGGTTCAAGTCAGCCAGCATGGGACAGGGACCACCTCCAGACAGCAGGGACCTGTTCCCTTACCTCTTCTGATCCTGCGCTCTCCTGAAGCTTCCTCCTGTGAGGTGGTGGAAGCTTTGGCCTCTGGCCTTCTCCTCACAGTCAGATGAAACCTGGCAAACAAACGATGACATCGGGCTTGAAGAAGGCTGGCCTCCTACCCGTTGCAGCTTGCTGGCAGTAATCCTCCTGGTGTTGCACGAGGGCATGGCATCCCTTTTCCGTCATGTCCATGCATGGGGTTTGTTGTCAGTCTTCCCGCAGCACCAGAAAAGGTAGCCTAAATTCCCCTCCACATGCAGGCAACTCTCTTTGATGGGGAATCGGAACAGCGCGGGCACAAGAAACACAACCACAATGCCCCTCCGCTCCAGGTGAAGACACTCGTAGCCGAAACTCAGCATTAGTTAACCAGGAACCAGTCTCCCCGGGATTTAGCCCTGACTGGGTGCTGAGTGGAGACCCAGCCGCACGTTCCAAAGCAGGGAGGTGGGGAAGCCTCCCGCTGGGTCAGCCAAGGGCTGCGGAGGAAACGCACTCACCTTTGGGATCATCTGGATCCCCACGAGCGGTGGTCTCTCTCCACTGAAGGCGGTCAGATGTGCCGGCCACATTCTCTGCAAAGAGACACAGAGCTGCTGGAGGGTTTCTGAGGCGGTTTTCTCACGGCTCTCATTGACAGGAAGCAAACCTGTCTCCCCAAGCCAAAAGAAAGCCTTCTTCTCCAAAGCCCTCCTCCAAAGCCTCCTTCCATGAACCTTTGTTCTGCTCTGGAGGAGCTGCATGGCAGAATATGGAGGCTGTACAGTAACACTGCCAGGCTTTTTGCAGGGGCAAGCGCCCAGATGCTCAGAAGAAACTCTCTTTGTTAATGGAGAAAGCAGCTAAGGGGGCAAGCGAGGAAGAGGGCATTTGGACTGGCCTGCCACAAGTCCGAGCTGGCCAACAGCGGTCGGATTGCTCACCCTTCACTAGGATTCCCAAAGAAATTGAAGTAGCCCTCAAAACCTCACCAACTTACACTGTGGAGCAGTGCAACAAGGCCCGCAATGCTCCCCAGACGTTTGACACAGTCCAGATAAAACTTCACGCACGGGAAACCATCTTCGCACGTCAAAACACCAATGTCCCTGAAGGCAAAGGGGACGTGCTCCTTGCTCCTCAGGAGGAAGCAGTAGCAAGAGGATGGTCTCTTGCACACAGTTCTTCACCACGTGCAGTGGGAAGGAGGTGGCTCGCGATAGCTGCACACAGTTCAGCGGCTCGATCTTGACACCATCTGCAAGGAGAAGCAACATCCTCAGTGCCACGGCAAGCCCAAGTTGCTTGCAACATTCAGAACAAGTTCCCAGAGAAAGGGTCGCTCAGAGGAACTGCTCCTGGGGCACAGTTTCTTTTGGGGGAACTCAAGCTGCACCCTGACCGTCGGAGACAATCCTCTACTTCTCCCAGGCCTTTCCAAAGAGCAGGGAGAACAAACCGTTGCGGACATGGGGCAGGAAGAGGGGGCTGCTGCCTTCTCACCAGGGAGGAGCTCAGTGGGACAGAAGATCTCACTCCAGCCACAACTCATCGATGTCCAGCTGGAAGAAAGGTCTTTGAATCAAGAGCAGCTCTTCTTTGCCATGGAACTGCTCTCGGACAACACCAAAGGTCCCGAGTCCCGCAACCCGAACGCCCTGCACACAGAAAAGACAGAAAGGCCGAGGAGGGAGTTCTTGAGAGACGGGAAAAGGGATGACTGTCAGAGCAGGGGACACTGCTCTGTGCCCTGCCCGCTCCTCAGGGACAATGGGGCAAGGTGGGCACTTTGGAAAGCTTTGCAAAAGAGCCGCATCCTCTGTTTCTTTCGTCACCCCCTCACAGGATTTGCCAACATCCCTTGGCTAGAGAAGCGCCCGGAGGTTTCCAGCACACGGATTAGGCCTGGGACTGACTGCCAGCAACTGTCCTAGGCACGGAGCCAGGATATTCCCCCATCTCTCTGCTCGCCCTCCCACTCAGGCCGCAGGGAAGAGTGAAGCCCTAGGGTGTGCCAAACACCTGAGAGGCAGAGCACATCTGGCCTTGGTTTCTCTCCCAGCTGGCCAAGAAGCTGCTCCGGGCACCCCGGGCAGTCTCAGAGCACTGCCACGGTGCTCGAGCAGGGATTGCTCTGCAGGGCCCAGGACACCAGCCCACCTTACTCCGCTTCAGCTCTTCCCAGAATGTACTCGGATACGGAGTACCGAGGCCCCCTCGGGACCCTGGGGTCCCCTCTAGTCCTTGACTAGGGGTGTGGTGCTGAGACCTTGTTCAGGTCCCTTGAGAAAGGCTGGGCATTGACAGATTGGCAGTGGATTCATCTGGTCTCAGCAGCATCTGGCTTCTTTTCAGGGTAACATAAATGTGATTGCCCTCCATCTACAAAAGCTCAGGCAGCTGGGGACAAGTCCGGCCAGCTCCCTCACTCTGCTCTGAGCCACAGGGAATCCCTTTGCCTCTCAGGTCTCACAACCATTCCCTCAGAGTGCAGCAGAAATGCTCCAGGATTTCTGACTTCAGAGAACACTGTGTGGGCATGAAGAGGGAAGAGAATGTGTATAAAACATTGCCCCTAAAACTCCTTTCTGCCAACTACATTATGTAGCAGCGGAATGCAGATGTTAACATGCTGACATGAAGATGATCAGCATGCTGGAGCACCTCTCCTTCGAAGAAAGGCTGAGAGAGCTGGGGCTGAGCAGGGTGACCTCACTGCAGCTTTTCCGCATTTAAAGGGGTCTTCTAAAAATATGGAGAGCTATTTTTTTGATCAATCAAATCATGACAGGATCAGGGGAATGTTTTTAAACTAAAAGCGGGGAGATTTAGATTAGAGATTAGGAGGAAATTCTTCACTCAGAGGGAGGCGAGGTACTGAAACATATTGCCCAGATAGGCTGTGAATGTCCTATTCCTAGAGGTGTTCAGGACCAGGTTGGATGAGGTCCTGGGCAACCTGATCTAGTGGGTAGCATCCCTGCCCATGGCAAGGTGTTTGGAAATGGATTATCTGTAAGGTCTCTTCCAACCCGAGCCATTCTGTGATTCTATGCTCTTTTGTGTAAGAAGGGATTTCATCTGACAAAATCTGAAAATAAAACCTTGCCCCTCCTGCTATGTTCCTGTGTACTCCCTGCACTGGGTCAGGACTGATTCCTCGCGAGACCAGCAGCAGAGGCCCCTGCTCCTCATTGCACACTGAACCTTAAAAAACGAAGCTCATGTCATGGAGCTAAATGAAAGATTCCAGCAGAGAAACAAAAAGCATTGGAGTATGGCAGGGGGAGGTCTACAAGGAATGGCATAGGGTTCACTCAGAGAAACCTGTCCTAACATTTCATTGCCTTTTACTACATGTACAGATCTCCATACCCAACAGGCATCAGATGTCCAACAGCAGCTCCATCAGCGAGTTCCTCCTCCTGCCATTCGCAGACACGCGGGAGCTGCAGCTCCTGCACTTCGCGCTCTTCCTGGCCATCTACCTGGCTGCCCTCCTGGGCAACGGCCTCATCCTCACCGCCGTAGCCTGCGACCACCGCCTCCCACACCCCCATGTACTTCTTCCTCCTCAACCTCGCCCTCCTCGACCTGGGCTGCATCTCCACCACTCTCCCCAAAGCCGTGGTCAATTCCCTCTGGGACACCAGGGCCATTTCCTTATACAGGATGTGCTGCCCAGGTCTTTTTCTTTTCTTTTGTTTTCAGCAGAGTGTTATCTTCTCACTGTCATGTCCTACGACCGCTACGTTGCCATCTGCAAGCCCCTGCACTACGGGAGCCTCCTGGGCAGCAGAGCTTGTGCCCAGTTGGCAGCAGCTGCCTGGGGCAGTGGCTTTCTCCATGCTGTGCTGCACACGACCAGTACATTTTCCCTGAAACTTTGCCAAGGCAATGCTGTGGACCAGTTCTTCTGTGAAGTTCCAAAGATCCTCAAGCTCTCCTGCTCAAACTCCTACCTCAGGGAAGTTTGGATAATTATGGTTGGATTCTGTTTAGCGTCTGGCTGTTTTGTTTTCATCGTGCTGTCCTATGTGCAGATTTTCAGAGCTGTACTGAGGATGCCCTCTGAGCAGGGACAGCTCAAAGCCTTTTCCACGTGCCTCCCTCACCTGGCCGTGGCCTCCCTGTTTCTCAGCATGACCATTATTTGCCTACCTGAAGTCCCCTCCATCTCACCATCTCTGGACCTGGTGGTGGGCAGTTCTGTACTCAGTTGTGCCACCGGCATTGAACCCCTCATCTACAGCATGAGAAACAAGGAGCTTAAGAGTGCTGTTAGGAAAGTGATTGCATGGATATTTCTGATTAGTGATAAATTTCCCCTCTATCTACACAAATGACTTCCTTGCAGGCCTGCTCCTTGTTTATCATTATTGAAGTTTTTATCCTCAGTATCATTTTGCATTTACTAATTTCTTAGAAATATGTTTCTTTATTCATCGGCCACCTACTGCGGAATGAAACTGTTCTGTTTACTCTCGAGGCTTTATAATATGTGTATAACAGCAGGCCAGAGTAAACTCTGTGATAGCGTCTGCCTAATAAAACTGCATCTCCCCAGTGCTCTTCTTGAAGACTTGGTTCTTCTTTCAAAGCTGGTGCCAAGACCAGGGCTGAGCAGCTGCTCCCCGAAAAGCCTGTTGCTCCACGGATAAGGCAAAGAAAAAGCTCATTTTGTGAGCTGTGAGAGACCGAGGGTAGGATTTAGGAGTAAGCTGTTGGTGTCTGATGACAGCAGAAATGGTGAACAGTCACTGAGGTACACAGCCGTGACTGTCCCACAACTGTCAGGGCAGAGGACATCCTCCAGGAAATTAACGGGAGCTGCCTGAAGCTGCCACAACCATGGAACCCAGTGAGAGGGTTTGGCAGCAGTGATCCCAACCCAGCTGGGTCTACTTCTCACCCTGTGCAGCTGTGTCTGTTTGCTTCTGTCCTGCAGTTCCTAGGGCCAGCATGCATCCTTGAGACAGCTTCCCCCAAGCTATCTGTTGGCCCTTACCTCAAAAGTCACCACCGGACGAGGCTTCTCAGCTCACGTACACCTGAAGGACTGGAGTGAAGCTGTGATCACAGAAAGAGCAAGCCCTTGGATCCTTGCAACATCCTTGGAACTCTGCATGGCTGGAAGCCTCTGCAAGCCCCATGGGAAAAGAGAGCCTACTGAGAACATCCTGATGCTCCATATACCATCCCCTCAGGCCATCAAGAAAGGTCCCTCAGCCCTAAGATCCAGACCAGCTTCTTGTTGCATCAGCAACCAGGAGAAATTGCCCCAGAATACCCAACACTCTTGCGCTAGCAAGCAAATACGCCCATGTGTGTACATAAACACACCGTCTTGTACACACACACAAACGTGCACACACGGATACAGCTGAGCACACACAAACCGGTTCAACTGGGAACAGCATTTGCCCAGGGTAGGCAGTGACTGGAGCCTCACAAAGGAGAGATCAGTCAAGCTGGAGTCACCCACAGGGACAGTACCGAATTAAGATGTCCACAGGCAAAAGATGACTCTGCAGCTCCTGTGGGATTCAGTGGGAGACAGCATGCACGAGGAAGGGAAGACACACAGGGACTGATGCTGTATAACCTGCCAGGCACCTAAGCACCGCACAGCCATTTTTTCCCCTCTCCCTCACAGCAGGATGAATGAGAGAATTGAAAAAGCTAAAAGTGTGAGAACTCGGGGTTCAGATAGTTAACAACTTCATAAGAAAGAAGACAAAGAAATAAACCAACAAATATAAGGGGAAAAACAAATACGAAGAAAAACCACCTTCTTCTCGTATTTATAGGCATTGGTGAGATCCTTCAGACCCTCCTCTGCTCTAGGCTAAAACGTCCCTTATCACCCTGAGCCCGTGTAGAAACAAGCAAAACAAGGTCCCTATTTAGAGTCTGTTTTCTGGTGAGTGTGTTTGACAGCAACTGCGCAAGAAGACCCAAGCCCTCAGGTGCTATCCTGAGCAGCTTCCCTTCACGTGATGCAAATGCTGTGGCAAAGACTTATCCCTTGCTCGTCCCCGCCTGCAGTCACAGGACTGCCACCCAGCAGCACTGTGCCCAAGCTCCAGGAGCAATCGGGCCCAACCCAACACAAGGCCCAGGAGGAGAGCGCGGAAGTGAGAGCAGAGGAAAGAAGCAGCACCGGTTGCCGGGCGCCGATTGGCTGCCAGAGCCGCCAGGCAAAGGGAGCCCCACCCCCTGCCGGCTGCCTGGGGCTCGCTGCCATGGCAACCGAGCGACCGCCTGACCAGGCAGGGCGGGCGCCGCCATCTTAGGGGTCGTGGGCGGGCTGGGGGCGTCTCGGGGGCCTGAGGGGGGACCCGGCCCGTGTGCCCGGGGCGCCCCTGCCCGCCCCTGCCCGCCCCTGCCTTTGCTCGCTCCCTGTGCCTCACCGCCTTGTCTTCCCTTTTCTTTGCGGTGTCGAATGCACGAGAAGCCCGACAGGCTCGGGAAGGCGGCCAGTCACTTGCACAAGAAGCAATAGGGCTGGATGCTCCTGAAATGCTGCTTGTTGCTGGCCGGGGCGGCACCCTGCCACAGTCATGGTGACAGCCTGGCAGCTTTGTGCCTGGGTATCACTGTGAGATCAGGCTAACAGGATGAAGGCTTTGTTCCTCATCCCTTCTGCTGAGAGAGGGGTTTTGCCTCTCGGCAGCAGCTATCCCCAGGCTCTCAGCATATTTAAGCAAACTAAATGCAGCTACAGCCTCTTCTTTGTCTGAGACCTGATCTCAGCTGATGAGGAAGGAATGGGACCAGCAAATCCTTTCCGGCTGCAGCAGCTCAGGCCCGGCTGCCCTGGCCCTGGGGCAGGAGGAGCTGCCTGAAGACCCCCAGGGATGGCACGGAGGGGCTGCAGGCCTCCCAGGGGCTGGCTTGTGCCTCCGGATGTCCCCATCTGTGGGGCTGAGCCCTCTGTGCCCCCAGGAGCTGCCGTGCCCTTCAGAGGGACTGGGGCTGTGGTGGCAGTGCCCAGAGCCCTGCAGCAGCCTGCTCCGGACACTGCCCTGGGGCCAGCCCAGCATGAGAAGCTGGGCTGGGCTGGGCAGAGGGCAGGGAGGGTGGGCAGAGGGCAGGAAGGTGGAGTGCCTCCACAGCAGAAAGGGATCCCTCAGCCTCTGTCAGACACCCCTTCTGCCTCTCCCTCATCCAGACCCTGCACCTACGTGCCACGTGCACCCACCCTTCCAACCTGTGATGAGTTTTAGGCCCTTGGCGGTAACCAAGGTCATGCCCGCTTTAGGAGGAATCAAAGGGTGTCAGAGGCAAGCCCAGGACTCAGGGACCGGGCTCCTGGACATGTCCTGACATCACTCAAGAGCTACTCGAGTGCCCCAGGACGGGAACGGAGCCGGCACACACTTACTCAGGCTGGAGTCTCTCCAGCTTGGCTGCTGCTCCCAACTCCTCTGCTGGGGCAGAGCAGGTTCTCAGCCTTCCTCCACCTCTTCCTGACCTCCTTGCTCCTGGGCTGGGCTGGAGGACGGGGGGAGTCCAAGCATGTTGGCTGTTGAATCGCTGCAAGGAGAAGACGCTCTCATCAAACAGGACTGACACACAGGTGCTGTTTCCCAGAGGACCTCTTGAAAGGGCCCTGCAACAGGACCTGGGAACCAGGCGACTCGGCGCTGCCAGCCCACGTCTGGCTGCTGCTTTTATCCCTCACTTTCTGCTGACAACCTCTCCCTCACAGGGAGGAGCAGGCAAAGCCCTGCCCTGCGGCCTGGTGCCCGTCCTGCTCCCACCACCCTGGGACCTGCCGCCCTCGGAGCCCTGGCGGAGAGGATCGCTGCTGTTCTCAGCGCTGTTGATCACTGCCAGTAGCTGGGGTATCTGTTGGTCCTCCCCTCAGACCAGGCTTCCCATGCAGCCATTTCTGCCCGGGCTTGCTCTTGTAGCTTTCGGCACGTGGGCCATGAGCTGTCTGTTTGGTCCCACTGTGAAGACAGGTTCCAGACTCCTCCTGGAGGAAAAAAAAACAAAAACAAAAACACAACAGCAGACAGGATTGGTCTCAGCTGTCCTCAGGCCTAACTCCGCACTCCTGCCCCCTCGCCTCAGCCGGTCTGTCAGCAGTGCTTCGACCCTCCAGGATGAGGGGCCCTGAAGCTAGGCCAGGCTCCTCAACTCGCTGACAAACACAGCTGAACAGCCCGCGGTGACCAAAGCCCTCTGCCATCAATGACCCAGAAAGGCCTTGTTCCTTTTCCATGGCCCCTGGTCAAAATGAAGTGGCTCATGGCAACACGGGAGGCAGTAAGAGGCAGGGAAGGTGTGCGGGACGCCACCTTCTGTCTCCTGAGGAAGAGATGAAGGAGGTAACAAACGTGGAAATGAACGCATCCCAAGGGACCTGCTCGGGATCGCTCCACACAAAGAGGCTTTTGCACAGGCCCAAACAGCACGGTCATTGCAGCAAGGCAGAGCAGGTACCTGCAGCGCTCTCCTGGAGGCTTCAGGAGCAGGGAGCGCAGTGGTGGTTGTAAGGATGGTCCAGCAATTCGTGCCACTAAGGGATTTGAAGGGTTAACATTGAGGCCTGGGTTTAGGTGATAAAGAGAACAAAGGGATTTCTTCAGAGAAAAACCTGCTGACTCTGCACGGACGTGCAGTAACTTCTGACAGCCGGCCAAGAGAGCACTAGATAAGGAGGAAGAATATGAGCCTCCCCGTCTGAGCGGCCCCCAAGAGACTAACAGAGACTGATAAGCAGGCGCACCTGGGAGGACTTTGGATTCGGGAAACCAATTATAATAACCCTGCCTCTTCTAGAAGTAGTAATGAATATGTATTAGCCTAGGAGCATAAAAACCAGCCGCCTTACGTAACAGGTGTGCGTCCTGGTGGAGCAGAGACTCCCGGCGCACCCAGCGCTGTTTGCTCGCCTCTATTCGTTTAATAAATTGTAAACTTTGATTGTAATCCTACTTGGGACTCAGTCATTTATAACAGTGGTGGACTTGGCTCGAGGAGCTGTTTCCTGCCTGTCTGCCTTCTTCGTCCCGGGGGAGCTGCCTGGACACGGGGGGAGCACACTGCAAACAGACACCAGGAGGAGGCTGCATGAGCCCAGGGGAATTCGGTCTCCAGTCCGCGCTCGCAAGCTGCGTCAGCCTCTGCAGCAGACGGCAGTTCCGCAGCGAGCGGGCGTATTGGACTGGCCGTGTTCTCTTCAGCAGAGACAGAGAGAGCCAAACGCGAAGCTGTGGCACCACCTGCCTTCAGGAAGGCTCGGGATGCCCGCATCCAGGCCCTTTTTGGTGGAAGAAGGAGAGGAGCGGTGTCTTGCGCAAGGACAGGAGCCGAGAGACACCATTATGGCCCACCCGGGCTTTACTTCAGCTTCTCCTCTGTGGCCCTGAAACACGGTGCGCTCATGGGTGGAAAACAGGTTATCGCTGCGGAGCCAGTAGCATCAGAGAAAGCCGTCAGGTAAGGAGGGCAGTCATGTCATCTCCCTACCTCAGCACTCTCTTGTGCCTGCCACAACGTTTGGGATAGCGTTTGAAAAAAATGCCTGAAAGAAACTTTCCAGGAAGCCTCCCGCTGGGTCAGCCAAGGGCTGCGGAGGAAATGCACTCACCTTGGGAACATCTGGATCCCACGAGCGGTGGTCTCTCCACTGAAGGCGGTCAGATGTGCCGGCCACATTCTCTGCAAAGAGACACAGAGCTGCTGGAGGGTTTCTGAGGCGGTTTTCTCACGGCTCTCATTGACAGGAAGCAAACCTGTCTCCCAAGCCAAAAGAAAGCCTTCTCTCCAAAGCCCTCCTCCAAAGCCTCTTCCATGAACCTTTGTTCTGCTCTGGAGGAGCTGCATGGCAGAATATGGAGGCTGTACAGTAACACTGCCAGGCTTTTTGCAGGGGCAAGCGCCCAGATGCTCAGAAGAAACTCTCTTTGTTAACGGAGAAAGCAGCTAAGGGGGCAAGCGAGGGGAAGGGCATTTGACTGGCCTGCCATGTCCGGGCTGGCCAACAGCGGTCGGATTCCTCACCCTTCACTAGGATTCCCAAAGAAATTGAAGTAGCCCTCAAAACCTCACCAACTTACACTGTGGAGCAGTGCAACAAGGCCCACAGTGCTCTCCAGACGTTTGACACAGTCCAGATAAAACTTCACGCACGGGAAACCATCTTCGCACGTCAAAACAACAATGTCCCTGAAGGCAAAGGGGACGTGCTCCTTGCTCCTCAGGAGGAAGCAGTACAAGAGGATGGTCTCTTGCACACAGTTCTTCACCACGTGCAGTGGGAAGGAGGTGGCTCGCGATAGCTGCACACAGTTCAGCGGCTCGATCTTGACACCATCTGCAAGGAGAAGCAACATCCTCACTGCCACAGCAAGCCCAAGTTGCTTGCAACATTCAGAACAAGTTCCCAGAGAAAGGGTCGCTCAGACGAACTGCTCCTGGGGCACAGTTTCTTTTGGGGGAACTCAAGCTGTACCCTGACCGTCGGAGACAATCCTGTACTTCTCCCAGGCCCTTTTTGGTGGAAGAAGGAGAGGAGCGGTGTCTTGTGCAAGGACAGGAGCCGAGAGACACCATTATGGCCCACCCGGGCTTTACTTCAGCTTCTCCTCTGTGGCCCTGAAACACGGTGCGCTTACGGGTGGAAAACAGATTATCGCTGCGGAGGGGAGCCAGTAACATTTGAGAAAGCCGTCAGGTAAGGAGGGCAGTCATGCCATCTCCCTACCTCAGCACTCTCTTGTGCCTGCCACAACGTTTGGGATAGCGTTTGAAAAAAATGCCTGAAAGAAACTTTTCCATCTGGTATCACAGCTCCTTAGGCTGGAAGAAACAGCAGGGGAGATGGGGCCACGGCAATCCTAAGACACGGTGAGACATGTTAGAATGAAGGCAGGGGACATTTGCTCCCACAGACAAGAAGATGGACTCTGCTGCAATGTGGGGGGGCTCCTGAAGGGAGAAGAGCTTCTGCAACAAGGCCCTGCATTCAGCTCCCCCAGGGATCGGGGCCCTGGTGGAAAATGAAGCTGGTGTGCCAGTCTCAGGCAAACGTGCTGCACGCTTGCCATCCGTTGAGAGAGCGGCCTCCGCTGGGACATGTGTCAGGAGCCACCCTGCGGCTGGTGGGTCCAAAGGGGACATCTCTCCTGTGTGGCTGCAAGTGGCTCCTTCCTCCTTTCCCCCAGGGGTCTCACCTGGTAGACGGCTTCTTCTCCACATCTTGCTGCCTTGTGCCCGGCTCCCAGCTTGTCAGGATGGGGAGGGAAAGCTTCTTCCTCCTCTGCAGCAGCTTGCCAGGATGGCACTCTGAAACTAGGAAAGGAGGAAGCTCTTCAGAGCAGCCGCGTGGGCACTGCCTTTTAACCTGGTTCAAGTCAGCCAGCATGGGACAGGGACCACCTCCAGACAGCAGGGACCTGTTCCCTTACCTCTTCTGATCCTGCGCTCTCCTGAAGCTTCCTCCTGTGAGGTGGTGGAAGCTTTGGCCTCTGGCCTTCTCCTCACAGTCAGATGAAACCTGGCAAACAAACGATGACACGGGCTTGAAGAAGGCTGGCCTCCTACCCGTTGCAGCTTGCTGGCAGTAATCCTCCTGGTGTTGCACGAGGCATGGCATCCCTTTTCCGTCATGTCCATGCATGGGGTTTGTTGTCAGTCTTCCCGCAGCACCAGAAAAGGTAGCCTAAATTCCCCTCCACATGCAGGCAACTCTCTTTGACGGGAATCGGAACAGCGCGGGCACAAGAAACACAACCACAATGCCCCTCCGCTCCAGGTGAAGACACTCGTAGCCGAAACTCAGCATTAGTTAACCAGGAACCAGTCTCCCCGGGATTTAGCCCTGACTGGGTGCTGAAGGTGGAGACCCAGCCGCGCACGTTCCAAAGCAGGAGGTGGGAAGCCTCCCGCTGGGTCAGCCAAGGGCTGCGGAGGAAACGCACTCACCTTGGGATCATCTGGATCCCACGAGCGGTGGTCTCTCCACTGAAGGCGGTCAGATGTGCCGGCCACATTCTCTGCAAAGAGACACAGAGCTGCTGGAGGGTTTCTGAGGCGGTTTTCTCACGGCTCTCATTGACAGGAAGCAAACCTGTCTCCCAAGCCAAAAGAAAGCCTTCTCTCCAAAGCCCTCCTCCAAAGCCTCTTCCATGAACCTTTGTTCTGCTCTGGAGGAGCTGCATGGCAGAATATGGAGGCTGTACAGTAACACTGCCAGGCTTTTTGCAGGGGCAAGCGCCCAGATGCTCAGAAGAAACTCTCTTTGTTAATGGAGAAAGCAGCTAAGGGGGCAAGCGAGGGGAAGGGCATTTGACTGGCCTGCCATGTCCGGGCTGGCCAACAGCGGTCGGATTGCTCACCCTTCGCTAGGATTCCCAAAGAAATTGAAGTAGCCCTCAAAACCTCACCAACTTACACTGTGGAGCAGTGCAACAAGGCCCGCAATGCTCCCCAGACGTTTGACACAGTCCAGATAAAACTTCATGCACGGGAAACCATCTTCGCACGTCAAAACACCAATGTCCCTGAAGGCAAAGGGGACGTGCTCCTTGCTCCTCAGGAGGAAGCAGTACAAGAGGATGGTCTCTTGCACACAGTTCTTCACCACGTGCAGTGGGAAGGAGGTGGCTCGCGATAGCTGCACACAGTTCAGCGGCTCGATCTTGACACCATCTGCAAGGAGAAGCAACATCCTCAGTGCCACGGCAAGCCCAAGTTGCTTGCAACATTCAGAACAAGTTCCCAGAGAAAGGGTCGCTCAGAGGAACTGCTCCTGGGGCACAGTTTCTTTTGGGGGAACTCAAGCTGCACCCTGACCGTCGGAGACAATCCTCTACTTCTCCCAGGCCTTTCCAAAGAGCAGGGAGAACAAACCGTTGCGGACATGGGGCAGGAAGAGGGGGGCTGCTGCCTTCTCACCAGGGAGGAGCTCAGTGGGACAGAAGATCTCCTCCAGCCACAACTCATCGATGTCCAGCTGGAAGAAAGGTCTTTGAATCAAGAGCAGCTCTTCTTTGCCATGGAACTGCTCTCGGACAACACCAAAGGTCCCGAGTCCCGCAACCCGAACGCCCTGCACACAGAAAAGACAGAAAGGCCGAGGAGGGAGTTCTTGAGAGACGGGAAAAGGGATGACTGTCAGAGCAGGGGGACACTGCTCTGTGCCCTGCCCGCTCCTCAGGGACAATGGGGCAAGGTGGGGCACTTTGGAAAGCTTTGCAAAAGAGCCGCATCCTCTGTTTCTTTCGTCACCCCCCTCACAGGATTTGCCAACATCCCTTGGCTAGAGAAGCGCCCGGAGGTTTCCAGCACACGGATTAGGCCTGGGACTGACTGCCAGCAACTGTCCTAGGCACGGAGCCAGGATATTCCCCCATCTCTCTGCTCGCCCTCCCCACTCAGGCCGCAGGGAAGAGTGAAGCCCTAGGGTGTGCCAAACACCTGAGAGGCAGAGCACATCTGGCCTTGGTTTCTCTCCCAGCTGGCCAAGAAGCTGCTCCGGGCACCCCGGGCAGTCTCAGAGCACTGCCACGGTGCTCGGGCAGGGATTGCTCTGCAGGGCCCAGGACACCAGCCCACCTTACTCCGCTTCAGCTCTTCCAGAATGTACTCGGATACGGAGTACCGAGGCCCCCTCGGGACCCTGGGGTCCCCTCTAGTCCTTGACTAGGGGTGTGGTGCTGAGACCTTGTTCAGGTCCCTTGAGAAAGGCTGGGCATTGACAGATTGGCAGTGGATTCATCTGGTCTCAGCAGCGTCTGGCTTCTTTTCAGGGTAACATAAATGTGATTGCCCTCCATCTACAAAAGCTCAGGCAGCTGGGGACAAGTCCAGCCAGCTCCCTCACTCTGCTCTGAGCCACAGGGAATCCCTTTGCCTCTCAGGTCTCACAACCATTCCCTGTGAGTGCAGCAGAAATGCTCAGGATTTCTGACTTCAGAGAACACTGTGTGGGCATGAAGTGGGGGAAGAGAATGTGTGTAAAACATTGCCCCTAAAACTCCTTTCTGCCAACTACATTATGTAGCAGCGGAATGCAGATGTTAACATGCTGACATGAAGATGATCAGCATGCTGGAGCACCTCTCCTTCGAAGAAAGGCTGAGAGAGCTGGGGCTGAGCAGGGTGACCTCACTGCAGCTTTTCCGCATTTAAAGGGGTCTTCTAAAAATATGGAGAGCTATTTTTTTGATCAATCAAATCATGACAGGATCAGGGGAATGTTTTTAAACTAAAAGCGGGGAGATTTAGATTAGAGATTAGGAGGAAATTCTTCACTCAGAGGGAGGCGAGGTACTGAAACATATTGCCCAGATAGGCTGGGCATTCATTTCATCTGACAAAATCTGAAAATAAAACCTTGCCCTCCTGCTATGTTCCTGTGTACTCCCTGCACTGGGTCAGGACTGATTCCCTCGCGAGACCAGCAGCAGAGGCCCCTGCTCCTCATCGCACACTGAACCTTAAAAACGAAGCTCATGTCATGGAGCTAAATGAAAGATTCCAGCAGAGAAACAAAAAGCATTGGAGTATGGCAGGGGGAGGTCTACAAGGAATGGCATAGGGTTCACTCAGAGAAACCTGTCCTAACTTTTCATTGCCTTTTACTACATGTACAGATCTCCATACCCAACAGGCATCAGATGTCCAACAGCAGCTCCATCAGCGAGTTCCTCCTCCTGCCATTCGCAGACACGCGGGAGCTGCAGCTCCTGCACTTCGCGCTCTTCCTGGCCATCTACCTGGCTGCCCTCCTGGGCAACGGCCTCATCCTCACCGCCGTAGCCTGCGACCACCGCCTCCACACCCCCATGTACTTCTTCCTCCTCGACCTCGCCCTCCTCGACCTGGGCTGCATCTCCACCACTCTCCCCAAAGCCGTGGTCAATTCCCTCTGGGACACCAGGGCCATTTCCTACACAGGATGTGCTGCCCAGGTCTTTTTCTTTTTCTTTTTGTTTTCAGCAGAGTGTTATCTTCTCACTGTCATGTCCTACGACCGCTACGTTGCCATCTGCAAGCCCCTGCACTACGGGAGCCTCCTGGGCAGCAGAGCTTGTGCCCAGATGGCAGCAGCTGCCTGGGGCAGTGGCTTTCTCCATGCTGTGCTGCACACTGCTAATGCATTTTCTCTGACACTTTGCCAAGGCAATGCTGTGGACCAGTTCTTCTGTGAAGTTCCAAAGATCCTCAAGCTCTCCTGCTCAAACTCCTACCTCAGGGAAGTTTGGATAATTATGGTTCGATTCTGTTTAGCGTCTGGCTGTTTCGTTTTCATCGTGCTGTCCTATGTGCAGATTTTCAGGGCTGTACTGAGGATGCCCTCTGAGCAGGGACAGCTCAAAGCCTTTTCCACGTGCCTCCCTCACCTGGCCGTGGCCTCCCTGTTTCTCAGCATGACCATATTTGCCTACCTGAAGTCCCCCTCCATCTCACCATCTCTGGACCTGGTGGTGGCAGTTCTGTACTCAGTTGTGCCACCGGCATTGAACCCCCTCATCTACAGCATGAGAAACAAGGAGCTTAAGAGTGCTGTTAGGAAAGTGATTGCATGGATATTTCTGATTAGTGATAAATTTCCCCTCTATCTACACAAATGACTTCCCTTGCAGGCCTGCTCCTTGTTTATCATTATTGAAGTTTTTATCCTCAGTATCATTTGCATTTACTAATTTCTTAGAAATATGTTTCTTTATTCATCGGCCACCTACTGCGGAATGAAACTGTTCTGTTTACTCTCGAGGCTTTATAATATGTGTATAACAGCAGGCCAGAGTAAACTCTGTGATAGCGTCTGCCTAATAAAATTGCATCTCCCCAGTGCTCTTCTTGAAGACTTGGTTCTTCTTTCAAAGCTGGTGCCAAGACCAGGGCTGAGCAGCTGCTCCCCGAAAAGCCTGTTGCTCCACGGATAAGGCAAAGAAAAAGCTCATTTTGTGAGCTGTGAGAGACCGAGGGTAGGATTTAGGAGTAAGCTGTTGGTGTCTGATGACAGCAGAAATGGTGAACAGTCACTGAGGTACACAGCCGTGACTGTCCCACAACTGTCAGGGCAGAGGACATCCTCCAGGAAATTAATGGGGAGCTGCCTGAAGCTGCCACAACCATGGAACCCAGTGAGAGGGTTTGGCAGCAGTGATCCCAACCCAGCTGGGTCTACTTCTCACCCTGTGCAGCTGTGTCTGTTTGCTTCTGTCCTGCAGTTCCTAGGGCCAGCATGCATCCTTGAGACAGCTTCCCCCAAGCTATCTGTTGGCCCTTACCTCAAAAGTCACCACCGGACGAGGCTTCTCAGCTCACGTACACCTGAAGGACTGGAGTGAAGCTGTGATCACAGAAAGAGCAAGCCCTTGGATCCTTGCAACATCCTTGGAACTCTGCATGGCTGGAAGCCTCTGCAAGCCCCATGGGAAAAGAGAGCCTACTGAGAACATCCTGATGCTCCATATACCATCCCCTCAGGCCATCAAGAAAGGTCCCTCAGCCCTAAGATCCAGACCAGCTTCTTGTTGCATCAGCAACCAGGAGAAATTGCCCCAGAATACCCAACACTCTTGCGCTAGCAAGCAAATACGCCCATGTGTGTACATAAACACACCGTCTTGTACACACACACAAACGTGCACACACGGATACAGCTGAGCACACACAAACCGGTTCAACTGGGAACAGCATTTGCCCAGGGTAGGCAGTGACTGGAGCCTCACAAAGGGAGAGATCAGTCAAGCTGGAGTCACCCACAGGGACAGTACCGAATTAAGATGTCCACAGGCAAAAGATGACTCTGCAGCTCCTGTGGGATTCAGTGGGAGACAGCATGCACGAGGAAGGGAAGACACACAGGGACTGATGCTGTATAACCTGCCAGGCACCTAAGCACCGCACAGCCATTTTTTCCCCTCTCCCCTCACAGCAGGATGAATGAGAGAATTGAAAAAGCTAAAAGTGTGAGAACTCGGGGGTTCAGATAGTTAACAACTTCATAAGAAAGAAGACAAAGAAATAAACCAACAAATATAAGGGGAAAAACAAATACGAGAAAAACCACCTTCTTCTCGTATTTATAGGCATTGGTGAGATCCCTTCAGACCCTCCTCTGCTCTAGGCTAAAAACGTCCCTTATCACCCTGAGCCCGTGTAGAAACAAGCAAAACAAGGTCCCTATTTAGAGTCTGTTTTCTGGTGAGTGTGTTTGACAGCAACTGCGCAAGAAGACCCAAGCCCTCAGGTGCTATCCCGAGCAGCTTCCCTTCACGTGATGCAAATGCTGTGGCAAAGACTTATCCCTTGCTCGTCCCCGCCTGCAGTCACAGGACTGCCACCCAGCAGCACTGTGCCCAAGCTCCAGGAGCAATCGGGCCCAACCCAACACAAGGCCCAGGAGGAGAGCGCGGAAGTGAGAGCAGAGGAAAGAAGCAGCACCGGTTGCCGGGCGCCGATTGGCTGCCAGAGCCGCCAGGCAAAGGGAGCCCCACCCCCTGCCGGCTGCCTGGGGCTCGCTGCCATGGCAACCGTGCGACCGCCTGACCAGGCAGGGCGGGCGCCGCCATCTTAGGGGTCGTGGGCGGGCTGGGGGCGTCTCGGGGCCTGAGGGGGGGACCCGGCCCGTGTGCCCGGGGCGCCCCTGCCCGCCCCTGCCCGCCCCTGCCTTTGCTCGCTCCCTGTGCCTCACCGCCTTGTCTTCCCTTTTCTTTGCGGTGTCGAATGCACGAGAAGCCCGACAGGCTCGGGAAGGCGGCCAGTCACTTGCACAAGAAGCAATAGGGCTGGATGCTCCTGAAATGCTGCTTGTTGCTGGCCGGGGCGGCACCCTGCCACAGTCATGGTGACAGCCTGGCAGCTTTGTGCCTGGGTATCACTGTGAGATCAGGCTAACAGGATGAAGGCTTTGTTCCTCATCCCTTCTGCTGAGAGAGGGGTTTTGCCTCTCGGCAGCAGCTATCCCCAGGCTCTCAGCATATTTAAGCAAACTAAATGCAGCTACAGCCTCTTCTTTGTCTGAGACCTGATCTCAGCTGATGAGGAAGGAATGGGACCAGCAAATCCTTTCCGGCTGCAGCAGCTCAGGCCCGGCTGCCCTGGCCCTGGGGCAGGAGGAGCTGCCTGAAGACCCCCAGGGATGGCACGGAGGGGCTGCAGGCCTCCCAGGGGCTGGCTTGTGCCTCGGATGTCCCATCTGTGGGGCTGAGCCCTCTGTGCCCCCAGGAGCTGCCGTGCCCTTCAGAGGGACTGGGGCTGTGGTGGCAGTGCCCAGAGCCCTGCAGCAGCCTGCTCCGGACACTGCCCTGGGGCCAGCCCAGCATGAGAAGCTGGGCTGGGCTGGGCAGAGGGCAGGGAGGTGGGCAGAGGGCAGGAAGGTGGGAGTGCCTCCACAGCAGAAAGGGATCCCTCAGCCTCTGTCAGACACCCCTTCTGCCTCTCCCCTCATCCAGACCCTGCAGCCATGCGGTGCCACGTGCACCCACCCTTCCAACCTGTGATGAGTTTTAGGCCTTGGCGGTAACCAAGGTCATGCCCGCTTTTCGAGGAATCAAAGGGTGTCAGAGGCAAGCCCAGGACTCAGGGACCGGGCTCCTGGACATGTCCTGACATCACTCAAGAGCTACTCGAGTGCCCCAGGACGGGAACGGAGCCGGCACACACTTACTCAGGCTGGAGTCTCTCCAGCTTGGCTGCTGCTCCCAACTCCTCTGCTGGGGCAGGGTTCTCAGCCTTCCTCCACCTCTTCCTGACCTCCTTGCTCCTGGGCTGGGCTGGAGGACGGGGAGTCCAAGCATGTTGGCTGTTGAATCGCTGCAAGGAGAAGACGCTCTCATCAAACAGGACTGGACACACAGGTGCTGTTTCCCAGAGGACCTCTTGAAAGGGCCCTGCAACAGGACCTGGGAACCAGGCGACTCGGCGCTGCCAGCCCACGTCTGGCTGCTGCTTTTATCCCTCACTTTCTGCTGACAACCTCTCCCTCACAGGGAGGAGCAGGCAAAGCCCTGCCCTGCGGCCTGGTGCCCGTCCTGCTCCCACCACCCTGGGACCTGCCGCCCTCGGAGCCCTGGCGGAGAGGATCGCTGCTGTTCTCAGCGCTGTTGATCACTGCCAGTAGCTGGGGTATCTGTTGGTCCTCCCCCTCAGACCAGGCTTCCCATGCAGCCATTTCTGCCCGGGCTTGCTCTTGTAGCTTTCGGTACGTGGGCCATGAGCTGTCTGTTTGGTCCCACTGTGAAGACAGGTTCCAGACCTCCTGGAGGAAAAAAAAACAAAACAAAAACACAACAGCAGACAGGATTGGTCTCAGCTGTCCCTCAGGCCTAACCCGCACTCCTGCCCCCTCGCCTCAGCCGGTCTGTCAGCAGTGCTTCGACCCTCCAGGATGAGGGGCCCTGAAGCTAGGCCAGGCTCCTCAACTCGTGACAAACACAGCTGAACAGCCCGCGGTGACCAAAGCCCTCTGCCATCAATGACCCAGAAAGGCCTTGTTCCTTTTCCATGGCCCCTGGTCAAAATGAAGTGGCTCATGGCAACACGGGAGGCAGTAAGAGGCAGGGAAGCTGTGCGGGACGCCACCTTCTGTCTCCTGAGGAAGAGATGAAGGAGGTAACAAACGTGGAAATGAACGCATCCCAAGGGACCTGCTCGGGATCGCTCCACACAAAGAGGCTTTTGCACAGGCCCAAACAGCACGGTCATTGCAGCAAGGCAGAGCAGGTACCTGCAGCGCTCTCCTGGAGGCTTCAGGAGCAGGGAGCGCAGTGGTGGTTGTAAGGAATGGTCCAGCAATTCGTGCCACTAAGGGATTTGAAGGGTTAACATTGAGGCCTGGGTTTAGGTGATAAGAGAACAAAGGGATTTCTTCAGAGAAAACCTGCTGACTCTGCACGGAAGTGCAGTAACTTCTGACAGCCGGCCAAGAGAGCACTAGATAAGGAGGAAGAATATGAGCCTCCCCGTCTGAGCGGCCCCCAAGAGACTAACAGAGACTGATAAGCAGGCGCACCTGGGAGGACTTTGGATTCGGGAAACCAATTATAATAACCCTGCCTCTTCTAGAAGTAGTAATGAATATGTATTAGCCTAGGAGCATAAAAACCAGCCGCCTTACGTAACAGGTGTGCGTCCTGGTGGAGCAGAGACTCCCGGCGCACCCAGCGCTGTTTGCTCGCCTCTATTCGTTTAATAAATTGTAAACTTTGATTGTAATCCTATTTGGGACTCAGTCATTTATAACAGTGGTGGACTTGGCTCGAGGAGCTGTTTCCTGCCTGTCTGCCTTCTTCGTCCCGGGGGAGCTGCCCGGACACGGGGGGAGCACACTGCAAACAGACACCAGGAGGAGGCTGCATGAGCCCAGGGGAATTCAGTCTCCAGTCCAAGCTCGCAAGCTGCGTCAGCTGGCCAACAGCGGTCGGATTCCTCACCCTTCACTAGGATTCCCAAAGAAATTGAAGTAGCCCTCAAAACCTCACCAACTTACACTGTGGAGCAGTGCAACAAGGCCCGCAGTGCTCTCCAGACGTTTGACACAGTCCAGATAAAACTTCATGCATGGGAAACCATCTTCGCACGTCAGAACACCAATGTCCCTGAAGGCAAAGGGGACGTGCTCCTTGCTCCTCAGGAGGAAGCAGTACAAGAGGATGGTCTCTTGCACACAGTTCTTCACCACGTGCAGTGGGAAGGAGGTGGCTCGCGATAGCTGCACGCAGTTCAGCGGCTCGATCTTGACACCATCTGCAAGGAGAAGCAACATCCTCAGTGCCACAGCAAGCCCAAGTTGCTTGCAACATTCAGAACAAGTTCCCAGAGAAAGGGTCGCTCAGACGAACTGCTCCTGGGGCACAGTTTCTTTTGGGGGAACTCAAGCTGTACCCTGACCGTCGGAGACAATCCTCTACTTCTCCCAGGCCTTTCCAAAGAGCAGGGAGAACAAACCGTTGCGGACATGGGGCAGGAAGAGGGGGGCTGCTGCCTTCTCACCAGGGAGGATCTCAGTGGGACAGTAGATCTCCTCCAGCCACAACTCATCGATGTCCAGCTGGAAGAAAGGTCTTCGAATCAAGAGCAGCTCTTCTTTGCCATGGAACTGCTCTCGGACAACACCAAAGGTCCCGAGTCCCGCAACCCAAACGCCCTGCACACAGAAAAGACAGAAAGGCCGAGGAGGGAGTTCTTGAGAGACGGGAAAAGGGATGACTGTCAGAGCAGGGGGACACTGCTCTGTGCCCTGCCCGCTCCTCAGGGACAATGGGGCAAGGTGGGGCACTTTGGAAAGCTTTGCAAAAGAGCCGCATCCTCTGTTTCTTTCGTCACCCCCCTCACAGGATTTGCCAACATCCCTTGGCTAGAGAAGCGCCCGGAGGTTTCCAGCACACGGATTAGGCCTGGGACTGACTGCCAGCAACTGTCCTAGGCACGGAGCCAGGATATTCCCCCATCTCTCTGCTCGCCCTCCCCACTCAGGCCGCAGGGAAGAGTGAAGCCCTAGGGTGTGCCAAACACCTGAGAGGCAGAGCACATCTGGCCTTGGTTTCTCTCCCAGCTGGCCAAGAAGCTGCTCCGGGCACCCCGGGCAGTCTCAGAGCACTGCCATGGTGCTCGAGCAGGGATTGCTCTGCAGGGCCCAGGACACCAGCCCACCTTACTCCGCTTCAGCTCTTCCAGAATGTACTCGGATACGGAGTACCGAGGCCCCCTCGGGACCCTGGGGTCCCCTCTAGTCCTTGACTAGAGGTGTGGTGCTGAGACCTTGTTCAGGTCCCTTGAGAAAGGCTGGGCATTGACAGATTGGCAGTGGATTCATCTGGTCTCAGCAGCATCTGGCTTCTTTTCAGGGTAACATAAATGTGATTGCCCTCCATCTACAAAAGCTCAGGCAGCTGGGGACAAGTCCAGCCAGCTCCCTCACTCTGCTCTGAGCCACAGGGAATCCCTTTGCCTCTCAGGTCTCACAACCATTCCCTGTGAGTGCAGCAGAAATGCTCAGGATTTCTGACTTCAGAGAACACTGTGTGGGCATGAAGAGGGGGAAGAGAATGTGTGTAAAACATTGCCCCTAAAACTCCTTTCTGCCAACTACATTATGTAGCAGCGGAATGCAGATGTTAACATGCTCACATGAAGATGATCAGCATGCTGGAGCACCTCTCCTTCGAAGAAAGGCTGAGAGAGCTGGGGCTGAGCAGGGTGACCTCACTGCAGCTTTTCCGCATTTAAAGGGGTCTTCTAAAAATATGGAGAGCTATTTTTTTGATCAATCAAATCATGACAGGATCAGGGGAATGTTTTTAAACTAAAAGCGGGGAGATTTAGATTAGAGATTAGGAGGAAATTCTTCACTCAGAGGGAGGCGAGGTACTGAAACATATTGCCCAGATAGGCTGGGCATTCATTTCATCTGACAAAATCTGAAAATAAAACCTTGCCCTCCTGCTATGTTCCTGTGTACTCCCTGCACTGGGTCAGGACTGATTCCCTCGCGAGACCAGCAGCAGAGGCCCCTGCTCCTCATCGCACACTGAACCTTAAAAACGAAGCTCATGTCATGGAGCTAAATGAAAGATTCCAGCAGAGAAACAAAAAGCATTGGAGTATGGCAGGGGGAGGTCTACAAGGAATGGCATAGGGTTCACTCAGAGAAACCTGTCCTAACTTTTCATTGCCTTTTACTACATGTACAGATCTCCATACCCAACAGGCATCAGATGTCCAACAGCAGCTCCATCAGCGAGTTCCTCCTCCTGCCATTCGCAGACACGCGGGAGCTGCAGCTCCTGCACTTCGCGCTCTTCCTGGCCATCTACCTGGCTGCCCTCCTGGGCAACGGCCTCATCCTCACCGCCGTAGCCTGCGACCACCGCCTCCACACCCCCATGTACTTCTTCCTCCTCAACCTCGCCCTCCTCGACCTGGGCTGCATCTCCACCACTCTCCCCAAAGCCGTGGTCAATTCCCTCTGGGACACCAGGGCCATTTCCTTATACAGGATGTGCTGCCCAGGTCTTTTTCTTTTTCTTTTTGTTTTCAGCAGAGTGTTATCTTCTCACTGTCATGTCCTACGACCGCTACGTTGCCATCTGCAAGCCCCTGCACTACGGGAGCTTCCTGGGCAGCAGAGCTTGTGCCCAGTTGGCAGCAGCTGCCTGGGGCAGTGGCTTTCTCCATGCTGTGCTGCACACGACCAGTACATTTTCCCTGAAACTTTGCCAAGGCAATGCTGTGGACCAGTTCTTCTGTGAAGTTCCAAAGATCCTCAAGCTCTCCTGCTCAAACTCCTACCTCAGGGAAGTTTGGATAATTATGGTTGGATTCTGTTTAGCGTCTGGCTGTTTTGTTTTCATCGTGCTGTCCTATGTGCAGATTTTCAGAGCTGTACTGAGGATGCCCTCTGAGCAGGGACAGCTCAAAGCCTTTTCCACGTGCCTCCCTCACCTGGCCGTGGCCTCCCTGTTTCTCAGCATGACCATATTTGCCTACCTGAAGTCCCCCTCCATCTCACCATCTCTGGACCTGGTGGTGGCAGTTCTGTACTCAGTTGTGCCACCGGCATTGAACCCCCTCATCTACAGCATGAGAAACAAGGAGCTTAAGAGTGCTGTTAGGAAAGTGATTGCATGGATATTTCTGATTAGTGATAAATTTCCCCTCTATCTACACAAATAACTTCCCTTGCAGGCCTGCTCCTTGTTTATCATTATTGAAGTTTTTATCCTCAGTATCATTTGCATTTACTAATTTCTTAGAAATATGTTTCTTTATTCATCGGCCACCTACTGCGGAATGAAACTGTTCTGTTTACTCTCGAGGCTTTATAATATGTGTATAACAGCAGGCCAGAGTAAACTCTGTGATAGCGTCTGCCTAATAAAATTGCATCTCCCCAGTGCTCTTCTTGAAGACTTGGTTCTTCTTTCAAAGCTGGTGCCAAGACCAGGGCTGAGCAGCTGCTCCCCGAAAAGCCTGTTGCTCCACGGATAAGGCAAAGAAAAAGCTCATTTTGTGAGCTGTGAGAGACCGAGGGTAGGATTTAGGAGTAAGCTGTTGGTGTCTGATGACAGCAGAAATGGTGAACAGTCACTGAGGTACACAGCCGTGACTGTCCCACAACTGTCAGGGCAGAGGACATCCTCCAGGAAATTAATGGGGAGCTGCCTGAAGCTGCCACAACCATGGAACCCAGTGAGAGGGTTTGGCAGCAGTGATCCCAACCCAGCTGGGTCTACTTCTCACCCTGTGCAGCTGTGTCTGTTTGCTTCTGTCCTGCAGTTCCTAGGGCCAGCATGCATCCTTGAGACAGCTTCCCCCAAGCTATCTGTTGGCCCTTACCTCAAAAGTCACCACCGGACGAGGCTTCTCAGCTCACGTACACCTGAAGGACTGGAGTGAAGCTGTGATCACAGAAAGAGCAAGCCCTTGGATCCTTGCAACATCCTTGGATCTCTGCATGGCTGGAAGCCTCTGCAAGCCCCATGGGAAAAGAGAGCCTACTGAGAACATCCTGATGCTCCATATACCATCCCCTCAGGCCATCAAGAAAGGTCCCTCAGCCCTAAGATCCAGACCAGCTTCTTGTTGCATCAGCAACCAGGAGAAATTGCCCCAGAATACCCAACACTCTTGCGCTAGCAAGCAAATACGCCCATGTGTGTACATAAACACACCGTCTTGTACACACACACAAACGTGCACACACGGATACAGCTGAGCACACACAAACCGGTTCAACTGGGAACAGCATTTGCCCAGGGTAGGCAGTGACTGGAGCCTCACAAAGGGAGAGATCAGTCAAGCTGGAGTCACCCACAGGGACAGTACCGAATTAAGATGTCCACAGGCAAAAGATGACTCTGCAGCTCCTGTGGGATTCAGTGGGAGACAGCATGCACGAGGAAGGGAAGACACACAGGGACTGATGCTGTATAACCTGCCAGGCACCTAAGCACCGCACAGCCATTTTTTCCCCTCTCCCCTCACAGCAGGATGAATGAGAGAATTGAAAAAGCTAAAAGTGTGAGAACTCGGGGGTTCAGATAGTTAACAACTTCATAAGAAAGAAGACAAAGAAATAAACCAACAAATATAAGGGGAAAAACAAATACGAGAAAAACCACCTTCTTCTCGTATTTATAGGCATTGGTGAGATCCCTTCAGACCCTCCTCTGCTCTAGGCTAAAAACGTCCCTTATCACCCTGAGCCCGTGTAGAAAGAAGCAAAACAAGGTCCCTATTTAGAGTCTGTTTTCTGGTGAGTGTGTTTGACAGCAACTGCGCAAGAAGACCCAAGCCCTCAGGTGCTATCCCGAGCAGCTTCCCTTCACGTGATGCAAATGCTGTGGCAAAGACTTATCCCTTGCTCGTCCCCGCCTGCAGTCACAGGACTGCCACCCAGCAGCACTGTGCCCAAGCTCCAGGAGCAATCGGGCCCAACCCAACACAAGGCCCAGGAGGAGAGCGCGGAAGTGAGAGCAGAGGAAAGAAGCAGCACCGGTTGCCGGGCGCCGATTGGCTGCCAGAGCCGCCAGGCAAAGGGAGCCCCACCCCCTGCCGGCTGCCTGGGGCTCGCTGCCATGGCAACCGTGCGACCGCCTGACCAGGCAGGGCGGGCGCCGCCATCTTAGGGGTCGTGGGCGGGCTGGGGGCGTCTCGGGGCCTGAGGGGGGGACCCGGCCCGTGTGCCCGGGGCGCCCCTGCCCGCCCCTGCCCGCCCCTGCCTTTGCTCGCTCCCTGTGCCTCACCGCCTTGTCTTCCCTTTTCTTTGCGGTGTCGAATGCACGAGAAGCCCGACAGGCTCGGGAAGGCGGCCAGTCACTTGCACGAGAAGCAATAGGGCTGGATGCTCCTGAAATGCTGCTTGTTGCTGGCCGGGGCGGCACCCTGCCACAGTCATGGTGACAGCCTGGCAGCTTTGTGCCTGGGTATCACTGTGAGATCAGGCTAACAGGATGAAGGCTTTGTTCCTCATCCCTTCTGCTGAGAGAGGGGTTTTGCCTCTCGGCAGCAGCTATCCCCAGGCTCTCAGCATATTTAAGCAAACTAAATGCAGCTACAGCCTCTTCTTTGTCTGAGACCTGATCTCAGCTGATGAGGAAGGAATGGGACCAGCAAATCCTTTCTGGCTGCAGCAGCTCAGGCCCGGCTGCCCTGGCCCTGGGGCAGGAGGAGCTGCCTGAAGACCCCCAGGGATGGCACGGAGGGGCTGCAGGCCTCCCAGCGGCTGGCTTGTGCCTCGGATGTCCCATCTGTGGGGCTGAGCCCTCTGTGCCCCCAGGAGCTGCCGTGCCCTTCAGAGGGACTGGGGCTGTGGTGGCAGTGCCCAGAGCCCTGCAGCAGCCTGCTCCGGACACTGCCCTGGGGCCAGCCCAGCATGAGAAGCTGGGCTGGGCTGGGCAGAGGGCAGGAAGGTGGGAGTGCCTCCACAGCAGAAAGGGATCCCTCAGCCTCTGTCAGACACCCCTTCTGCCTCTCCCCTCATCCAGACCCTGCAGCCATGCGGTGCCACGTGCACCCACCCTTCCAACCTGTGATGAGTTTTAGGCCTTGGCGGTAACCAAGGTCATGCCCGCTTTAGGAGGAATCAAAGGGTGTCAGAGGCAAGCCCAGGACTCAGGGACCGGGCTCCTGGACATGTCCTGACATCACTCAAGAGCTACTCGAGTGCCCCAGGACGGGAACGGAGCCGGCACACACTCAGGCTGGAGTCTCTCCAGCTTGGCTGCTGCTCCCAACTCCTCTGCTGGGGCAGGGTTCTCAGCCTTCCTCCACCTCTTCCTGACCTCCTTGCTCCTGGGCTGGGCTGGAGGACGGGGAGTCCAAGCATGTTGGCTGTTGAATCGCTGCAAGGAGAAGACGCTCTCATCAAACAGGACTGGACACACAGGTGCTGTTTCCCAGAGGACCTCTTGAAAGGGCCCTGCAACAGGACCTGGGAACCAGGCGACTCGGCGCTGCCAGCCCACGTCTGGCTGCTGCTTTTATCCCTCACTTTCTGCTGACAACCTCTCCCTCACAGGGAGGAACAGGCAAAGCCCTGCCCTGCGGCCTGGTGCCCGTCCTGCTCCCACCACCCTGGGACCTGCCGCCCTCGGAGCCCTGGCGGAGAGGATCGCTGCTGTTCTCAGCGCTGTTGATCACTGCCAGTAGCTGGGGTATCTGTTGGTCCTCCCCCTCAGACCAGGCTTCCCATGCAGCCATTTCTGCCCGGGCTTGCTCTTGTAGCTTTCGGTACGTGGGCCATGAGCTGTCTGTTTGGTCCCACTGTGAAGACAGGTTCCAGACCTCCTGGAGGAAAAAAAAACAAAACAAAAACACAACAGCAGACAGGATTGGTCTCAGCTGTCCCTCAGGCCTAACCCGCACTCCTGCCCCCTCGCCTCAGCCGGTCTGTCAGCAGTGCTTCGACCCTCAAGGATGAGGGGCCCTGAAGCTAGGCCAGGCTCCTCAACTCGTGACAAACACAGCTGAACAGCCCGCGGTGACCAAAGCCCTCTGCCATCAATGACCCAGAAAGGCCTTGTTCCTTTTCCATGGCCCCTGGTCAAAATGAAGTGGCTCATGGCAACACGGGAGGCAGTAAGAGGCAGGGAAGGTGTGCGAGACGCCACCTTCTGTCTCCTGAGGAGGAGATGAAGGAGGTAACAAACGTGGAAATGAACGCATCCCAAGGGACCTGCTCGGGATCGCTCCACACAAAGAGGCTTTTGCACAGGCCCAAACAGCACGGTCATTGCAGCAAGGCAGAGCAGGTACCTGCAGCGCTCTCCTGGAGGCTTCAGGAGCAGGGAGCGCAGTGGTGGTTGTAAGGAATGGTCCAGCAATTCGTGCCACTAAGGGATTTGAAGGGTTAACATTGAGGCCTGGGTTTAGGTGATAAGAGAACAAAGGGATTTCTTCAGAGAAAACCTGCTGACTCTGCACGGACGTGCAGTAACTTCTGACAGCCGGCCAAGAGAGCACTAGATAAGGAGGAAGAATATGAGCCTCCCCGTCTGAGCGGCCCCCAAGAGACTAACAGAGACTGATAAGCAGGCGCACCTGGGAGGACTTTGGATTCGGGAAACCAATTATAATAACCCTGCCTCTTCTAGAAGTAGTAATGAATATGTATTAGCCTAGGAGCATAAAAACCAGCCGCCTTACGTAACAGGTGTGCGTCCTGGTGGAGCAGAGACTCCCGGCGCACCCAGCGCTGTTTGCTCGCCTCTATTCGTTTAATAAATTGTAAACTTTGATTGTAATCCTACTTGGGACTCAGTCATTTATAACAGTGGTGGACTTGGCTCGAGGAGCTGTTTCCTGCCTGTCTGCCTTCTTCGTCCCGGGGGAGCTGCCCGGACACGGGGGGAGCACACTGCAAACAGACACCAGGAGGAGGCTGCATGAGCCCAGGGGAATTCGGTCTCCAGTCCGCGCTCGCAAGCTGCGTCAGCCTCTGCAGCAGACGGCAGTTCCGCAGCGAGCGGGCGTATTGGACTGGCCGTGTTCTCTTCAGCAGAGACAGAGAGAGCCAAACGCGAAGCTGTGGCACCACCTGCCTTCAGGAAGGCTCGGGATGCCCGCATCCAGGCCCTTTTTGGTGGAAGAAGGAGAGGAGCGGTGTCTTGCGCAAGGACAGGAGCCGAGAGACACCATTATGGCCCACCCGGGCTTTACTTCAGCTTCTCCTCTGTGGCCCTGAAACACGGTGCGCTCATGGGTGGAAAACAGGTTATCGCTGCGGAGCCAGTAGCATCAGAGAAAGCCGTCAGGTAAGGAGGGCAGTCATGTCATCTCCCTACCTCAGCACTCTCTTGTGCCTGCCACAACGTTTGGGATAGCGTTTGAAAAAAATGCCTGAAAGAAACTTTCCCAGGAAGCCTCCCGCTGGGTCAGCCAAGGGCTGCGGAGGAAATGCACTCACCTTGGGAACATCTGGATCCCACGAGCGGTGGTCTCTCCACTGAAGGCGGTCAGATGTGCCGGCCACATTCTCTGCAAAGAGACACAGAGCTGCTGGAGGGTTTCTGAGGCGGTTTTCTCACGGCTCTCATTGACAGGAAGCAAACCTGTCTCCCAAGCCAAAAGAAAGCCTTCTCTCCAAAGCCCTCCTCCAAAGCCTCTTCCATGAACCTTTGTTCTGCTCTGGAGGAGCTGCATGGCAGAATATGGAGGCTGTACAGTAACACTGCCAGGCTTTTTGCAGGGGCAAGCATCCAGATGCTCAGAAGAAACTCTCTTTGTTAACGGAGAAAGCAGCTAAGGGGGCAAGCGAGGGGAAGGGCATTTGACTGGCCTGCCATGTCCGGGCTGGCCAACAGCGGTCGGATTCCTCACCCTTCACTAGGATTCCCAAAGAAATTGAAGTAGCCCTCAAAACCTCACCAACTTACACTGTGGAGCAGTGCAACAAGGCCCACAGTGCTCTCCAGACGTTTGACACAGTCCAGATAAAACTTCACGCACGGGAAACCATCTTCGCACGTCAAAACAACAATGTCCCTGAAGGCAAAGGGGACGTGCTCCTTGCTCCTCAGGAGGAAGCAGTACAAGAGGATGGTCTCTTGCACACAGTTCTTCACCACGTGCAGTGGGAAGGAGGTGGCTCGCGATAGCTGCACGCAGTTCAGCGGCTCGATCTTGACACCATCTGCAAGGAGAAGCAACATCCTCACTGCCACAGCAAGCCCAAGTTGCTTGCAACATTCAGAACAAGTTCCCAGAGAAAGGGTCGCTCAGAGGAACTGCTCCTGGGGCACAGTTTCTTTTGGGGGAACTCAAGCTGTACCCTGACCGTCGGAGACAATCCTCTACTTCTCCCAGGCCCTTTTTGGTGGAAGAAGGAGAGGAGCGGTGTCTTGTGCAAGGACAGGAGCCGAGAGACACCATTATGGCCCACCCGGGCTTTACTTCAGCTTCTCCTCTGTGGCCCTGAAACACGGTGCGCTTACGGGTGGAAAACAGATTATCGCTGCGGAGGGGAGCCAGTAACATTTGAGAAAGCCGTCAGGTAAGGAGGGCAGTCATGCCATCTCCCTACCTCAGCACTCTCTTGTGCCTGCCACAACGTTTGGGATAGCGTTTGAAAAAAATGCCTGAAAGAAACTTTTCCATCTGGTATCACAGCTCCTTAGGCTGGAAGAAACAGCAGGGGAGATGGGGCCACGGCAATCCTAAGACACGGTGAGACATGTTAGAATGAAGGCAGGGGACATTTGCTCCCACAGACAAGAAGATGGACTCTGCTGCAATGTGGGGGGGCTCCTGAAGGGAGAAGAGCTTCTGCAACAAGGCCCTGCATTCAGCTCCCCCAGGGATCGGGGCCCTGGTGGAAAATGAAGCTGGTGTGCCAGTCTCAGGCAAACGTGCTGCACGCTTGCCATCCGTTGAGAGAGCGGCCTCCGCTGGGACGTGTGTCAGGAGCCACCCTGCGGCTGGTGGGTCCAAAGGGGACATCTCTCCTGTGTGGCTGCAAGTGGCTCCTTCCTCCTTTCCCCCAGGGGTCTCACCTGGTAGACGGCTTCTTCTCCACATCTTGCTGCCTTGTGCCCGGCTCCCAGCTTGTCAGGATGGGGAGGGAAAGCTTCTTCCTCCTCTGCAGCAGCTTGCCAGGATGGCACTCTGAAACTAGGAAAGGAGGAAGCTCTTCAGAGCAGCCGCGTGGGCACTGCCTTTTAACCTGGTTCAAGTCAGCCAGCATGGGACAGGGACCACCTCCAGACAGCAGGGACCTGTTCCCTTACCTCTTCTGATCCTGCGCTCTCCTGAAGCTTCCTCCTGTGAGGTGGTGGAAGCTTTGGCCTCTGGCCTTCTCCTCACAGTCAGATGAAACCTGGCAAACAAACGATGACACGGGCTTGAAGAAGGCTGGCCTCCTACCCGTTGCAGCTTGCTGGCAGTAATCCTCCTGGTGTTGCACGAGGCATGGCATCCCTTTTCCGTCATGTCCATGCATGGGGTTTGTTGTCAGTCTTCCCGCAGCACCAGAAAAGGTAGCCTAAATTCCCCTCCACATGCAGGCAACTCTCTTTGATGGGAATCGGAACAGCGCGGGCACAAGAAACACAACCACAATGTCCCTCCGCTCCAGGTGAAGACACTCGTAGCCGAAACTCAGCATTAGTTAACCAGGAACCAGTCTCCCCGGGATTTAGCCCTGACTGGGTGCTGAAGGTGGAGACCCAGCCGCGCACGTTCCAAAGCAGGAGGTGGGAAGCCTCCCGCTGGGTCAGCCAAGGGCTGCGGAGGAAACGCACTCACCTTGGGATCATCTGGATCCCACGAGCGGTGGTCTCTCCACTGAAGGCGGTCAGATGTGCCAGCCACATTCTCTGCAAAGAGACACAGAGCTGCTGGAGGGTTTCTGAGGCGGTTTTCTCACGGCTCTCATTGACAGGAAGCAAACCTGTCTCCCAAGCCAAAAGAAAGCCTTCTCTCCAAAGCCCTCCTCCAAAGCCTCTTCCATGAACCTTTGTTCTGCTCTGGAGGAGCTGCATGGCAGAATATGGAGGCTGTACAGTAACACTGCCAGGCTTTTTGCAGGGGCAAGCGCCCAGATGCTCAGAAGAAACTCTCTTTGTTAATGGAGAAAGCAGCTAAGGGGGCAAGCGAGGGGAAGGGCATTTGACTGGCCTGCCATGTCCGGGCTGGCCAACAGCGGTCGGATTGCTCACCCTTCGCTAGGATTCCCAAAGAAATTGAAGTAGCCCTCAAAACCTCACCAACTTACACTGTGGAGCAGTGCAACAAGGCCCGCAATGCTCCCCAGACGTTTGACACAGTCCAGATAAAACTTCATGCACGGGAAACCATCTTCGCACGTCAAAACACCAATGTCCCTGAAGGCAAAGGGGACGTGCTCCTTGCTCCTCAGGAGGAAGCAGTACAAGAGGATGGTCTCTTGCACACAGTTCTTCACCACGTGCAGTGGGAAGGAGGTGGCTCGCGATAGCTGCACACAGTTCAGCGGCTCGATCTTGACACCATCTGCAAGGAGAAGCAACATCCTCAGTGCCACGGCAAGCCCAAGTTGCTTGCAACATTCAGAACAAGTTCCCAGAGAAAGGGTCGCTCAGAGGAACTGCTCCTGGGGCACAGTTTCTTTTGGGGGAACTCAAGCTGCACCCTGACCGTCGGAGACAATCCTCTACTTCTCCCAGGCCTTTCCAAAGAGCAGGGAGAACAAACCGTTCCGGACATGGGGCAGGAAGAGGGGGGCTGCTGCCTTCTCACCAGGGAGGAGCTCAGTGGGACAGAAGATCTCCTCCAGCCACAACTCATCGATGTCCAGCTGGAAGAAAGGTCTTTGAATCAAGAGCAGCTCTTCTTTGCCATGGAACTGCTCTCGGACAACACCAAAGGTCCCGAGTCCCGCAACCCGAACGCCCTGCACACAGAAAAGACAGAAAGGCCGAGGAGGGAGTTCTTGAGAGACGGGAAAAGGGATGACTGTCAGAGCAGGGGGACACTGCTCTGTGCCCTGCCCGCTCCTCAGGGACAATGGGGCAAGGTGGGGCACTTTGGAAAGCTTTGCAAAAGAGCCGCATCCTCTGTTTCTTTCGTCACCCCCCTCACAGGATTTGCCAACATCCCTTGGCTAGAGAAGCGCCCGGAGGTTTCCAGCACACGGATTAGGCCTGGGACTGACTGCCAGCAACTGTCCTAGGCACGGAGCCAGGATATTCCCCCATCTCTCTGCTCGCCCTCCCCACTCAGGCCGCAGGGAAGAGTGAAGCCCTAGGGTGTGCCAAACACCTGAGAGGCAGAGCACATCTGGCCTTGGTTTCTCTCCCAGCTGGCCAAGAAGCTGCTCCGGGCACCCCGGGCAGTCTCAGAGCACTGCCACGGTGCTCGGGCAGGGATTGCTCTGCAGGGCCCAGGACACCAGCCCACCTTACTCCGCTTCAGCTCTTCCAGAATGTACTCGGATACGGAGTACCGAGGCCCCCTCGGGACCCTGGGGTCCCCTCTAGTCCTTGACTAGGGGTGTGGTGCTGAGACCTTGTTCAGGTCCCTTGAGAAAGGCTGGGCATTGACAGATTGGCAGTGGATTCATCTGGTCTCAGCAGCGTCTGGCTTCTTTTCAGGGTAACATAAATGTGATTGCCCTCCATCTACAAAAGCTCAGGCAGCTGGGGACAAGTCCAGCCAGCTCCCTCACTCTGCTCTGAGCCACAGGGAATCCCTTTGCCTCTCAGGTCTCACAACCATTCCCTGTGAGTGCAGCAGAAATGCTCAGGATTTCTGACTTCAGAGAACACTGTGTGGGCATGAAGAGGGGGAAGAGAATGTGTATAAAACATTGCCCCTAAAACTCCTTTCTGCCAACTACATTATGTAGCACCGGAATGCAGATGTTAACATGCTGACATGAAGATGATCAGCATGCTGGAGCACCTCTCCTTCGAAGAAAGGCTGAGAGAGCTGGGGCTGAGCAGGGTGACCTCACTGCAGCTTTTCCGCATTTAAAGGGGTCTTCTAAAAATATGGAGAGCTATTTTTTTGATCAATCAAATCATGACAGGATCAGGGGAATGTTTTTAAACTAAAAGCGGGGAGATTTAGATTAGAGATTAGGAGGAAATTCTTCACTCAGAGGGAGGCGAGGTACTGAAACATATTGCCCAGATAGGCTGTGAATGTCCTATTCCTAGAGGTGTTCAGGACCAGGTTGGATGAGGTCCTGGGCAACCTGATCTAGTGGGTAGCATCCCTGCCCATGGCAAGGTGTTTGGAAATGGATTATCTGTAAGGTCTCTTCCAACCCGAGCCATTCTGTGATTCTATGCTCTTTTGTGTAAGAAGGGATTTCATCTGACAAAATCTGAAAATAAAACCTTGCCCTCCTGCTATGTTCCTGTGTACTCCCTGCACTGGGTCAGGACTGATTCCCTCGCGAGACCAGCAGCAGAGGCCCCTGCTCCTCATTGCACACTGAACCTTAAAAACGAAGCTCATGTCATGGAGCTAAATGAAAGATTCCAGCAGAGAAACAAAAAGCATTGGAGTATGGCAGGGGGAGGTCTACAAGGAATGGCATAGGGTTCACTCAGAGAAACCTGTCCTAACATTTCATTGCCTTTTACTACATGTTCAGATCTCCATACCCAACAGGCATCAGATGTCCAACAGCAGCTCCATCAGCGAGTTCCTCCTCCTGCCATTCGCAGACACGCGGGAGCTGCAGCTCCTGCACTTCGCGCTCTTCCTGGCCATCTACCTGGCTGCCCTCCTGGGCAACGGCCTCATCCTCACCGCCGTAGCCTGCGACCACCGCCTCCACACCCCCATGTACTTCTTCCTCCTCGACCTCGCCCTCCTCGACCTGGGCTGCATCTCCACCACTCTCCCCAAAGCCGTGGTCAATTCCCTCTGGGACACCAGGGCCATTTCCTTATACAGGATGTGCTGCCCAGGTCTTTTTCTTTTTCTTTTTGTTTTCAGCAGAGTGTTATCTTCTCACTGTCATGTCCTACGACCGCTACATTGCCATCTGCAAGCCCCTGCACTACGGGAGCCTCCTGGGCAGCAGAGCTTGTGCCCAGTTGGCAGCAGCTGCCTGGGGCAGTGGCTTTCTCCATGCTGTGCTGCACACGACCAGTACATTTTCCCTGAAACTTTGCCAAGGCAATGCTGTGGACCAGTTCTTCTGTGAAGTTCCAAAGATCCTCAAGCTCTCCTGCTCAAACTCCTACCTCAGGGAAGTTTGGATAATTATGGTTGGATTCTGTTTAGCGTCTGGCTGTTTTGTTTTCATCGTGCTGTCCTATGTGCAGATTTTCAGAGCTGTACTGAGGATGCCCTCTGAGCAGGGACAGCTCAAAGCCTTTTCCACGTGCCTCCCTCACCTGGCCGTGGCCTCCCTGTTTCTCAGCATGACCATATTTGCCTACCTGAAGTCCCCCTCCATCTCACCATCTCTGGACCTGGTGGTGGCAGTTCTGTACTCAGTTGTGCCACCGGCATTGAACCCCCTCATCTACAGCATGAGAAACAAGGAGCTTAAGAGTGCTGTTAGGAAAGTGATTGCATGGATATTTCTGATTAGTGATAAATTTCCCCTCTATCTACACAAATGACTTCCCTTGCAGGCCTGCTCCTTGTTTATCATTATTGAAGTTTTTATCCTCAGTATCATTTGCATTTACTAATTTCTTAGAAATATGTTTCTTTATTCATCGGCCACCTACTGCGGAATGAAACTGTTCTGTTTACTCTCGAGGCTTTATAATATGTGTATAACAGCAGGCCAGAGTAAACTCTGTGATAGCGTCTGCCTAATAAAACTGCATCTCCCCAGTGCTCTTCTTGAAGACTTGGTTCTTCTTTCAAAGCTGGTGCCAAGACCAGGGCTGAGCAGCTGCTCCCCGAAAAGCCTGTTGCTCCACGGATAAGGCAAAGAAAAAGCTCATTTTGTGAGCTGTGAGAGACCGAGGGTAGGATTTAGGAGTAAGCTGTTGGTGTCTGATGACAGCAGAAATGGTGAACAGTCACTGAGGTACACAGCCGTGACTGTCCCACAACTGTCAGGGCAGAGGACATCCTCCAGGAAATTAACGGGGAGCTGCCTGAAGCTGCCACAACCATGGAACCCAGTGAGAGGGTTTGGCAGCAGTGATCCCAACCCAGCTGGGTCTACTTCTCACCCTGTGCAGCTGTGTCTGTTTGCTTCTGTCCTGCAGTTCCTAGGGCCAGCATGCATCCTTGAGACAGCTTCCCCCAAGCTATCTGTTGGCCCTTACCTCAAAAGTCACCACCGGACGAGGCTTCTCAGCTCACGTACACCTGAAGGACTGGAGTGAAGCTGTGATCACAGAAAGAGCAAGCCCTTGGATCCTTGCAACATCCTTGGATCTCTGCATGGCTGGAAGCCTCTGCAAGCCCCATGGGAAAAGAGAGCCTACTGAGAACATCCTGATGCTCCATATACCATCCCCTCAGGCCATCAAGAAAGGTCCCTCAGCCCTAAGATCCAGCCCAGCTTCTTGTTGCATCAGCAACCAGGAGAAATTGCCCCAGAATACCCAACACTCTTGCGCTAGCAAGCAAATACGCCCATGTGTGTACATAAACACACCGTCTTGTACACACACACAAACGTGCACACACGGATACAGCTGAGCACACACAAACCGGTTCAACTGGGAACAGCATTTGCCCAGGGTAGGCAGTGACTGGAGCCTCACAAAGGGAGAGATCAGTCAAGCTGGAGTCACCCACAGGGACAGTACCGAATTAAGATGTCCACAGGCAAAAGATGACTCTGCAGCTCCTGTGGGATTCAGTGGGAGACAGCATGCACGAGGAAGGGAAGACACACAGGGACTGATGCTGTATAACCTGCCAGGCACCTAAGCACCGCACAGCCATTTTTTCCCCTCTCCCCTCACAGCAGGATGAATGAGAGAATTGAAAAAGCTAAAAGTGTGAGAACTCGGGGGTTCAGATAGTTAACAACTTCATAAGAAAGAAGACAAAGAAATAAACCAACAAATATAAGGGGAAAAACAAATATGAGAAAAACCACCTTCTTCTCGTATTTATAGGCATTGGTGAGATCCCTTCAGACCCTCCTCTGCTCTAGGCTAAAAACGTCCCTTATCACCCTGAGCCCGTGTAGAAAGAAGCAAAACAAGGTCCCTATTTAGAGTCTGTTTTCTGGTGAGTGTGTTTGACAGCAACTGCGCAAGAAGACCCAAGCCCTCAGGTGCTATCCCGAGCAGCTTCCCTTCACGTGATGCAAATGCTGTGGCAAAGACTTATCCCTTGCTCGTCCCCGCCTGCAGTCACAGGACTGCCACCCAGCAGCACTGTGCCCAAGCTCCAGGAGCAATCGGGCCCAACCCAACACAAGGCCCAGGAGGAGAGCGCGGAAGTGAGAGCAGAGGAAAGAAGCAGCACCGGTTGCCGGGCGCCGATTGGCTGCCAGAGCCGCCAGGCAAAGGGAGCCCCACCCCCTGCCGGCTGCCTGGGGCTCGCTGCCATGGCAACCGTGCGACCGCCTGACCAGGCAGGGCGGGCGCCGCCATCTTAGGGGTCGTGGGCGGGCTGGGGGCGTCTCGGGGCCTGAGGGGGGGACCCGGCCCGTGTGCCCGGGGCGCCCCTGCCCGCCCCTGCCCGCCCCTGCCTTTGCTCGCTCCCTGTGCCTCACCGCCTTGTCTTCCCTTTTCTTTGCGGTGTCGAATGCACGAGAAGCCCGACAGGCTCGGGAAGGCGGCCAGTCACTTGCACAAGAAGCAATAGGGCTGGATGCTCCTGAAATGCTGCTTGTTGCTGGCCGGGGCGGCACCCTGCCACAGTCATGGTGACAGCCTGGCAGCTTTGTGCCTGGGTATCACTGTGAGATCAGGCTAACAGGATGAAGGCTTTGTTCCTCATCCCTTCTGCTGAGAGAGGGGTTTTGCCTCTCGGCAGCAGCTATCCCCAGGCTCTCAGCATATTTAAGCAAACTAAATGCAGCTACAGCCTCTTCTTTGTCTGAGACCTGATCTCAGCTGATGAGGAAGGAATGGGACCAGCAAATCCTTTCCGGCTGCAGCAGCTCAGGCCCGGCTGCCCTGGCCCTGGGGCAGGAGGAGCTGCCTGAAGACCCCCAGGGATGGCACGGAGGGGCTGCAGGCCTCCCAGGGGCTGGCTTGTGCCTCGGATGTCCCATCTGTGGGGCTGAGCCCTCTGTGCCCCCAGGAGCTGCCGTGCCCTTCAGAGGGACTGGGGCTGTGGTGGCAGTGCCCAGAGCCCTGCAGCAGCCTGCTCCGGACACTGCCCTGGGGCCAGCCCAGCATGAGAAGCTGGGCTGGGCTGGGCAGAGGGCAGGGAGGTGGGCAGAGGGCAGGAAGGTGGGAGTGCCTCCACAGCAGAAAGGGATCCCTCAGCCTCTGTCAGACACCCCTTCTGCCTCTCCCCTCATCCAGACCCTGCAGCCATGCGGTGCCACGTGCACCCACCCTTCCAACCTGTGATGAGTTTTAGGCCTTGGCGGTAACCAAGGTCATGCCCGCTTTAGGAGGAATCAAAGGGTGTCAGAGGCAAGCCCAGGACTCAGGGACCGGGCTCCTGGACATGTCCTGACATCACTCAAGAGCTACTCGAGTGCCCCAGGACGGGAACGGAGCCGGCACACACTTACTCAGGCTGGAGTCTCTCCAGCTTGGCTGCTGCTCCCAACTCCTCTGCTGGGGCAGGGTTCTCAGCCTTCCTCCACCTCTTCCTGACCTCCTTGCTCCTGGGCTGGGCTGGAGGACGGGGAGTCCAAGCATGTTGGCTGTTGAATCGCTGCAAGGAGAAGACGCTCTCATCAAACAGGACTGGACACACAGGTGCTGTTTCCCAGAGGACCTCTTGAAAGGGCCCTGCAACAGGACCTGGGAACCAGGCGACTCGGCGCTGCCAGCCCACGTCTGGCTGCTGCTTTTATCCCTCACTTTCTGCTGACAACCTCTCCCTCACAGGGAGGAGCAGGCAAAGCCCTGCCCTGCGGCCTGGTGCCCGTCCTGCTCCCACCACCCTGGGACCTGCCGCCCTCGGAGCCCTGGCGGAGAGGATCGCTGCTGTTCTCAGCGCTGTTGATCACTGCCAGTAGCTGGGGTATCTGTTGGTCCTCCCCCTCAGACCAGGCTTCCCATGCAGCCATTTCTGCCCGGGCTTGCTCTTGTAGCTTTCGGTACGTGGGCCATGAGCTGTCTGTTTGGTCCCACTGTGAAGACAGGTTCCAGACCTCCTGGAGGAAAAAAAAACAAAACAAAAACACAACAGCAGACAGGATTGGTCTCAGCTGTCCCTCAGGCCTAACCCGCACTCCTGCCCCCTCGCCTCAGCCGGTCTGTCAGCAGTGCTTCGACCCTCCAGGATGAGGGGCCCTGAAGCTAGGCCAGGCTCCTCAACTCGTGACAAACACAGCTGAACAGCCCGCGGTGACCAAAGCCCTCTGCCATCAATGACCCAGAAAGGCCTTGTTCCTTTTCCATGGCCCCTGGTCAAAATGAAGTGGCTCACGGCAACACGGGAGGCAGTAAGAGGCAGGGAAGGTGTGCGGGACGCCACCTTCTGTCTCCTGAGGAAGAGATGAAGGAGGTAACAAACGTGGAAATGAACGCATCCCAAGGGACCTGCTCGGGATCGCTCCACACAAAGAGGCTTTTGCACAGGCCCAAACAGCACGGTCATTGCAGCAAGGCAGAGCAGGTACCTGCAGCGCTCTCCTGGAGGCTTCAGGAGCAGGGAGCGCAGTGGTGGTTGTAAGGAATGGTCCAGCAATTCGTGCCACTAAGGGATTTGAAGGGTTAACATTGAGGCCTGGGTTTAGGTGATAAGAGAACAAAGGGATTTCTTCAGAGAAAACCTGCTGACTCTGCACGGACGTGCAGTAACTTCTGACAGCCGGCCAAGAGAGCACTAGATAAGGAGGAAGAATATGAGCCTCCCCGTCTGAGCGGCCCCCAAGAGACTAACAGAGACTGATAAGCAGGCGCACCTGGGAGGACTTTGGATTCGGGAAACCAATTATAATAACCCTGCCTCTTCTAGAAGTAGTAATGAATATGTATTAGCCTAGGAGCATAAAAACCAGCCGCCTTACGTAACAGGTGTGCGTCCTGGTGGAGCAGAGACTCCCGGCGCACCCAGCGCTGTTTGCTCGCCTCTATTCGTTTAATAAATTGTAAACTTTGATTGTAATCCTACTTGGGACTCAGTCATTTATAACAGTGGTGGACTTGGCTCGAGGAGCTGTTTCCTGCCTGTCTGCCTTCTTCGTCCCGGGGGAGCTGCCTGGACACGGGGGGAGCACACTGCAAACAGACACCAGGAGGAGGCTGCATGAGCCCAGGGGAATTCAGTCTCCAGTCCAAGCTCGCAAGCTGCGTCAGCCTCTGCAGCAGACGGCAGTTCCACAACGAGCGGGCGTATTGGACTGGCTGTGTTCACTTCAGCAGAGACAGAGAGAGCCAAACGCGAAGCTGTGGCACCACCTGCCTTCAGGAAGGCTCGGGATGCCCGCATCCAGGCCCTTTTTGGTGGAAGAAGGAGAGGAGCGGTGTCTTGTGCAAGGACAGGAGCCGAGAGACACCATTATGGCCCACCCGGGCTTTACTTCAGCTTCTCCTCTGTGGCCCTGAAACACGGTGCGCTTATGGGGTGGAAAACAGATTATCGCTGCGGAGGGGAGCCAGTAACATTTGAGAAAGCCGTCAGGTAAGGAGGGCAGTCATGCCATCTCCCTACCTCAGCACTCTCTTGTGCCTGCCACAACGTTTGGGATAGCGTTTGAAAAAAATGCCTGAAAGAAACTTTCCCAGGAAGCCTCCCGCTGGGTCAGCCAAGGGCTGCGGAGGAAATGCACTCACCTTGGGATCATCTGGATCCCACGAGCGGTGGTCTCTCCACTGAAGGCGGTCAGATGTGTCGGCCACATTCTCTGCAAAGAGACACAGAGCTGCTGGAGGGTTTCTGAGGCGGTTTTCTCACGGCTCTCATTGACAGGAAGCAAACCTGTCTCCCAAGCCAAAAGAAAGCCTTCTCTCCAAAGCCCTCCTCCAAAGCCTCTTCCATGAACCTTTGTTCTGCTCTGGAGGAGCTGCATGGCAGAATATGGAGGCTGTACAGTAACACTGCCAGGCTTTTTGCAGGGGCAAGCGCCCAGATGCTCAGAAGAAACTCTCTTTGTTAATGGAGAAAGCAGCTAAGGGGGCAAGCGAGGGGAAGGGCATTTGACTGGCCTGCCATGTCCGGGCTGGCCAACAGCGGTCGGATTGCTCACCCTTCGCTAGGATTCCCAAAGAAATTGAAGTAGCCCTCAAAACCTCACCAACTTACACTGTGGAGCAGTGCAACAAGGCCCGCAATGCTCCCCAGACGTTTGACACAGTCCAGATAAAACTTCATGCACGGGAAACCATCTTCGCACGTCAAAACACCAATGTCCCTGAAGGCAAAGGGGACGTGCTCCTTGCTCCTCAGGAGGAAGCAGTACAAGAGGATGGTCTCTTGCACACAGTTCTTCACCACGTGCAGTGGGAAGGAGGTGGCTCGCGATAGCTGCACACAGTTCAGCGGCTCGATCTTGACACCATCTGCAAGGAGAAGCAACATCCTCAGTGCCACGGCAAGCCCAAGTTGCTTGCAACATTCAGAACAAGTTCCCAGAGAAAGGGTCGCTCAGAGGAACTGCTCCTGGGGCACAGTTTCTTTTGGGGGAACTCAAGCTGCACCCTGACCGTCGGAGACAATCCTCTACTTCTCCCAGGCCTTTCCAAAGAGCAGGGAGAACAAACCGTTGCGGACATGGGGCAGGAAGAGGGGGGCTGCTGCCTTCTCACCAGGGAGGAGCTCAGTGGGACAGAAGATCTCCTCCAGCCACAACTCATCGATGTCCAGCTGGAAGAAAGGTCTTTGAATCAAGAGCAGCTCTTCTTTGCCATGGAACTGCTCTCGGACAACACCAAAGGTCCCGAGTCCCGCAACCCGAACGCCCTGCACACAGAAAAGACAGAAAGGCCGAGGAGGGAGTTCTTGAGAGACGGGAAAAGGGATGACTGTCAGAGCAGGGGGACACTGCTCTGTGCCCTGCCCGCTCCTCAGGGACAATGGGGCAAGGTGGGGCACTTTGGAAAGCTTTGCAAAAGAGCCGCATCCTCTGTTTCTTTCGTCACCCCCCTCACAGGATTTGCCAACATCCCTTGGCTAGAGAAGCGCCCGGAGGTTTCCAGCACACGGATTAGGCCTGGGACTGACTGCCAGCAACTGTCCTAGGCACGGAGCCAGGATATTCCCCCATCTCTCTGCTCGCCCTCCCCACTCAGGCCGCAGGGAAGAGTGAAGCCCTAGGGTGTGCCAAACACCTGAGAGGCAGAGCACATCTGGCCTTGGTTTCTCTCCCAGCTGGCCAAGAAGCTGCTCCGGGCACCCCGGGCAGTCTCAGAGCACTGCCACGGTGCTCGGGCAGGGATTGCTCTGCAGGGCCCAGGACACCAGCCCACCTTACTCCGCTTCAGCTCTTCCAGAATGTACTCGGATACGGAGTACCGAGGCCCCCTCGGGACCCTGGGGTCCCCTCTAGTCCTTGACTAGGGGTGTGGTGCTGAGACCTTGTTCAGGTCCCTTGAGAAAGGCTGGGCATTGACAGATTGGCAGTGGATTCATCTGGTCTCAGCAGCGTCTGGCTTCTTTTCAGGGTAACATAAATGTGATTGCCCTCCATCTACAAAAGCTCAGGCAGCTGGGGACAAGTCCAGCCAGCTCCCTCACTCTGCTCTGAGCCACAGGGAATCCCTTTGCCTCTCAGGTCTCACAACCATTCCCTGTGAGTGCAGCAGAAATGCTCAGGATTTCTGACTTCAGAGAACACTGTGTGGGCATGAAGAGGGGGAAGAGAATGTGTATAAAACATTGCCCCTAAAACTCCTTTCTGCCAACTACATTATGTAGCACCGGAATGCAGATGTTAACATGCTGACATGAAGATGATCAGCATGCTGGAGCACCTCTCCTTCGAAGAAAGGCTGAGAGAGCTGGGGCTGAGCAGGGTGACCTCACTGCAGCTTTTCCGCATTTAAAGGGGTCTTCTAAAAATATGGAGAGCTATTTTTTTGATCAATCAAATCATGACAGGATCAGGGGAATGTTTTTAAACTAAAAGCGGGGAGATTTAGATTAGAGATTAGGAGGAAATTCTTCACTCAGAGGGAGGCGAGGTACTGAAACATATTGCCCAGATAGGCTGTGAATGTCCTATTCCTAGAGGTGTTCAGGACCAGGTTGGATGAGGTCCTGGGCAACCTGATCTAGTGGGTAGCATCCCTGCCCATGGCAAGGTGTTTGGAAATGGATTATCTGTAAGGTCTCTTCCAACCCGAGCCATTCTGTGATTCTATGCTCTTTTGTGTAAGAAGGGATTTCATCTGACAAAATCTGAAAATAAAACCTTGCCCTCCTGCTATGTTCCTGTGTACTCCCTGCACTGGGTCAGGACTGATTCCCTCGCGAGACCAGCAGCAGAGGCCCCTGCTCCTCATTGCACACTGAACCTTAAAAACGAAGCTCATGTCATGGAGCTAAATGAAAGATTCCAGCAGAGAAACAAAAAGCATTGGAGTATGGCAGGGGGAGGTCTACAAGGAATGGCATAGGGTTCACTCAGAGAAACCTGTCCTAACATTTCATTGCCTTTTACTACATGTACAGATCTCCATACCCAACAGGCATCAGATGTCCAACAGCAGCTCCATCAGCGAGTTCCTCCTCCTGCCATTCGCAGACACGCGGGAGCTGCAGCTCCTGCACTTCGCGCTCTTCCTGGCCATCTACCTGGCTGCCCTCCTGGGCAACGGCCTCATCCTCACCGCCGTAGCCTGCGACCACCGCCTCCACACCCCCATGTACTTCTTCCTCCTCAACCTCGCCCTCCTCGACCTGGGCTGCATCTCCACCACTCTCCCCAAAGCCGTGGTCAATTCCCTCTGGGACACCAGGGCCATTTCCTTATACAGGATGTGCTGCCCAGGTCTTTTTCTTTTTCTTTTTGTTTTCAGCAGAGTGTTATCTTCTCACTGTCATGTCCTACGACCGCTACGTTGCCATCTGCAAGCCCCTGCACTACGGGAGCCTCCTGGGCAGCAGAGCTTGTGCCCAGTTGGCAGCAGCTGCCTGGGGCAGTGGCTTTCTCCATGCTGTGCTGCACACGACCAGTACATTTTCCCTGAAACTTTGCCAAGGCAATGCTGTGGACCAGTTCTTCTGTGAAGTTCCAAAGATCCTCAAGCTCTCCTGCTCAAACTCCTACCTCAGGGAAGTTTGGATAATTATGGTTGGATTCTGTTTAGCGTCTGGCTGTTTTGTTTTCATCGTGCTGTCCTATGTGCAGATTTTCAGAGCTGTACTGAGGATGCCCTCTGAGCAGGGACAGCTCAAAGCCTTTTCCACGTGCCTCCCTCACCTGGCCGTGGCCTCCCTGTTTCTCAGCATGACCATATTTGCCTACCTGAAGTCCCCCTCCATCTCACCATCTCTGGACCTGGTGGTGGCAGTTCTGTACTCAGTTGTGCCACCGGCATTGAACCCCCTCATCTACAGCATGAGAAACAAGGAGCTTAAGAGTGCTGTTAGGAAAGTGATTGCATGGATATTTCTGATTAGTGATAAATTTCCCCTCTATCTACACAAATGACTTCCCTTGCAGGCCTGCTCCTTGTTTATCATTATTGAAGTTTTTATCCTCAGTATCATTTGCATTTACTAATTTCTTAGAAATATGTTTCTTTATTCATCGGCCACCTACTGCGGAATGAAACTGTTCTGTTTACTCTCGAGGCTTTATAATATGTGTATAACAGCAGGCCAGAGTAAACTCTGTGATAGCGTCTGCCTAATAAAACTGCATCTCCCCAGTGCTCTTCTTGAAGACTTGGTTCTTCTTTCAAAGCTGGTGCCAAGACCAGGGCTGAGCAGCTGCTCCCCGAAAAGCCTGTTGCTCCACGGATAAGGCAAAGAAAAAGCTCATTTTGTGAGCTGTGAGAGACCGAGGGTAGGATTTAGGAGTAAGCTGTTGGTGTCTGATGACAGCAGAAATGGTGAACAGTCACTGAGGTACACAGCCGTGACTGTCCCACAACTGTCAGGGCAGAGGACATCGTCCAGGAAATTAACGGGGAGCTGCCTGAAGCTGCCACAACCATGGAACCCAGTGAGAGGGTTTGGCAGCAGTGATCCCAACCCAGCTGGGTCTACTTCTCACCCTGTGCAGCTGTGTCTGTTTGCTTCTGTCCTGCAGTTCCTAGGGCCAGCATGCATCCTTGAGACAGCTTCCCCCAAGCTATCTGTTGGCCCTTACCTCAAAAGTCACCACCGGACGAGGCTTCTCAGCTCACGTACACCTGAAGGACTGGAGTGAAGCTGTGATCACAGAAAGAGCAAGCCCTTGGATCCTTGCAACATCCTTGGATCTCTGCATGGCTGGAAGCCTCTGCAAGCCCCATGGGAAAAGAGAGCCTACTGAGAACATCCTGATGCTCCATATACCATCCCCTCAGGCCATCAAGAAAGGTCCCTCAGCCCTAAGATCCAGCCCAGCTTCTTGTTGCATCAGCAACCAGGAGAAATTGCCCCAGAATACCCAACACTCTTGCGCTAGCAAGCAAATACGCCCATGTGTGTACATAAACACACCGTCTTGTACACACACACAAACGTGCACACACGGATACAGCTGAGCACACACAAACCGGTTCAACTGGGAACAGCATTTGCCCAGGGTAGGCAGTGACTGGAGCCTCACAAAGGGAGAGATCAGTCAAGCTGGAGTCACCCACAGGGACAGTACCGAATTAAGATGTCCACAGGCAAAAGATGACTCTGCAGCTCCTGTGGGATTCAGTGGGAGACAGCATGCACGAGGAAGGGAAGACACACAGGGACTGATGCTGTATAACCTGCCAGGCACCTAAGCACCGCACAGCCATTTTTTCCCCTCTCCCCTCACAGCAGGATGAATGAGAGAATTGAAAAAGCTAAAAGTGTGAGAACTCGGGGGTTCAGATAGTTAACAACTTCATAAGAAAGAAGACAAAGAAATAAACCAACAAATATAAGGGGAAAAACAAATATGAGAAAAACCACCTTCTTCTCGTATTTATAGGCATTGGTGAGATCCCTTCAGACCCTCCTCTGCTCTAGGCTAAAAACGTCCCTTATCACCCTGAGCCCGTGTAGAAAGAAGCAAAACAAGGTCCCTATTTAGAGTCTGTTTTCTGGTGAGTGTGTTTGACAGCAACTGCGCAAGAAGACCCAAGCCCTCAGGTGCTATCCCGAGCAGCTTCCCTTCACGTGATGCAAATGCTGTGGCAAAGACTTATCCCTTGCTCGTCCCCGCCTGCAGTCACAGGACTGCCACCCAGCAGCACTGTGCCCAAGCTCCAGGAGCAATCGGGCCCAACCCAACACAAGGCCCAGGAGGAGAGCGCGGAAGTGAGAGCAGAGGAAAGAAGCAGCACCGGTTGCCGGGCGCCGATTGGCTGCCAGAGCCGCCAGGCAAAGGGAGCCCCACCCCCTGCCGGCTGCCTGGGGCTCGCTGCCATGGCAACCGTGCGACCGCCTGACCAGGCAGGGCGGGCGCCGCCATCTTAGGGGTCGTGGGCGGGCTGGGGGCGTCTCGGGGCCTGAGGGGGGGACCCGGCCCGTGTGCCCGGGGCGCCCCTGCCCGCCCCTGCCTTTGCTCGCTCCCTGTGCCTCACCGCCTTGTCTTCCCTTTTCTTTGCGGTGTCGAATGCACGAGAAGCCCGACAGGCTCGGGAAGGCGGCCAGTCACTTGCACAAGAAGCAATAGGGCTGGATGCTCCTGAAATGCTGCTTGTTGCTGGCCGGGGCGGCACCCTGCCACAGTCATGGTGACAGCCTGGCAGCTTTGTGCCTGGGTATCACTGTGAGATCAGGCTAACAGGATGAAGGCTTTGTTCCTCATCCCTTCTGCTGAGAGAGGGGTTTTGCCTCTCGGCAGCAGCTATCCCCAGGCTCTCAGCATATTTAAGCAAACTAAATGCAGCTACAGCCTCTTCTTTGTCTGAGACCTGATCTCAGCTGATGAGGAAGGAATGGGACCAGCAAACCCTTTCTGGCTGCAGCAGCTCAGGCCCGGCTGCCCTGGCCCTGGGGCAGGAGGAGCTGCCTGAAGACCCCCAGGGATGGCACGGAGGGGCTGCAGGCCTCCCAGGGGCTGGCTTGTGCCTCGGATGTCCCATCTGTGGGGCTGAGCCCTCTGTGCCCCCAGGAGCTGCCGTGCCCTTCAGAGGGACTGGGGCTGTGGTGGCAGTGCCCAGAGCCCTGCAGCAGCCTGCTCCGGACACTGCCCTGGGGCCAGCCCAGCATGAGAAGCTGGGCTGGGCTGGGCAGAGGGCAGGAAGGTGGGAGTGCCTCCACAGCAGAAAGGGATCCCTCAGCCTCTGTCAGACACCCCTTCTGCCTCTCCCCTCATCCAGACCCTGCAGCCATGCGGTGCCACGTGCACCCACCCTTCCAACCTGTGATGAGTTTTAGGCCTTGGCGGTAACCAAGGTCATGCCCGCTTTAGGAGGAATCAAAGGGTGTCAGAGGCAAGCCCAGGACTCAGGGACCGGGCTCCTGGACATGTCCTGACATCACTCAAGAGCTACTCGAGTGCCCCAGGACGGGAACGGAGCCGGCACACACTCAGGCTGGAGTCTCTCCAGCTTGGCTGCTGCTCCCAACTCCTCTGCTGGGGCAGGGTTCTCAGCCTTCCTCCACCTCTTCCTGACCTCCTTGCTCCTGGGCTGGGCTGGAGGACGGGGAGTCCAAGCATGTTGGCTGTTGAATCGCTGCAAGGAGAAGACGCTCTCATCAAACAGGACTGGACACACAGGTGCTGTTTCCCAGAGGACCTCTTGAAAGGGCCCTGCAACAGGACCTGGGAACCAGGCGACTCGGCGCTGCCAGCCCACGTCTGGCTGCTGCTTTTATCCCTCACTTTCTGCTGACAACCTCTCCCTCACAGGGAGGAACAGGCAAAGCCCTGCCCTGCGGCCTGGTGCCCGTCCTGCTCCCACCACCCTGGGACCTGCCGCCCTCGGAGCCCTGGCGGAGAGGATCGCTGCTGTTCTCAGCGCTGTTGATCACTGCCAGTAGCTGGGGTATCTGTTGGTCCTCCCCCTCAGACCAGGCTTCCCATGCAGCCATTTCTGCCCGGGCTTGCTCTTGTAGCTTTCGGTACGTGGGCCATGAGCTGTCTGTTTGGTCCCACTGTGAAGACAGGTTCCAGACCTCCTGGAGGAAAAAAAAACAAAACAAAAACACAACAGCAGACAGGATTGGTCTCAGCTGTCCCTCAGGCCTAACCCGCACTCCTGCCCCCTCGCCTCAGCCGGTCTGTCAGCAGTGCTTCGACCCTCAAGGATGAGGGGCCCTGGAGCTAGGCCAGGCTCCTCAACTCGTGACAAACACAGCTGAACAGCCCGCGGTGACCAAAGCCCTCTGCCATCAATGACCCAGAAAGGCCTTGTTCCTTTTCCATGGCCCCTGGTCAAAATGAAGTGGCTCATGGCAACACGGGAGGCAGTAAGAGGCAGGGAAGGTGTGCGAGACGCCACCTTCTGTCTCCTGAGGAGGAGATGAAGGAGGTAACAAACGTGGAAATGAACGCATCCCAAGGGACCTGCTCGGGATCGCTCCACACAAAGAGGCTTTTGCACAGGCCCAAACAGCACGGTCATTGCAGCAAGGCAGAGCAGGTACCTGCAGCGCTCTCCTGGAGGCTTCAGGAGCAGGGAGCGCAGTGGTGGTTGTAAGGAATGGTCCAGCAATTCGTGCCACTAAGGGATTTGAAGGGTTAACATTGAGGCCTGGGTTTAGGTGATAAGAGAACAAAGGGATTTCTTCAGAGAAAACCTGCTGACTCTGCACGGACGTGCAGTAACTTCTGACAGCCGGCCAAGAGACCACTAGATAAGGAGGAAGAATATGAGCCTCCCCGTCTGAGCGGCCCCCAAGAGACTAACAGAGACTGATAAGCAGGCGCACCTGGGAGGACTTTGGATTCGGGAAACCAATTATAATAACCCTGCCTCTTCTAGAAGTAGTAATGAATATGTATTAGCCTAGGAGCATAAAAACCAGCCGCCTTACGTAACAGGTGTGCGTCCTGGTGGAGCAGAGACTCCCGGCGCACCCAGCGCTGTTTGCTCGCCTCTATTCGTTTAATAAATTGTAAACTTTGATTGTAATCCTACTTGGGACTCAGTCATTTATAACAGTGGTGGACTTGGCTCGAGGAGCTGTTTCCTGCCTGTCTGCCTTCTTCGTCCCGGGGGAGCTGCCCGGACACGGGGGGAGCACACTGCAAACAGACACCAGGAGGAGGCTGCATGAGCCCAGGGGAATTCGGTCTCCAGTCCGCGCTCGCAAGCTGCGTCAGCCTCTGCAGCAGACGGCAGTTCCGCAGCGAGCGGGCGTATTGGACTGGCCGTGTTCTCTTCAGCAGAGACAGAGAGAGCCAAACGCGAAGCTGTGGCACCACCTGCCTTCAGGAAGGCTCGGGATGCCCGCATCCAGGCCCTTTTTGGTGGAAGAAGGAGAGGAGCGGTGTCTTGCGCAAGGACAGGAGCCGAGAGACACCATTATGGCCCACCCGGGCTTTACTTCAGCTTCTCCTCTGTGGCCCTGAAACACGGTGCGCTCATGGGTGGAAAACAGGTTATCGCTGCGGAGCCAGTAGCATCAGAGAAAGCCGTCAGGTAAGGAGGGCAGTCATGTCATCTCCCTACCTCAGCACTCTCTTGTGCCTGCCACAACGTTTGGGATAGCGTTTGAAAAAAATGCCTGAAAGAAACTTTCCCAGGAAGCCTCCCGCTGGGTCAGCCAAGGGCTGCGGAGGAAATGCACTCACCTTGGGAACATCTGGATCCCACGAGCGGTGGTCTCTCCACTGAAGGCGGTCAGATGTGCCGGCCACATTCTCTGCAAAGAGACACAGAGCTGCTGGAGGGTTTCTGAGGCGGTTTTCTCACGGCTCTCATTGACAGGAAGCAAACCTGTCTCCCAAGCCAAAAGAAAGCCTTCTCTCCAAAGCCCTCCTCCAAAGCCTCTTCCATGAACCTTTGTTCTGCTCTGGAGGAGCTGCATGGCAGAATATGGAGGCTGTACAGTAACACTGCCAGGCTTTTTGCAGGGGCAAGCATCCAGATGCTCAGAAGAAACTCTCTTTGTTAACGGAGAAAGCAGCTAAGGGGGCAAGCGAGGGGAAGGGCATTTGACTGGCCTGCCATGTCCGGGCTGGCCAACAGCGGTCGGATTCCTCACCCTTCACTAGGATTCCCAAAGAAATTGAAGTAGCCCTCAAAACCTCACCAACTTACACTGTGGAGCAGTGCAACAAGGCCCACAGTGCTCTCCAGACGTTTGACACAGTCCAGATAAAACTTCACGCACGGGAAACCATCTTCGCACGTCAAAACAACAATGTCCCTGAAGGCAAAGGGGACGTGCTCCTTGCTCCTCAGGAGGAAGCAGTACAAGAGGATGGTCTCTTGCACACAGTTCTTCACCACGTGCAGTGGGAAGGAGGTGGCTCGCGATAGCTGCACGCAGTTCAGCGGCTCGATCTTGACACCATCTGCAAGGAGAAGCAACATCCTCACTGCCACAGCAAGCCCAAGTTGCTTGCAACATTCAGAACAAGTTCCCAGAGAAAGGGTCGCTCAGAGGAACTGCTCCTGGGGCACAGTTTCTTTTGGGGGAACTCAAGCTGTACCCTGACCGTCGGAGACAATCCTCTACTTCTCCCAGGCCCTTTTTGGTGGAAGAAGGAGAGGAGCGGTGTCTTGTGCAAGGACAGGAGCCGAGAGACACCATTATGGCCCACCCGGGCTTTACTTCAGCTTCTCCTCTGTGGCCCTGAAACACGGTGCGCTTACGGGTGGAAAACAGATTATCGCTGCGGAGGGGAGCCAGTAACATTTGAGAAAGCCGTCAGGTAAGGAGGGCAGTCATGCCATCTCCCTACCTCAGCACTCTCTTGTGCCTGCCACAACGTTTGGGATAGCGTTTGAAAAAAATGCCTGAAAGAAACTTTTCCATCTGGTATCACAGCTCCTTAGGCTGGAAGAAACAGCAGGGGAGATGGGGCCACGGCAATCCTAAGACACGGTGAGACATGTTAGAATGAAGGCAGGGGACATTTGCTCCCACAGACAAGAAGATGGACTCTGCTGCAATGTGGGGGGGCTCCTGAAGGGAGAAGAGCTTCTGCAACAAGGCCCTGCATTCAGCTCCCCCAGGGATCGGGGCCCTGGTGGAAAATGAAGCTGGTGTGCCAGTCTCAGGCAAACGTGCTGCACGCTTGCCATCCGTTGAGAGAGCGGCCTCCGCTGGGACGTGTGTCAGGAGCCACCCTGCGGCTGGTGGGTCCAAAGGGGACATCTCTCCTGTGTGGCTGCAAGTGGCTCCTTCCTCCTTTCCCCCAGGGGTCTCACCTGGTAGACGGCTTCTTCTCCACATCTTGCTGCCTTGTGCCCGGCTCCCAGCTTGTCAGGATGGGGAGGGAAAGCTTCTTCCTCCTCTGCAGCAGCTTGCCAGGATGGCACTCTGAAACTAGGAAAGGAGGAAGCTCTTCAGAGCAGCCGCGTGGGCACTGCCTTTTAACCTGGTTCAAGTCAGCCAGCATGGGACAGGGACCACCTCCAGACAGCAGGGACCTGTTCCCTTACCTCTTCTGATCCTGCGCTCTCCTGAAGCTTCCTCCTGTGAGGTGGTGGAAGCTTTGGCCTCTGGCCTTCTCCTCACAGTCAGATGAAACCTGGCAAACAAACGATGACACGGGCTTGAAGAAGGCTGGCCTCCTACCCGTTGCAGCTTGCTGGCAGTAATCCTCCTGGTGTTGCACGAGGCATGGCATCCCTTTTCCGTCATGTCCATGCATGGGGTTTGTTGTCAGTCTTCCCGCAGCACCAGAAAAGGTAGCCTAAATTCCCCTCCACATGCAGGCAACTCTCTTTGATGGGAATCGGAACAGCGCGGGCACAAGAAACACAACCACAATGTCCCTCCGCTCCAGGTGAAGACACTCGTAGCCGAAACTCAGCATTAGTTAACCAGGAACCAGTCTCCCCGGGATTTAGCCCTGACTGGGTGCTGAAGGTGGAGACCCAGCCGCGCACGTTCCAAAGCAGGAGGTGGGAAGCCTCCCGCTGGGTCAGCCAAGGGCTGCGGAGGAAACGCACTCACCTTGGGATCATCTGGATCCCACGAGCGGTGGTCTCTCCACTGAAGGCGGTCAGATGTGCCGGCCACATTCTCTGCAAAGAGACACAGAGCTGCTGGAGGGTTTCTGAGGCGGTTTTCTCACGGCTCTCATTGACAGGAAGCAAACCTGTCTCCCAAGCCAAAAGAAAGCCTTCTCTCCAAAGCCCTCCTCCAAAGCCTCTTCCATGAACCTTTGTTCTGCTCTGGAGGAGCTGCATGGCAGAATATGGAGGCTGTACAGTAACACTGCCAGGCTTTTTGCAGGGGCAAGCGCCCAGATGCTCAGAAGAAACTCTCTTTGTTAATGGAGAAAGCAGCTAAGGGGGCAAGCGAGGGGAAGGGCATTTGACTGGCCTGCCATGTCCGGGCTGGCCAACAGCGGTCGGATTGCTCACCCTTCGCTAGGATTCCCAAAGAAATTGAAGTAGCCCTCAAAACCTCACCAACTTACACTGTGGAGCAGTGCAACAAGGCCCGCAATGCTCCCCAGACGTTTGACACAGTCCAGATAAAACTTCATGCACGGGAAACCATCTTCGCACGTCAAAACACCAATGTCCCTGAAGGCAAAGGGGACGTGCTCCTTGCTCCTCAGGAGGAAGCAGTACAAGAGGATGGTCTCTTGCACACAGTTCTTCACCACGTGCAGTGGGAAGGAGGTGGCTCGCGATAGCTGCACACAGTTCAGCGGCTCGATCTTGACACCATCTGCAAGGAGAAGCAACATCCTCAGTGCCACGGCAAGCCCAAGTTGCTTGCAACATTCAGAACAAGTTCCCAGAGAAAGGGTCGCTCAGAGGAACTGCTCCTGGGGCACAGTTTCTTTTGGGGGAACTCAAGCTGCACCCTGACCGTCGGAGACAATCCTCTACTTCTCCCAGGCCTTTCCAAAGAGCAGGGAGAACAAACCGTTCCGGACATGGGGCAGGAAGAGGGGGGCTGCTGCCTTCTCACCAGGGAGGAGCTCAGTGGGACAGAAGATCTCCTCCAGCCACAACTCATCGATGTCCAGCTGGAAGAAAGGTCTTTGAATCAAGAGCAGCTCTTCTTTGCCATGGAACTGCTCTCGGACAACACCAAAGGTCCCGAGTCCCGCAACCCGAACGCCCTGCACACAGAAAAGACAGAAAGGCCGAGGAGGGAGTTCTTGAGAGACGGGAAAAGGGATGACTGTCAGAGCAGGGGGACACTGCTCTGTGCCCTGCCCGCTCCTCAGGGACAATGGGGCAAGGTGGGGCACTTTGGAAAGCTTTGCAAAAGAGCCGCATCCTCTGTTTCTTTCGTCACCCCCCTCACAGGATTTGCCAACATCCCTTGGCTAGAGAAGCGCCCGGAGGTTTCCAGCACACGGATTAGGCCTGGGACTGACTGCCAGCAACTGTCCTAGGCACGGAGCCAGGATATTCCCCCATCTCTCTGCTCGCCCTCCCCACTCAGGCCGCAGGGAAGAGTGAAGCCCTAGGGTGTGCCAAACACCTGAGAGGCAGAGCACATCTGGCCTTGGTTTCTCTCCCAGCTGGCCAAGAAGCTGCTCCGGGCACCCCGGGCAGTCTCAGAGCACTGCCACGGTGCTCGGGCAGGGATTGCTCTGCAGGGCCCAGGACACCAGCCCACCTTACTCCGCTTCAGCTCTTCCAGAATGTACTCGGATACGGAGTACCGAGGCCCCCTCGGGACCCTGGGGTCCCCTCTAGTCCTTGACTAGGGGTGTGGTGCTGAGACCTTGTTCAGGTCCCTTGAGAAAGGCTGGGCATTGACAGATTGGCAGTGGATTCATCTGGTCTCAGCAGCGTCTGGCTTCTTTTCAGGGTAACATAAATGTGATTGCCCTCCATCTACAAAAGCTCAGGCAGCTGGGGACAAGTCCAGCCAGCTCCCTCACTCTGCTCTGAGCCACAGGGAATCCCTTTGCCTCTCAGGTCTCACAACCATTCCCTGTGAGTGCAGCAGAAATGCTCAGGATTTCTGACTTCAGAGAACACTGTGTGGGCATGAAGAGGGGGAAGAGAATGTGTATAAAACATTGCCCCTAAAACTCCTTTCTGCCAACTACATTATGTAGCAGCGGAATGCAGATGTTAACATGCTGACATGAAGATGATCAGCATGCTGGAGCACCTCTCCTTCGAAGAAAGGCTGAGAGAGCTGGGGCTGAGCAGGGTGACCTCACTGCAGCTTTTCCGCATTTAAAGGGGTCTTCTAAAAATATGGAGAGCTATTTTTTTGATCAATCAAATCATGACAGGATCAGGGGAATGTTTTTAAACTAAAAGCGGGGAGATTTAGATTAGAGATTAGGAGGAAATTCTTCACTCAGAGGGAGGCGAGGTACTGAAACATATTGCCCAGATAGGCTGGGCATTCATTTCATCTGACAAAATCTGAAAATAAAACCTTGCCCTCCTGCTATGTTCCTGTGTACTCCCTGCACTGGGTCAGGACTGATTCCCTCGCGAGACCAGCAGCAGAGGCCCCTGCTCCTCATTGCACACTGAACCTTAAAAACGAAGCTCATGTCATGGAGCTAAATGAAAGATTCCAGCAGAGAAACAAAAAGCATTGGAGTATGGCAGGGGGAGGTCTACAAGGAATGGCATAGGGTTCACTCAGAGAAACCTGTCCTAACTTTTCATTGCCTTTTACTACATGTACAGATCTCCATACCCAACAGGCATCAGATGTCCAACAGCAGCTCCATCAGCGAGTTCCTCCTCCTGCCATTCGCAGACACGCGGGAGCTGCAGCTCCTGCACTTCGCGCTCTTCCTGGCCATCTACCTGGCTGCCCTCCTGGGCAACGGCCTCATCCTCACCGCCGTAGCCTGCGACCACCGCCTCCACACCCCCATGTACTTCTTCCTCCTCAACCTCGCCCTCCTCGACCTGGGCTGCATCTCCACCACTCTCCCCAAAGCCGTGGTCAATTCCCTCTGGGACACCAGGGCCATTTCCTTATACAGGATGTGCTGCCCAGGTCTTTTTCTTTTTCTTTTTGTTTTCAGCAGAGTGTTATCTTCTCACTGTCATGTCCTACGACCGCTACGTTGCCATCTGCAAGCCCCTGCACTACGGGAGCCTCCTGGGCAGCAGAGCTTGTGCCCAGTTGGCAGCAGCTGCCTGGGGCAGTGGCTTTCTCCATGCTGTGCTGCACACGACCAGTACATTTTCCCTGAAACTTTGCCAAGGCAATGCTGTGGACCAGTTCTTCTGTGAAGTTCCAAAGATCCTCAAGCTCTCCTGCTCAAACTCCTACCTCAGGGAAGTTTGGATAATTATGGTTGGATTCTGTTTAGCGTCTGGCTGTTTTGTTTTCATCGTGCTGTCCTATGTGCAGATTTTCAGAGCTGTACTGAGGATGCCCTCTGAGCAGGGACAGCTCAAAGCCTTTTCCACGTGCCTCCCTCACCTGGCCGTGGCCTCCCTGTTTCTCAGCATGACCATATTTGCCTACCTGAAGTCCCCCTCCATCTCACCATCTCTGGACCTGGTGGTGGCAGTTCTGTACTCAGTTGTGCCACCGGCATTGAACCCCCTCATCTACAGCATGAGAAACAAGGAGCTTAAGAGTGCTGTTAGGAAAGTGATTGCATGGATATTTCTGATTAGTGATAAATTTCCCCTCTATCTACACAAATGACTTCCCTTGCAGGCCTGCTCCTTGTTTATCATTATTGAAGTTTTTATCCTCAGTATCATTTGCATTTACTAATTTCTTAGAAATATGTTTCTTTATTCATCGGCCACCTACTGCGGAATGAAACTGTTCTGTTTACTCTCGAGGCTTTATAATATGTGTATAACAGCAGGCCAGAGTAAACTCTGTGATAGCGTCTGCCTAATAAAACTGCATCTCCCCAGTGCTCTTCTTGAAGACTTGGTTCTTCTTTCAAAGCTGGTGCCAAGACCAGGGCTGAGCAGCTGCTCCCCGAAAAGCCTGTTGCTCCACGGATAAGGCAAAGAAAAAGCTCATTTTGTGAGCTGTGAGAGACCGAGGGTAGGATTTAGGAGTAAGCTGTTGGTGTCTGATGACAGCAGAAATGGTGAACAGTCACTGAGGTACACAGCCGTGACTGTCCCACAACTGTCAGGGCAGAGGACATCGTCCAGGAAATTAACGGGGAGCTGCCTGAAGCTGCCACAACCATGGAACCCAGTGAGAGGGTTTGGCAGCAGTGATCCCAACCCAGCTGGGTCTACTTCTCACCCTGTGCAGCTGTGTCTGTTTGCTTCTGTCCTGCAGTTCCTAGGGCCAGCATGCATCCTTGAGACAGCTTCCCCCAAGCTATCTGTTGGCCCTTACCTCAAAAGTCACCACCGGACGAGGCTTCTCAGCTCACGTACACCTGAAGGACTGGAGTGAAGCTGTGATCACAGAAAGAGCAAGCCCTTGGATCCTTGCAACATCCTTGGATCTCTGCATGGCTGGAAGCCTCTGCAAGCCCCATGGGAAAAGAGAGCCTACTGAGAACATCCTGATGCTCCATATACCATCCCCTCAGGCCATCAAGAAAGGTCCCTCAGCCCTAAGATCCAGACCAGCTTCTTGTTGCATCAGCAACCAGGAGAAATTGCCCCAGAATACCCAACACTCTTGCGCTAGCAAGCAAATACGCCCATGTGTGTACATAAACACACCGTCTTGTACACACACACAAACGTGCACACACGGATACAGCTGAGCACACACAAACCGGTTCAACTGGGAACAACATTTGCCCAGGGTAGGCAGTGACTGGAGCCTCACAAAGGGAGAGATCAGTCAAGCTGGAGTCACCCACAGGGACAGTACCGAATTAAGATGTCCACAGGCAAAAGATGACTCTGCAGCTCCTGTGGGATTCAGTGGGAGACAGCATGCACGAGGAAGGGAAGACACACAGGGACTGACGCTGTATAACCTGCCAGGCACCTAAGCACCGCACAGCCATTTTTTCCCCTCTCCCCTCACAGCAGGATGAATGAGAGAATTGAAAAAGCTAAAAGTGTGAGAACTCGGGGGTTCAGATAGTTAACAACTTCATAAGAAAGAAGACAAAGAAATAAACCAACAAATATAAGGGGAAAAACAAATATGAGAAAAACCACCTTCTTCTCGTATTTATAGGCATTGGTGAGATCCCTTCAGACCCTCCTCTGCTCTAGGCTAAAAACGTCCCTTATCACCCTGAGCCCGTGTAGAAAGAAGCAAAACAAGGTCCCTATTTAGAGTCTGTTTTCTGGTGAGTGTGTTTGACAGCAACTGCGCAAGAAGACCCAAGCCCTCAGGTGCTATCCCGAGCAGCTTCCCTTCACGTGATGCAAATGCTGTGGCAAAGACTTATCCCTTGCTCGTCCCCGCCTGCAGTCACAGGACTGCCACCCAGCAGCACTGTGCCCAAGCTCCAGGAGCAATCGGGCCCAACCCAACACAAGGCCCAGGAGGAGAGCGCGGAAGTGAGAGCAGAGGAAAGAAGCAGCACCGGTTGCCGGGCGCCGATTGGCTGCCAGAGCCGCCAGGCAAAGGGAGCCCCACCCCCTGCCGGCTGCCTGGGGCTCGCTGCCATGGCAACCGTGCGACCGCCTGACCAGGCAGGGCGGGCGCCGCCATCTTAGGGGTCGTGGGCGGGCTGGGGGCGTCTCGGGGCCTGAGGGGGGGACCCGGCCCGTGTGCCCGGGGCGCCCCTGCCCGCCCCTGCCCGCCCCTGCCTTTGCTCGCTCCCTGTGCCTCACCGCCTTGTCTTCCCTTTTCTTTGCGGTGTCGAATGCACGAGAAGCCCGACAGGCTCGGGAAGGCGGCCAGTCACTTGCACAAGAAGCAATAGGGCTGGATGCTCCTGAAATGCTGCTTGTTGCTGGCCGGGGCGGCACCCTGCCACAGTCATGGTGACAGCCTGGCAGCTTTGTGCCTGGGTATCACTGTGAGATCAGGCTAACAGGATGAAGGCTTTGTTCCTCATCCCTTCTGCTGAGAGAGGGGTTTCGCCTCTCGGCAGCAGCTATCCCCAGGCTCTCAGCATATTTAAGCAAACTAAATGCAGCTACAGCCTCTTCTTTGTCTGAGACCTGATCTCAGCTGATGAGGAAGGAATGGGACCAGCAAACCCTTTCTGGCTGCAGCAGCTCAGGCCCGGCTGCCCTGGCCCTGGGGCAGGAGGAGCTGCCCGAAGACCCCCAGGGATGGCACGGAGGGGCTGCAGGCCTCCCAGCGGCTGGCTTGTGCCTCGGATGTCCCATCTGTGGGGCTGAGCCCTCTGTGCCCCCAGGAGCTGCCGTGCCCTTCAGAGGGACTGGGGCTGTGGTGGCAGTGCCCAGAGCCCTGCAGCAGCCTGCTCCGGACACTGCCCTGGGGCCAGCCCAGCATGAGAAGCTGGGCTGGGCTGGGCAGAGGGCAGGGAGGTGGGAGTGCCTCCACAGCAGAAAGGGATCCCTCAGCCTCTGTCAGACACCCCTTCTGCCTCTCCCCTCATCCAGACCCTGCAGCCATGCGGTGCCACGTGCACCCACCCTTCCAACCTGTGATGAGTTTTAGGCCTTGGCGGTAACCAAGGTCATGCCCGCTTTAGGAGGAATCAAAGGGTGTCAGAGGCAAGCCCAGGACTCAGGGACCGGGCTCCTGGACATGTCCTGACATCACTCAAGAGCTACTCGAGTGCCCCAGGACGGGAACGGAGCCGGCACACACTTACTCAGGCTGGAGTCTCTCCAGCTTGGCTGCTGCTCCCAACTCCTCTGCTGGGGCAGGGTTCTCAGCCTTCCTCCACCTCTTCCTGACCTCCTTGCTCCTGGGCTGGGCTGGAGGACGGGGAGTCCAAGCATGTTGGCTGTTGAATCGCTGCAAGGAGAAGACGCTCTCATCAAACAGGACTGGACACACAGGTGCTGTTTCCCAGAGGACCTCTTGAAAGGGCCCTGCAACAGGACCTGGGAACCAGGCGACTCGGCGCTGCCAGCCCACGTCTGGCTGCTGCTTTTATCCCTCCCTTTCTGCTGACAACCTCTCCCTCACAGGGAGGAGCAGGCAAAGCCCTGCCCTGCGGCCTGGTGCCCGTCCTGCTCCCACCACCCTGGGACCTGCCGCCCTCGGAGCCCTGGCGGAGAGGATCGCTGCTGTTCTCAGCGCTGTTGATCACTGCCAGTAGCTGGGGTATCTGTTGGTCCTCCCCCTCAGACCAGGCTTCCCATGCAGCCATTTCTGCCCGGGCTTGCTCTTGTAGCTTTCGGTACGTGGGCCATGAGCTGTCTGTTTGGTCCCACTGTGAAGACAGGTTCCAGACCTCCTGGAGGAAAAAAAAACAAAACAAAAACACAACAGCAGACAGGATTGGTCTCAGCTGTCCCTCAGGCCTAACCCGCACTCCTGCCCCCTCGCCTCAGCCGGTCTGTCAGCAGTGCTTCGACCCTCCAGGATGAGGGGCCCTGAAGCTAGGCCAGGCTCCTCAACTCGTGACAAACACAGCTGAACAGCCCGCGGTGACCAAAGCCCTCTGCCATCAATGACCCAGAAAGGCCTTGTTCCTTTTCCATGGCCCCTGGTCAAAATGAAGTGGCTCATGGCAACACGGGAGGCAGTAAGAGGCAGGGAAGGTGTGCGGGACGCCACCTTCTGTCTCCTGAGGAAGAGATGAAGGAGGTAACAAACGTGGAAATGAACGCATCCCAAGGGACCTGCTCGGGATCGCTCCACACAAAGAGGCTTTTGCACAGGCCCAAACAGCACGGTCATTGCAGCAAGGCAGAGCAGGTACCTGCAGCGCTCTCCTGGAGGCTTCAGGAGCAGGGAGCGCAGTGGTGGTTGTAAGGAATGGTCCAGCAATTCGTGCCACTAAGGGATTTGAAGGGTTAACATTGAGGCCTGGGTTTAGGTGATAAGAGAACAAAGGGATTTCTTCAGAGAAAACCTGCTGACTCTGCACGGACGTGCAGTAACTTCTGACAGCCGGCCAAGAGACCACTAGATAAGGAGGAAGAATATGAGCCTCCCCGTCTGAGCGGCCCCCAAGAGACTAACAGAGACTGATAAGCAGGCGCACCTGGGAGGACTTTGGATTCGGGAAACCAATTATAATAACCCTGCCTCTTCTAGAAGTAGTAATGAATATGTATTAGCCTAGGAGCATAAAAACCAGCCGCCTTACGTAACAGGTGTGCGTCCTGGTGGAGCAGAGACTCCCGGCGCACCCAGCGCTGTTTGCTCGCCTCTATTCGTTTAATAAATTGTAAACTTTGATTGTAATCCTATTTGGGACTCAGTCATTTATAACAGTGGTGGACTTGGCTCGAGGAGCTGTTTCCTGCCTGTCTGCCTTCTTCGTCCCGGGGGAGCTGCCCGGACACGGGGGGAGCACACTGCAAACAGACACCAGGAGGAGGCTGCATGAGCCCAGGGGAATTCAGTCTCCAGTCCAAGCTCGCAAGCTGCGTCAGCTGGCCAACAGCGGTCGGATTCCTCACCCTTCACTAGGATTCCCAAAGAAATTGAAGTAGCCCTCAAAACCTCACCAACTTACACTGTGGAGCAGTGCAACAAGGCCCGCAGTGCTCTCCAGACGTTTGACACAGTCCAGATAAAACTTCATGCACGGGAAACCATCTTCGCACGTCAGAACACCAATGTCCCTGAAGGCAAAGGGGACGTGCTCCTTGCTCCTCAGGAGGAAGCAGTACAAGAGGATGGTCTCTTGCACACAGTTCTTCACCACGTGCAGTGGGAAGGAGGTGGCTCGCGATAGCTGCACGCAGTTCAGCGGCTCGATCTTGACACCATCTGCAAGGAGAAGCAACATCCTCAGTGCCACAGCAAGCCCAAGTTGCTTGCAACATTCAGAACAAGTTCCCAGAGAAAGGGTCGCTCAGACGAACTGCTCCTGGGGCACAGTTTCTTTTGGGGGAACTCAAGCTGTACCCTGACCGTCGGAGACAATCCTCTACTTCTCCCAGGCCTTTCCAAAGAGCAGGGAGAACAAACCGTTGCGGACATGGGGCAGGAAGAGGGGGGCTGCTGCCTTCTCACCAGGGAGGATCTCAGTGGGACAGTAGATCTCCTCCAGCCACAACTCATCGATGTCCAGCTGGAAGAAAGGTCTTCGAATCAAGAGCAGCTCTTCTTTGCCATGGAACTGCTCTCGGACAACACCAAAGGTCCCGAGTCCCGCAACCCAAACGCCCTGCACACAGAAAAGACAGAAAGGCCGAGGAGGGAGTTCTTGAGAGACGGGAAAAGGGATGACTGTCAGAGCAGGGGGACACTGCTCTGTGCCCTGCCCGCTCCTCAGGGACAATGGGGCAAGGTGGGGCACTTTGGAAAGCTTTGCAAAAGAGCCGCATCCTCTGTTTCTTTCGTCACCCCCCTCACAGGATTTGCCAACATCCCTTGGCTAGAGAAGCGCCCGGAGGTTTCCAGCACACGGATTAGGCCTGGGACTGACTGCCAGCAACTGTCCTAGGCACGGAGCCAGGATATTCCCCCATCTCTCTGCTCGCCCTCCCCACTCAGGCCGCAGGGAAGAGTGAAGCCCTAGGGTGTGCCAAACACCTGAGAGGCAGAGCACATCTGGCCTTGGTTTCTCTCCCAGCTGGCCAAGAAGCTGCTCCGGGCACCCCGGGCAGTCTCAGAGCACTGCCACGGTGCTCGGGCAGGGATTGCTCTGCAGGGCCCAGGACACCAGCCCACCTTACTCCGCTTCAGCTCTTCCAGAATGTACTCGGATACGGAGTACCGAGGCCCCCTCGGGACCCTGGGGTCCCCTCTAGTCCTTGACTAGAGGTGTGGTGCTGAGACCTTGTTCAGGTCCCTTGAGAAAGGCTGGGCATTGACAGATTGGCAGTGGATTCATCTGGTCTCAGCAGCATCTGGCTTCTTTTCAGGGTAACATAAATGTGATTGCCCTCCATCTACAAAAGCTCAGGCAGCTGGGGACAAGTCCAGCCAGCTCCCTCACTCTGCTCTGAGCCACAGGGAATCCCTTTGCCTCTCAGGTCTCACAACCATTCCCTGTGAGTGCAGCAGAAATGCTCAGGATTTCTGACTTCAGAGAACACTGTGTGGGCATGAAGAGGGGGAAGAGAATGTGTGTAAAACATTGCCCCTAAAACTCCTTTCTGCCAACTACATTATGTAGCAGCGGAATGCAGATGTTAACATGCTGACATGAAGATGATCAGCATGCTGGAGCACCTCTCCTTCGAAGAAAGGCTGAGAGAGCTGGGGCTGAGCAGGGTGACCTCACTGCAGCTTTTCCGCATTTAAAGGGGTCTTCTAAAAATATGGAGAGCTATTTTTTTGATCAATCAAATCATGACAGGATCAGGGGAATGTTTTTAAACTAAAAGCGGGGAGATTTAGATTAGAGATTAGGAGGAAATTCTTCACTCAGAGGGAGGCGAGATACTGAAACATATTGCCCAGATAGGCTGGGCATTCATTTCATCTGACAAAATCTGAAAATAAAACCTTGCCCTCCTGCTATGTTCCTGTGTACTCCCTGCACTGGGTCAGGACTGATTCCCTCGCGAGACCAGCAGCAGAGGCCCCTGCTCCTCATCGCACACTGAACCTTAAAAATGAAGCTCATGTCATGGAGCTAAATGAAAGATTCCAGCAGAGAAACAAAAAGCATTGGAGTATGGCAGGGGGAGGTCTACAAGGAATGGCATAGGGTTCACTCAGAGAAACCTGTCCTAACTTTTCATTGCCTTTTACTACATGTACAGATCTCCATACCCAACAGGCATCAGATGTCCAACAGCAGCTCCATCAGCGAGTTCCTCCTCCTGCCATTCGCAGACACGCGGGAGCTGCAGCTCCTGCACTTCGCGCTCTTCCTGGCCATCTACCTGGCTGCCCTCCTGGGCAACGGCCTCATCCTCACCGCCGTAGCCTGCGACCACCGCCTCCACACCCCCATGTACTTCTTCCTCCTCGACCTCGCCCTCCTCGACCTGGGCTGCATCTCCACCACTCTCCCCAAAGCCGTGGTCAATTCCCTCTGGGACACCAGGGCCATTTCCTACACAGGATGTGCTGCCCAGGTCTTTTTCTTTTTCTTTTTGTTTTCAGCAGAGTGTTATCTTCTCACTGTCATGTCCTACGACCGCTACGTTGCCATCTGCAAGCCCCTGCACTACGGGAGCCTCCTGGGCAGCAGAGCTTGTGCCCAGATGGCAGCAGCTGCCTGGGGCAGTGGCTTTCTCCATGCTGTGCTGCACACTGCTAATGCATTTTCTCTGACACTTTGCCAAGGCAATGCTGTGGACCAGTTCTTCTGTGAAGTTCCAAAGATCCTCAAGCTCTCCTGCTCAAACTCCTACCTCAGGGAAGTTTGGATAATTATGGTTGGATTCTGTTTAGCGTCTGGCTGTTTCGTTTTCATCGTGCTGTCCTATGTGCAGATTTTCAGGGCTGTACTGAGGATGCCCTCTGAGCAGGGACAGCTCAAAGCCTTTTCCACGTGCCTCCCTCACCTGGCCGTGGCCTCCCTGTTTCTCAGCATGACCATATTTGCCTACCTGAAGTCCCCCTCCATCTCACCATCTCTGGACCTGGTGGTGGCAGTTCTGTACTCAGTTGTGCCACCGGCATTGAACCCCCTCATCTACAGCATGAGAAACAAGGAGCTTAAGAGTGCTGTTAGGAAAGTGATTGCATGGATATTTCTGATTAGTGATAAATTTCCCCTCTATCTACACAAATGACTTCCCTTGCAGGCCTGCTCCTTGTTTATCATTATTGAAGTTTTTATCCTCAGTATCATTTGCATTTACTAATTTCTTAGAAATATGTTTCTTTATTCATCGGCCACCTACTGCGGAATGAAACTGTTCTGTTTACTCTCGAGGCTTTATAATATGTGTATAACAGCAGGCCAGAGTAAACTCTGTGATAGCGTCTGCCTAATAAAATTGCATCTCCCCAGTGCTCTTCTTGAAGACTTGGTTCTTCTTTCAAAGCTGGTGCCAAGACCAGGGCTGAGCAGCTGCTCCCCGAAAAGCCTGTTGCTCCACGGATAAGGCAAAGAAAAAGCTCATTTTGTGAGCTGTGAGAGACCGAGGGTAGGATTTAGGAGTAAGCTGTTGGTGTCTGATGACAGCAGAAATGGTGAACAGTCACTGAGGTACACAGCCGTGACTGTCCCACAACTGTCAGGGCAGAGGACATCCTCCAGGAAATTAATGGGGAGCTGCCTGAAGCTGCCACAACCATGGAACCCAGTGAGAGGGTTTGGCAGCAGTGATCCCAACCCAGCTGGGTCTACTTCTCACCCTGTGCAGCTGTGTCTGTTTGCTTCTGTCCTGCAGTTCCTAGGGCCAGCACGCATCCTTGAGACAGTTTCCCCCAAGCTATCTGTTGGCCCTTACCTCAAAAGTCACCACCGGACGAGGCTTCTCAGCTCACGTACACCTGAAGGACTGGAGTGAAGCTGTGATCACAGAAAGAGCAAGCCCTTGGATCCTTGCAACATCCTTGGATCTCTGCATGGCTGGAAGCCTCTGCAAGCCCCATGGGAAAAGAGAGCCTACTGAGAACATCCTGATGCTCCATATACCATCCCCTCAGGCCATCAAGAAAGGTCCCTCAGCCCTAAGATCCAGCCCAGCTTCTTGTTGCATCAGCAACCAGGAGAAATTGCCCCAGAATACCCAACACTCTTGCGCTAGCAAGCAAATACGCCCATGTGTGTACATAAACACACCGTCTTGTACACACACACAAACGTGCACACACGGATACAGCTGAGCACACACAAACCGGTTCAACTGGGAACAGCATTTGCCCAGGGTAGGCAGTGACTGGAGCCTCACAAAGGGAGAGATCAGTCAAGCTGGAGTCACCCACAGGGACAGTACCGAATTAAGATGTCCACAGGCAAAAGATGACTCTGCAGCTCCTGTGGGATTCAGTGGGAGACAGCATGCACGAGGAAGGGAAGACACACAGGGACTGATGCTGTATAACCTGCCAGGCACCTAAGCACCGCACAGCCATTTTTTCCCCTCTCCCCTCACAGCAGGATGAATGAGAGAATTGAAAAAGGTAAAAGTGTGAGAACTCGGGGGTTCAGATGGGTAACAGCTTCATAAGAAAGAAGACAAAGAAATAAACCAACAAATATAAGGGGAAAAACAAATACGAAAAAAACCACCTTCTTCTCGTATTTATAGGCATTGGTGAGATCCCTTCAGACCCTCCTCTGCTCTAGGCTAAAAACGTCCCTTATCACCCTGAGCCCGTGTAGAAAGAAGCAAAACAAGGTCCCTATTTAGAGTCTGTTTTCTGGTGAGTGTGTTTGACAGCAACTGCGCAAGAAGACCCAAGCCCTCAGGTGCTATCCCGAGCAGCTTCCCTTCACGTGATGCAAATGCTGTGGCAAAGACTTATCCCTTGCTCGTCCCCGCCTGCAGTCACAGGACTGCCACCCAGCAGCACTGTGCCCAAGCTCCAGGAGCAATCGGGCCCAACCCAACACAAGGCCCAGGAGGAGAGCGCGGAAGTGAGAGCAGAGGAAAGAAGCAGCACCGGTTGCCGGGCGCCGATTGGCTGCCAGAGCCGCCAGGCAAAGGGAGCCCCACCCCCTGCCGGCTGCCTGGGGCTCGCTGCCATGGCAACCGTGCGACCGCCTGACCAGGCAGGGCGGGCGCCGCCATCTTAGGGGTCGTGGGCGGGCTGGGGGCGTCTCGGGGCCTGAGGGGGGGACCCGGCCCGTGTGCCCGGGGCGCCCCTGCCCGCCCCTGCCTTTGCTCGCTCCCTGTGCCTCACCGCCTTGTCTTCCCTTTTCTTTGCGGTGTCGAATGCACGAGAAGCCCGACAGGCTCGGGAAGGCGGCCAGTCACTTGCACAAGAAGCAATAGGGCTGGATGCTCCTGAAATGCTGCTTGTTGCTGGCCGGGGCGGCACCCTGCCACAGTCATGGTGACAGCCTGGCAGCTTTGTGCCTGGGTATCACTGTGAGATCAGGCTAACAGGATGAAGGCTTTGTTCCTCATCCCTTCTGCTGAGAGAGGGGTTTTGCCTCTCGGCAGCAGCTATCCCCAGGCTCTCAGCATATTTAAGCAAACTAAATGCAGCTACAGCCTCTTCTTTGTCTGAGACCTGATCTCAGCTGATGAGGAAGGAATGGGACCAGCAAATCCTTTCTGGCTGCAGCAGCTCAGGCCCGGCTGCCCTGGCCCTGGGGCAGGAGGAGCTGCCTGAAGACCCCCAGGGATGGCACGGAGGGGCTGCAGGCCTCCCAGGGGCTGGCTTGTGCCTCGGATGTCCCATCTGTGGGGCTGAGCCCTCTGTGCCCCCAGGAGCTGCCGTGCCCTTCAGAGGGACTGGGGCTGTGGTGGCAGTGCCCAGAGCCCTGCAGCAGCCTGCTCCGGACACTGCCCTGGGGCCAGCCCAGCATGAGAAGCTGGGCTGGGCTGGGCAGAGGGCAGGAAGGTGGGAGTGCCTCCACAGCAGAAAGGGATCCCTCAGCCTCTGTCAGACACCCCTTCTGCCTCTCCCCTCATCCAGACCCTGCAGCCATGCGGTGCCACGTGCACCCACCCTTCCAACCTGTGATGAGTTTTAGGCCTTGGCGGTAACCAAGGTCATGCCCGCTTTAGGAGGAATCAAAGGGTGTCAGAGGCAAGCCCAGGACTCAGGGACCGGGCTCCTGGACATGTCCTGACATCACTCAAGAGCTACTCGAGTGCCCCAGGACGGGAACGGAGCCGGCACACACTTACTCAGGCTGGAGTCTCTCCAGCTTGGCTGCTGCTCCCAACTCCTCTGCTGGGGCAGGGTTCTCAGCCTTCCTCCACCTCTTCCTGACCTCCTTGCTCCTGGGCTGGGCTGGAGGACGGGGAGTCCAAGCATGCTGGCTGTTGAATCGCTGCAAGGAGAAGACGCTCTCATCAAACAGGACTGGACACACAGGTGCTGTTTCCCAGAGGACCTCTTGAAAGGGCCCTGCAACAGGACCTGGGAACCAGGCGACTCGGCGCTGCCAGCCCACGTCTGGCTGCTGCTTTTATCCCTCACTTTCTGCTGACAACCTCTCCCTCACAGGGAGGAGCAGGCAAAGCCCTGCCCTGCGGCCTGGTGCCCGTCCTGCTCCCACCACCCTGGGACCTGCCGCCCTCGGAGCCCTGGCGGAGAGGATCGCTGCTGTTCTCAGCGCTGTTGATCACTGCCAGTAGCTGGGGTATCTGTTGGTCCTCCCCCTCAGACCAGGCTTCCCATGCAGCCATTTCTGCCCGGGCTTGCTCTTGTAGCTTTCGGTACGTGGGCCATGAGCTGTCTGTTTGGTCCCACTGTGAAGACAGGTTCCAGACCTCCTGGAGGAAAAAAAAACAAAACAAAAACACAACAGCAGACAGGATTGGTCTCAGCTGTCCCTCAGGCCTAACCCGCACTCCTGCCCCCTCGCCTCAGCCGGTCTGTCAGCAGTGCTTCGACCCTCCAGGATGAGGGGCCCTGAAGCTAGGCCAGGCTCCTCAACTCGTGACAAACACAGCTGAACAGCCCGCGGTGACCAAAGCCCTCTGCCATCAATGACCCAGAAAGGCCTTGTTCCTTTTCCATGGCCCCTGGTCAAAATGAAGTGGCTCATGGCAACACGGGAGGCAGTAAGAGGCAGGGAAGGTGTGCGGGACGCCACCTTCTGTCTCCTGAGGAAGAGATGAAGGAGGTAACAAACGTGGAAATGAACGCATCCCAAGGGACCTGCTCGGGATCGCTCCACACAAAGAGGCTTTTGCACAGGCCCAAACAGCACGGTCATTGCAGCAAGGCAGAGCAGGTACCTGCAGCGCTCTCCTGGAGGCTTCAGGAGCAGGGAGCGCAGTGGTGGTTGTAAGGAATGGTCCAGCAATTCGTGCCACTAAGGGATTTGAAGGGTTAACATTGAGGCCTGGGTTTAGGTGATAAGAGAACAAAGGGATTTCTTCAGAGAAAACCTGCTGACTCTGCACGGACGTGCAGTAACTTCTGACAGCCGGCCAAGAGACCACTAGATAAGGAGGAAGAATATGAGCCTCCCCGTCTGAGCGGCCCCCAAGAGACTAACAGAGACTGATAAGCAGGCGCACCTGGGAGGACTTTGGATTCGGGAAACCAATTATAATAACCCTGCCTCTTCTAGAAGTAGTAATGAATATGTATTAGCCTAGGAGCATAAAAACCAGCCGCCTTACGTAACAGGTGTGCGTCCTGGTGGAGCAGAGACTCCCGGCGCACCCAGCGCTGTTTGCTCGCCTCTATTCGTTTAATAAATTGTAAACTTTGATTGTAATCCTATTTGGGACTCAGTCATTTATAACAGTGGTGGACTTGGCTCGAGGAGCTGTTTCCTGCCTGTCTGCCTTCTTCGTCCCGGGGGAGCTGCCCGGACACGGGGGGAGCACACTGCAAACAGACACCAGGAGGAGGCTGCATGAGCCCAGGGGAATTCAGTCTCCAGTCCAAGCTCGCAAGCTGCGTCAGCTGGCCAACAGCGGTCGGATTCCTCACCCTTCACTAGGATTCCCAAAGAAATTGAAGTAGCCCTCAAAACCTCACCAACTTACACTGTGGAGCAGTGCAACAAGGCCCGCAGTGCTCTCCAGACGTTTGACACAGTCCAGATAAAACTTCATGCACGGGAAACCATCTTCGCACGTCAGAACACCAATGTCCCTGAAGGCAAAGGGGACGTGCTCCTTGCTCCTCAGGAGGAAGCAGTACAAGAGGATGGTCTCTTGCACACAGTTCTTCACCACGTGCAGTGGGAAGGAGGTGGCTCGCGATAGCTGCACGCAGTTCAGCGGCTCGATCTTGACACCATCTGCAAGGAGAAGCAACATCCTCAGTGCCACAGCAAGCCCAAGTTGCTTGCAACATTCAGAACAAGTTCCCAGAGAAAGGGTCGCTCAGACGAACTGCTCCTGGGGCACAGTTTCTTTTGGGGGAACTCAAGCTGTACCCTGACCGTCGGAGACAATCCTCTACTTCTCCCAGGCCTTTCCAAAGAGCAGGGAGAACAAACCGTTGCGGACATGGGGCAGGAAGAGGGGGGCTGCTGCCTTCTCACCAGGGAGGATCTCAGTGGGACAGTAGATCTCCTCCAGCCACAACTCATCGATGTCCAGCTGGAAGAAAGGTCTTCGAATCAAGAGCAGCTCTTCTTTGCCATGGAACTGCTCTCGGACAACACCAAAGGTCCCGAGTCCCGCAACCCAAACGCCCTGCACACAGAAAAGACAGAAAGGCCGAGGAGGGAGTTCTTGAGAGACGGGAAAAGGGATGACTGTCAGAGCAGGGGGACACTGCTCTGTGCCCTGCCCGCTCCTCAGGGACAATGGGGCAAGGTGGGGCACTTTGGAAAGCTTTGCAAAAGAGCCGCATCCTCTGTTTCTTTCGTCACCCCCCTCACAGGATTTGCCAACATCCCTTGGCTAGAGAAGCGCCCGGAGGTTTCCAGCACACGGATTAGGCCTGGGACTGACTGCCAGCAACTGTCCTAGGCACGGAGCCAGGATATTCCCCCATCTCTCTGCTCGCCCTCCCCACTCAGGCCGCAGGGAAGAGTGAAGCCCTAGGGTGTGCCAAACACCTGAGAGGCAGAGCACATCTGGCCTTGGTTTCTCTCCCAGCTGGCCAAGAAGCTGCTCCGGGCACCCCGGGCAGTCTCAGAGCACTGCCATGGTGCTCGAGCAGGGATTGCTCTGCAGGGCCCAGGACACCAGCCCACCTTACTCCGCTTCAGCTCTTCCAGAATGTACTCGGATACGGAGTACCGAGGCCCCCTCGGGACCCTGGGGTCCCCTCTAGTCCTTGACTAGAGGTGTGGTGCTGAGACCTTGTTCAGGTCCCTTGAGAAAGGCTGGGCATTGACAGATTGGCAGTGGATTCATCTGGTCTCAGCAGCATCTGGCTTCTTTTCAGGGTAACATAAATGTGATTGCCCTCCATCTACAAAAGCTCAGGCAGCTGGGGACAAGTCCAGCCAGCTCCCTCACTCTGCTCTGAGCCACAGGGAATCCCTTTGCCTCTCAGGTCTCACAACCATTCCCTGTGAGTGCAGCAGAAATGCTCAGGATTTCTGACTTCAGAGAACACTGTGTGGGCATGAAGAGGGGGAAGAGAATGTGTGTAAAACATTGCCCCTAAAACTCCTTTCTGCCAACTACATTATGTAGCAGCGGAATGCAGATGTTAACATGCTGACATGAAGATGATCAGCATGCTGGAGCACCTCTCCTTCGAAGAAAGGCTGAGAGAGCTGGGGCTGAGCAGGGTGACCTCACTGCAGCTTTTCCGCATTTAAAGGGGTCTTCTAAAAATATGGAGAGCTATTTTTTTGATCAATCAAATCATGACAGGATCAGGGGAATGTTTTTAAACTAAAAGCGGGGAGATTTAGATTAGAGATTAGGAGGAAATTCTTCACTCAGAGGGAGGCGAGGTACTGAAACATATTGCCCAGATAGGCTGGGCATTCATTTCATCTGACAAAATCTGAAAATAAAACCTTGCCCTCCTGCTATGTTCCTGTGTACTCCCTGCACTGGGTCAGGACTGATTCCCTCGCGAGACCAGCAGCAGAGGCCCCTGCTCCTCATCGCACACTGAACCTTAAAAATGAAGCTCATGTCATGGAGCTAAATGAAAGATTCCAGCAGAGAAACAAAAAGCATTGGAGTATGGCAGGGGGAGGTCTACAAGGAATGGCATAGGGTTCACTCAGAGAAACCTGTCCTAACTTTTCATTGCCTTTTACTACATGTACAGATCTCCATACCCAACAGGCATCAGATGTCCAACAGCAGCTCCATCAGCGAGTTCCTCCTCCTGCCATTCGCAGACACGCGGGAGCTGCAGCTCCTGCACTTCGCGCTCTTCCTGGCCATCTACCTGGCTGCCCTCCTGGGCAACGGCCTCATCCTCACCGCCGTAGCCTGCGACCACCGCCTCCACACCCCCATGTACTTCTTCCTCCTCGACCTCGCCCTCCTCGACCTGGGCTGCATCTCCACCACTCTCCCCAAAGCCGTGGTCAATTCCCTCTGGGACACCAGGGCCATTTCCTACACAGGATGTGCTGCCCAGGTCTTTTTCTTTTTCTTTTTGTTTTCAGCAGAGTGTTATCTTCTCACTGTCATGTCCTACGACCGCTACGTTGCCATCTGCAAGCCCCTGCACTACGGGAGCCTCCTGGGCAGCAGAGCTTGTGCCCAGATGGCAGCAGCTGCCTGGGGCAGTGGCTTTCTCCATGCTGTGCTGCACACTGCTAATGCATTTTCTCTGACACTTTGCCAAGGCAATGCTGTGGACCAGTTCTTCTGTGAAGTTCCAAAGATCCTCAAGCTCTCCTGCTCAAACTCCTACCTCAGGGAAGTTTGGATAATTATGGTTGGATTCTGTTTAGCGTCTGGCTGTTTCGTTTTCATCGTGCTGTCCTATGTGCAGATTTTCAGGGCTGTACTGAGGATGCCCTCTGAGCAGGGACAGCTCAAAGCCTTTTCCACGTGCCTCCCTCACCTGGCCGTGGCCTCCCTGTTTCTCAGCATGACCATATTTGCCTACCTGAAGTCCCCCTCCATCTCACCATCTCTGGACCTGGTGGTGGCAGTTCTGTACTCAGTTGTGCCACCGGCATTGAACCCCCTCATCTACAGCATGAGAAACAAGGAGCTTAAGAGTGCTGTTAGGAAAGTGATTGCATGGATATTTCTGATTAGTGATAAATTTAAATGATCTACACAAATGACTTCCCTTGCAGGCCTGCTCCTTGTTTATCATTATTGAAGTTTTTATCCTCAGTATCATTTGCATTTACTAATTTCTTAGAAATATGTTTCTTTATTCTTCGGCCACCTACTGCGGAATGAAACTGTTCTGTTTACTCTCGAGGCTTTATAATATGTGTATAACAGCAGGCCAGAGTAAACTCTGTGATAGCGTCTGCCTAATAAAATTGCATCTCCCCAGTGCTCTTCTTGAAGACTTGGTTCTTCTTTCAAAGCTGGTGCCAAGACCAGGGCTGAGCAGCTGCTCCCCGAAAAGCCTGTTGCTCCACGGATAAGGCAAAGAAAAAGCTCATTTTGTGAGCTGTGAGAGACCGAGGGTAGGATTTAGGAGTAAGCTGTTGGTGTCTGATGACAGCAGAAATGGTGAACAGTCACTGAGGTACACAGCCGTGACTGTCCCACAACTGTCAGGGCAGAGGACATCGTCCAGGAAATTAACGGGGAGCTGCCTGAAGCTGCCACAACCATGGAACCCAGTGAGAGGGTTTGGCAGCAGTGATCCCAACCCAGCTGGGTCTACTTCTCACCCTGTGCAGCTGTGTCTGTTTGCTTCTGTCCTGCAGTTCCTAGGGCCAGCACGCATCCTTGAGACAGTTTCCCCCAAGCTATCTGTTGGCCCTTACCTCAAAAGTCACCACCGGACGAGGCTTCTCAGCTCACGTACACCTGAAGGACTGGAGTGAAGCTGTGATCACAGAAAGAGCAAGCCCTTGGATCCTTGCAACATCCTTGGATCTCTGCATGGCTGGAAGCCTCTGCAAGCCCCATGGGAAAAGAGAGCCTACTGAGAACATCCTGATGCTCCATATACCATCCCCTCAGGCCATCAAGAAAGGTCCCTCAGCCCTAAGATCCAGCCCAGCTTCTTGTTGCATCAGCAACCAGGAGAAATTGCCCCAGAATACCCAACACTCTTGCGCTAGCAAGCAAATACGCCCATGTGTGTACATAAACACACCGTCTTGTACACACACACAAACGTGCACACACGGATACAGCTGAGCACACACAAACCGGTTCAACTGGGAACAGCATTTGCCCAGGGTAGGCAGTGACTGGAGCCTCACAAAGGGAGAGATCAGTCAAGCTGGAGTCACCCACAGGGACAGTACCGAATTAAGATGTCCACAGGCAAAAGATGACTCTGCAGCTCCTGTGGGATTCAGTGGGAGACAGCATGCACGAGGAAGGGAAGACACACAGGGACTGATGCTGTATAACCTGCCAGGCACCTAAGCACCGCACAGCCATTTTTTCCCCTCTCCCCTCACAGCAGGATGAATGAGAGAATTGAAAAAGGTAAAAGTGTGAGAACTCGGGGGTTCAGATGGGTAACAACTTCATAAGAAAGAAGACAAAGAAATAAACCAACAAATATAAGGGGAAAAACAAATACGAAAAAAACCACCTTCTTCTCGTATTTATAGGCATTGGTGAGATCCCTTCAGACCCTCCTCTGCTCTAGGCTAAAAACGTCCCTTATCACCCTGAGCCCGTGTAGAAAGAAGCAAAACAAGGTCCCTATTTAGAGTCTGTTTTCTGGTGAGTGTGTTTGACAGCAACTGCGCAAGAAGACCCAAGCCCTCAGGTGCTATCCCGAGCAGCTTCCCTTCACGTGATGCAAATGCTGTGGCAAAGACTTATCCCTTGCTCGTCCCCGCCTGCAGTCACAGGACTGCCACCCAGCAGCACTGTGCCCAAGCTCCAGGAGCAATCGGGCCCAACCCAACACAAGGCCCAGGAGGAGAGCGCGGAAGTGAGAGCAGAGGAAAGAAGCAGCACCGGTTGCCGGGCGCCGATTGGCTGCCAGAGCCGCCAGGCAAAGGGAGCCCCACCCCCTGCCGGCTGCCTGGGGCTCGCTGCCATGGCAACCGTGCGACCGCCTGACCAGGCAGGGCGGGCGCCGCCATCTTAGGGGTCGTGGGCGGGCTGGGGGCGTCTCGGGGCCTGAGGGGGGGACCCGGCCCGTGTGCCCGGGGCGCCCCTGCCCGCCCCTGCCCGCCCCTGCCTTTGCTCGCTCCCTGTGCCTCACCGCCTTGTCTTCCCTTTTCTTTGCGGTGTCGAATGCACGAGAAGCCCGACAGGCTCGGGAAGGCGGCCAGTCACTTGCACAAGAAGCAATAGGGCTGGATGCTCCTGAAATGCTGCTTGTTGCTGGCCGGGGCGGCACCCTGCCACAGTCATGGTGACAGCCTGGCAGCTTTGTGCCTGGGTATCACTGTGAGATCAGGCTAACAGGATGAAGGCTTTGTTCCTCATCCCTTCTGCTGAGAGAGGGGTTTTGCCTCTCGGCAGCAGCTATCCCCAGGCTCTCAGCATATTTAAGCAAACTAAATGCAGCTACAGCCTCTTCTTTGTCTGAGACCTGATCTCAGCTGATGAGGAAGGAATGGGACCAGCAAATCCTTTCTGGCTGCAGCAGCTCAGGCCCGGCTGCCCTGGCCCTGGGGCAGGAGGAGCTGCCTGAAGACCCCCAGGGATGGCACGGAGGGGCTGCAGGCCTCCCAGGGGCTGGCTTGTGCCTCGGATGTCCCATCTGTGGGGCTGAGCCCTCTGTGCCCCCAGGAGCTGCCGTGCCCTTCAGAGGGACTGGGGCTGTGGTGGCAGTGCCCAGAGCCCTGCAGCAGCCTGCTCCGGACACTGCCCTGGGGCCAGCCCAGCATGAGAAGCTGGGCTGGGCTGGGCAGAGGGCAGGGAGGTGGGCAGAGGGCAGGAAGGTGGGAGTGCCTCCACAGCAGAAAGGGATCCCTCAGCCTCTGTCAGACACCCCTTCTGCCTCTCCCCTCATCCAGACCCTGCAGCCATGCGGTGCCACGTGCACCCACCCTTCCAACCTGTGATGAGTTTTAGGCCTTGGCGGTAACCAAGGTCATGCCCGCTTTAGGAGGAATCAAAGGGTGTCAGAGGCAAGCCCAGGACTCAGGGACCGGGCTCCTGGACATGTCCTGACATCACTCAAGAGCTACTCGAGTGCCCCAGGACGGGAACGGAGCCGGCACACACTTACTCAGGCTGGAGTCTCTCCAGCTTGGCTGCTGCTCCCAACTCCTCTGCTGGGGCAGGGTTCTCAGCCTTCCTCCACCTCTTCCTGACCTCCTTGCTCCTGGGCTGGGCTGGAGGACGGGGAGTCCAAGCATGTTGGCTGTTGAATCGCTGCAAGGAGAAGACGCTCTCATCAAACAGGACTGGACACACAGGTGCTGTTTCCCAGAGGACCTCTTGAAAGGGCCCTGCAACAGGACCTGGGAACCAGGCGACTCGGCGCTGCCAGCCCACGTCTGGCTGCTGCTTTTATCCCTCACTTTCTGCTGACAACCTCTCCCTCACAGGGAGGAGCAGGCAAAGCCCTGCCCTGCGGCCTGGTGCCCGTCCTGCTCCCACCACCCTGGGACCTGCCGCCCTCGGAGCCCTGGCGGAGAGGATCGCTGCTGTTCTCAGCGCTGTTGATCACTGCCAGTAGCTGGGGTATCTGTTGGTCCTCCCCCTCAGACCAGGCTTCCCATGCAGCCATTTCTGCCCGGGCTTGCTCTTGTAGCTTTCGGTACGTGGGCCATGAGCTGTCTGTTTGGTCCCACTGTGAAGACAGGTTCCAGACCTCCTGGAGGAAAAAAAAAACAAAACAAAAACACAACAGCAGACAGGATTGGTCTCAGCTGTCCCTCAGGCCTAACCCGCACTCCTGCCCCCTCGCCTCAGCCGGTCTGTCAGCAGTGCTTCGACCCTCCAGGATGAGGGGCCCTGAAGCTAGGCCAGGCTCCTCAACTCGTGACAAACACAGCTGAACAGCCCGCGGTGACCAAAGCCCTCTGCCATCAATGACCCAGAAAGGCCTTGTTCCTTTTCCATGGCCCCTGGTCAAAATGAAGTGGCTCATGGCAACACGGGAGGCAGTAAGAGGCAGGGAAGGTGTGCGGGACGCCACCTTCTGTCTCCTGAGGAAGAGATGAAGGAGGTAACAAACGTGGAAATGAACGCATCCCAAGGGACCTGCTCGGGATCGCTCCACACAAAGAGGCTTTTGCACAGGCCCAAACAGCACGGTCATTGCAGCAAGGCAGAGCAGGTACCTGCAGCGCTCTCCTGGAGGCTTCAGGAGCAGGGAGCGCAGTGGTGGTTGTAAGGAATGGTCCAGCAATTCGTGCCACTAAGGGATTTGAAGGGTTAACATTGAGGCCTGGGTTTAGGTGATAAGAGAACAAAGGGATTTCTTCAGAGAAAACCTGCTGACTCTGCACGGACGTGCAGTAACTTCTGACATCCGGCCAAGAGAGCACTAGATAAGGAGGAAGAATATGAGCCTCCCCGTCTGAGCGGCCCCCAAGAGACTAACAGAGACTGATAAGCAGGCGCACCTGGGAGGACTTTGGATTCGGGAAACCAATTCTAATAACCCTGCCTCTTCTAGAAGTAGTAATGAATATGTATTAGCCTAGGAGCATAAAAACCAGCCGCCTTACGTAACAGGTGTGCGTCCTGGTGGAGCAGAGACTCCCGGCGCACCCAGCGCTGTTTGCTCGCCTCTATTCGTTTAATAAATTGTAAACTTTGATTGTAATCCTACTTGGGACTCAGTCATTTATAACAGTGGTGGACTTGGCTCGAGGAGCTGTTTCCTGCCTGTCTGCCTTCTTCGTCCCGGGGGAGCTGCCTGGACACGGGGGGAGCACACTGCAAACAGACACCAGGAGGAGGCTGCATGAGCCCAGGGGAATTCGGTCTCCAGTCCGCGCTCGCAAGCTGCGTCAGCCTCTGCAGCAGACGGCAGTTCCGCAGCGAGCGGGCGTATTGGACTGGCCGTGTTCTCTTCAGCAGAGACAGAGAGAGCCAAACGCGAAGCTGTGGCACCACCTGCCTTCAGGAAGGCTCGGGATGCCCGCATCCAGGCCCTTTTTGGTGGAAGAAGGAGAGGAGCGGTGTCTTGTGCAAGGACAGGAGCCGAGAGACACCATTATGGCCCGCCCGGGCTTTACTTCAGCTTCTCCTCTGTGGCCCTGAAACACGGTGCGCTTACGGGTGGAAAACAGATTATCGCTGCGGAGGGGAGCCAGTAACATTTGAGAAAGCCGTCAGGTAAGGAGGGCAGTCATGCCATCTCCCTACCTCAGCACTCTCTTGTGCCTGCCACAACGTTTGGGATAGCGTTTGAAAAAAATGCCTGAAAGAAACTTTTCCATCTGGTATCACAGCTCCTTAGGCTGGAAGAAACAGCAGGGGAGATGGGGCCACGGCAATCCTAAGACACGGTGAGACATGTTAGAATGAAGGCAGGGGACATTTGCTCCCACAGACAAGAAGATGGACTCTGCTGCAATGTGGGGGGGCTCCTGAAGGGAGAAGAGCTTCTGCAACAAGGCCCTGCATTCAGCTCCCCCAGGGATCGGGGCCCTGGTGGAAAATGAAGCTGGTGTGCCAGTCTCAGGCAAACGTGCTGCACGCTTGCCATCCGTTGAGAGAGCGGCCTCCGCTGGGACGTGTGTCAGGAGCCACCCTGCGGCTGGTGGGTCCAAAGGGGACATCTCTCCTGTGTGGCTGCAAGTGGCTCCTTCCTCCTTTCCCCCAGGGGTCTCACCTGGTAGACGGCTTCTTCTCCACATCTTGCTGCCTTGTGCCCGGCTCCCAGCTTGTCAGGATGGGGAGGGAAAGCTTCTTCCTCCTCTGCAGCAGCTTGCCAGGATGGCACTCTGAAACTAGGAAAGGAGGAAGCTCTTCAGAGCAGCCGCGTGGGCACTGCCTTTTAACCTGGTTCAAGTCAGCCAGCATGGGACAGGGACCACCTCCAGACAGCAGGGACCTGTTCCCTTACCTCTTCTGATCCTGCGCTCTCCTGAAGCTTCCTCCTGTGAGGTGGTGGAAGCTTTGGCCTCTGGCCTTCTCCTCACAGTCAGATGAAACCTGGCAAACAAACGATGACACGGGCTTGAAGAAGGCTGGCCTCCTACCCGTTGCAGCTTGCTGGCAGTAATCCTCCTGGTGTTGCACGAGGCATGGCATCCCTTTTCCGTCATGTCCATGCATGGGGTTTGTTGTCAGTCTTCCCGCAGCACCAGAAAAGGTAGCCTAAATTCCCCTCCACATGCAGGCAACTCTCTTTGATGGGAATCGGAACAGCGCGGGCACAAGAAACACAACCACAATGCCCCTCCGCTCCAGGTGAAGACACTCGTAGCCGAAACTCAGCATTAGTTAACCAGGAACCAGTCTCCCCGGGATTTAGCCCTGACTGGGTGCTGAAGGTGGAGACCCAGCCGCGCACGTTCCAAAGCAGGAGGTGGGAAGCCTCCCGCTGGGTCAGCCAAGGGCTGCGGAGGAAACGCACTCACCTTGGGATCATCTGGATCCCACGAGCGGTGGTCTCTCCACTGAAGGCGGTCAGATGTGCCGGCCACATTCTCTGCAAAGAGACACAGACCTGCTGGAGGGTTTCTGAGGCGGTTTTCTCACGGCTCTCATTGACAGGAAGCAAACCTGTCTCCCAAGCCAAAAGAAAGCCTTCTCTCCAAAGCCCTCCTCCAAAGCCTCTTCCATGAACCTTTGTTCTGCTCTGGAGGAGCTGCATGGCAGAATATGGAGGCTGTACAGTAACACTGCCAGGCTTTTTGCAGGGGCAAGCGCCCAGATGCTCAGAAGAAACTCTCTTTGTTAATGGAGAAAGCAGCTAAGGGGGCAAGCGAGGGGAAGGGCATTTGACTGGCCTGCCATGTCCGGGCTGGCCAACAGCGGTCGGATTGCTCACCCTTCGCTAGGATTCCCAAAGAAATTGAAGTAGCCCTCAAAACCTCACCAACTTACACTGTGGAGCAGTGCAACAAGGCCCGCAATGCTCCCCAGACGTTTGACACAGTCCAGATAAAACTTCATGCACGGGAAACCATCTTCGCACGTCAAAACACCAATGTCCCTGAAGGCAAAGGGGACGTGCTCCTTGCTCCTCAGGAGGAAGCAGTACAAGAGGATGGTCTCTTGCACACAGTTCTTCACCACGTGCAGTGGGAAGGAGGTGGCTCGCGATAGCTGCACGCAGTTCAGCGGCTCGATCTTGACACCATCTGCAAGGAGAAGCAACATCCTCAGTGCCACGGCAAGCCCAAGTTGCTTGCAACGTTCAGAACAAGTTCCCAGAGAAAGGGTCGCTCAGAGGAACTGCTCCTGGGGCACAGTTTCTTTTGGGGGAACTCAAGCTGCACCCTGACCGTCGGAGACAATCCTCTACTTCTCCCAGGCCTTTCCAAAGAGCAGGGAGAACAAACCGTTCCGGACATGGGGCAGGAAGAGGGGGGCTGCTGCCTTCTCACCAGGGAGGATCTCAGTGGGACAGTAGATCTCCTCCAGCCACAACTCATCGATGTCCAGCTGGAAGAAAGGTCTTCGAATCAAGAGCAGCTCTTCTTTGCCATGGAACTGCTCTCGGACAACACCAAAGGTCCCGAGTCCCGCAACCCGAACGCCCTGCACACAGAAAAGACAGAAAGGCCGAGGAGGGAGTTCTTGAGAGACGGGAAAAGGGATGACTGTCAGAGCAGGGGGACACTGCTCTGTGCCCTGCCCGCTCCTCAGGGACAATGGGGCAAGGTGGGGCACTTTGGAAAGCTTTGCAAAAGAGCCGCATCCTCTGTTTCTTTCGTCACCCCCCTCACAGGATTTGCCAACATCCCTTGGCTAGAGAAGCGCCCGGAGGTTTCCAGCACACGGATTAGGCCTGGGACTGACTGCCAGCAACTGTCCTAGGCACGGAGCCAGGATATTCCCCCATCTCTCTGCTCGCCCTCCCCACTCAGGCCGCAGGGAAGAGTGAAGCCCTAGGGTGTGCCAAACACCTGAGAGGCAGAGCACATCTGGCCTTGGTTTCTCTCCCAGCTGGCCAAGAAGCTGCTCCGGGCACCCCGGGCAGTCTCAGAGCACTGCCACGGTGCTCGGGCAGGGATTGCTCTGCAGGGCCCAGGACACCAGCCCACCTTACTCCGCTTCAGCTCTTCCAGAATGTACTCGGATACGGAGTACCGAGGCCCCCTCGGGACCCTGGGGTCCCCTCTAGTCCTTGACTAGGGGTGTGGTGCTGAGACCTTGTTCAGGTCCCTTGAGAAAGGCTGGGCATTGACAGATTGGCAGTGGATTCATCTGGTCTCAGCAGCGTCTGGCTTCTTTTCAGGGTAACATAAATGTGATTGCCCTCCATCTACAAAAGCTCAGGCAGCTGGGGACAAGTCCAGCCAGCTCCCTCACTCTGCTCTGAGCCACAGGGAATCCCTTTGCCTCTCAGGTCTCACAACCATTCCCTGTGAGTGCAGCAGAAATGCTCAGGATTTCTGACTTCAGAGAACACTGTGTGGGCATGAAGTGGGGGAAGAGAATGTGTATAAAACATTGCCCCTAAAACTCCTTTCTGCCAACTACATTATGTAGCAGCGGAATGCAGATGTTAACATGCTGACATGAAGATGATCAGCATGCTGGAGCACCTCTCCTTCGAAGAAAGGCTGAGAGAGCTGGGGCTGAGCAGGGTGACCTCACTGCAGCTTTTCCGCATTTAAAGGGGTCTTCTAAAAATACGGAGAGCTATTTTTTTGATCAATCAAATCATGACAGGATCAGGGGAATGTTTTTAAACTAAAAGCGGGGAGATTTAGATTAGAGATTAGGAGGAAATTCTTCACTCAGAGGGAGGCGAGGTACTGAAACATATTGCCCAGATAGGCTGGGCATTCATTTCATCTGACAAAATCTGAAAATAAAACCTTGCCCTCCTGCTATGTTCCTGTGTACTCCCTGCACTGGGTCAGGACTGATTCCCTCGCGAGACCAGCAGCAGAGGCCCCTGCTCCTCATCGCACACTGAACCTTAAAAATGAAGCTCATGTCATGGAGCTAAATGAAAGATTCCAGCAGAGAAACAAAAAGCATTGGAGTATGGCAGGGGGAGGTCTACAAGGAATGGCATAGGGTTCACTCAGAGAAACCTGTCCTAACTTTTCATTGCCTTTTACTACATGTACAGATCTCCATACCCAACAGGCATCAGATGTCCAACAGCAGCTCCATCAGCGAGTTCCTCCTCCTGCCATTCGCAGACACGCGGGAGCTGCAGCTCCTGCACTTCGCGCTCTTCCTGGCCATCTACCTGGCTGCCCTCCTGGGCAACGGCCTCATCCTCACCGCCGCAGCCTGCGACCACCGCCTCCACACCCCCATGTACTTCTTCCTCCTCGACCTCGCCCTCCTCGACCTGGGCTGCATCTCCACCACTCTCCCCAAAGCCGTGGTCAATTCCCTCTGGGACACCAGGGCCATTTCCTACACAGGATGTGCTGCCCAGGTCTTTTTCTTTTTCTTTTTGTTTTCAGCAGAGTGTTATCTTCTCACTGTCATGTCCTACGACCGCTACGTTGCCATCTGCAAGCCCCTGCACTACGGGAGCCTCCTGGGCAGCAGAGCTTGTGCCCAGATGGCAGCAGCTGCCTGGGGCAGTGGCTTTCTCCATGCTGTGCTGCACACTGCTAATGCATTTTCTCTGACACTTTGCCAAGGCAATGCTGTGGACCAGTTCTTCTGTGAAGTTCCAAAGATCCTCAAGCTCTCCTGCTCAAACTCCTACCTCAGGGAAGTTTGGATAATTATGGTTGGATTCTGTTTAGCGTCTGGCTGTTTTGTTTTCATCGTGCTGTCCTATGTGCAGATTTTCAGGGCTGTACTGAGGATGCCCTCTGAGCAGGGACAGCTCAAAGCCTTTTCCACGTGCCTCCCTCACCTGGCCGTGGCCTCCCTTTTTCTCAGCATGACCATATTTGCCTACCTGAAGTCCCCCTCCATCTCACCATCTCTGGACCTGGTGGTGGCAGTTCTGTACTCAGTTGTGCCACCGGCATTGAACCCCCTCATCTACAGCATGAGAAACAAGGAGCTTAAGAGTGCTGTTAGGAAAGTGATTGCATGGATATTTCTGATTAGTGATAAATTTAAATGATCTACACAAATGACTTCCCTTGCAGGCCTGCTCCTTGTTTATCATTATTGAAGTTTTTATCCTCAGTATCATTTGCATTTACTAATTTCTTAGAAATATGTTTCTTTATTCATCGGCCACCTACTGCGGAATGAAACTGTTCTGTTTACTCTCGAGGCTTTATAATATGTGTATAACAGCAGGCCAGAGTAAACTCTGTGATAGCGTCTGCCTAATAAAATTGCATCTCCCCAGTGCTCTTCTTGAAGACTTGGTTCTTCTTTCAAAGCTGGTGCCAAGACCAGGGCTGAACAGCTGCTCCCCGAAAAGCCTGTTGCTCCACGGATAAGGCAAAGAAAAAGCTCATTTTGTGAGCTGTGAGAGACCGAGGGTAGGATTTAGGAGTAAGCTGTTGGTGTCTGATGACAGCAGAAATGGTGAACAGTCACTGAGGTACACAGCCGTGACTGTCCCACAACTGTCAGGGCAGAGGACATCCTCCAGGAAATTAATGGGGAGCTGCCTGAAGCTGCCACAACCATGGAACCCAGTGAGAGGGTTTGGCAGCAGTGATCCCAACCCAGCTGGGTCTACTTCTCACCCTGTGCAGCTGTGTCTGTTTGCTTCTGTCCTGCAGTTCCTAGGGCCAGCACGCATCCTTGAGACAGCTTCCCCCAAGCTATCTGTTGGCCCTTACCTCAAAAGTCATCACCGGACGAGGCTTCTCAGCTCACGTACACCTGAAGGACTGGAGTGAAGCTGTGATCACAGAAAGAGCAAGCCCTTGGATCCTTGCAACATCCTTGGATCTCTGCATGGCTGGAAGCCTGTCCTGGTTCCAGTTAGGACAGAGTTAAGTAGCTCATAGTAGCTGGTAGGGTGCTATGTTTTGGATTAGGATGAGAAGAGCGCTGATAACATGCTGATGTTTTAATTGTCGCAGAGCAGTGTTTACACCAGGCCAAGGACTTTTCGGCTTCTCGCTCTGTCCTGCCAGCGAGCAGGCTGGGGGTGCAGCAGGAGCTGGGAGGGGACAGACCCAGGACAGCTGACCCAAACTGGCCAAAGGGGTATTCCATACCATCTGACGTCATGCTAAACAATATATAGGGGTGGCTGGCTGGGGTGGGGGGGCCGGCTGCTCGGGAATAGGCTGGGCATCGGTCAGCGGGTGGTGAGCAATTGCATTGTACATCACTTGTTTTCTTACACATTATTATTGTTAATACTATTATCATTATCACTATTATTATTATTATTGTTATTATTATATTCCTGTCTTAATAAACTGTCTTTATCTCAACTCACCGGCTTCACTTTCCTGTTTCTCTCCCCCATCCCAGAGAGGGAGGGGGGAGGGTGAGCGAACGGCTGTGTGGTGTTTAGCTGCCAGCCGGGTTAAACCACAACAGTCCTTTTGGCGCCCAACGTGGGGCACGAAGGGTTGAGATATCGACAAATCTGACCAGAGTGTGTTAAACTAAAATTGGTATAAGTATTGGACCTGCTTAATAGTTGCTAGTCACGATGTTGATTGCCTTAATCTCCAGTCTGCTGTACCTGTATTCCAAATTGAGTTTTATGGTGCGTTACTTTCTGTATGTGCTCCCTGTTGCACTGTTTATCCTTTCCGGGCCCTGGTTTAAGATTGTTATGGTACTGTGCGGTGTAACAATGGCTTATGAAATGATGAAATATCTGGTCACGACTTTAACCTGGTATTTGTACTCAGCACTGACGTCGACTCTATACTTTGGAAACCGTATCTCGGAAACTATTAGCAATTACACCTATTGCCTGTTTTCGTTAGGGAGCCAATCTGTGAAGGGGGCAGGGGAAGACATGTTTCCCTACCTGTTCACTCTCCCTTTCTCCTTCACCACCACCCTCTTATCCCCCGAGCTAGTTACGGTGGTTCTCCGAGATGTTGAATATCCTTGGGATACTCAGACCAGCCTGCTCTTGTTGTTACGTCTCCTGAATGCGCTTCAGGTTTTGTGGAGGGTTAAACAACTACTTAGGAATCTCATCCGGAGATCTGTCTTGAGGCGGGATAGTTGCGAGTGGCAGGGAGTGTGGGAGGATATGGGCAGGTTTCTAGAGCAGTGGTCACCTCCAGTGTTTTGGACATTCACCCCTGAGCAACGACAAGCCTTTGAACAAATTAAGCAGGAAATAGTTCATGCAGTAGCCCTCGGGCCAGTCCGAACAGGACCAGATGTAAAGAATGTGCTCTACACCGCGGCCGGGGAGAATGGTCCCACCTGGAGCCTCTGGCAGAAAGAACCTGGGGAAACTCGAGGTCGACCCCTGGGGTTTTGGAGTCGGGGATACAGAGGATCTGAAGCCCGCTATACTCCAACTGAAAAGGAGATATTGGCAGCATATGAAGGAGTTCGATCTGCTTCGGAAGTGGTCGGTACTGAAGCGCAGCTCCTCCTGGCACCCCGACTGCCGGTACTAGGTTGGATGTTCAAAGGAAGGGTCCCCTCTACACATCATGCAACTGATGCTACATGGAGCAAGTGGGTTGCACTGATTACTCAGCGGGCTCGAATAGGAAACCCCAGTCGCCCAGGAATCTTGGAGGTGATTATGGACTGGCCAGAAGGCAAATACTTTGGGATATCATCAGAGGAGGAGGTGGTTCGTGCTGAAGAAGCCCCACTGTACAACAAGCTACCGGAAAATGAGAAGAAATATGCCTTGTTCACTGACGGGTCCTGTCGTATTGTGGGAAAGCATCGGAGATGGAAAGCTGCTGTATGGAGTCCTACACGACGAGTTGCAGAAGCTGCTGAGGGAGAAGGTGAATCGAGTCAGTTTGCAGAAGTGAAAGCCATTCAGCTGGCTTTAGATATTGCTGAACGAGAAAAGTGGCCAGTTCTCTATCTCTATACTGATTCATGGATGGTAGCAAATGCCCTGTGGGGGTGGTTACAGCAATGGAAGCAGAACAACTGGCAGCGCAGGGGCAAGCCCATCTGGGCTGCGGCATTGTGGCAAGAGATTGCTGCCCGGGTAGAGAACCTGGTTGTAAAGGTACGCCATGTAGATGCTCATGTGCCCAAGAATCGGGCTACTGAAGAACATCAAAACAACCAGCAGGTGGATCAGGCTGCTAAGATTGAAGTGGCTCAGGTGGACCTGGACTGGCAACATAAAGGTGAATTATTTATAGCCCGATGGGCCCATGACACCTCAGGCCATCAAGGTAGAGATGCAACCTACAGATGGGCTCGTGATCGAGGGGTGGACCTGACCATGGACACTATAGCACAGGTTATTCATGACTGTGAAACATGTGCTGCAATCAAGCAAGCCAAACGGTCAAAACCTCTTTGGTATGGAGGACGATGGCTGAAATATAAATATGGAGAGGCCTGGCAGATTGATTACATCACACTCCCTCAAACCCGCAACGGCAAGCGCCACGTACTTACAATGGTGGAAGCAACCACCGGATGGCTGGAAACATATCCTGTGCCCCATGCCACCGCCCGGAACACTATCCTGGGCCTTGAAAAGCAAGTCCTATGGCGACATGGCACCCCAGAGAGAATTGAGTCAGACAACGGGACTCATTTCCGAAACAACCTTATAGACACTTGGGCCAAAGAACATAGTATTGAGTGGGTGTATCACATCCCCTATCATGCACCAGCCTCTGGAAAAGTTGAACGATACAATGGACTGTTGAAGACTACACTGAAAGCAATGGGTGCTGGGACATTCAAAAATTGGGATACACATTTGGCAAAGGCCACCTGGTTAGTCAATACCAGGGGATCTGCCAACCGAGCTGGACCTGCCCAATCAAACCTGTTACGCACTGTAGAAGGGGATAAAGTTCCTGTAGTGCACGTAAGAAACATGCTGGGTAAAACAGTCTGGGCTACTCCTGCCTCAGGAAAAGGCAAACCCATTCGTGGAATTGCTTTTGCTCAGGGACCTGGATGCACTTGGTGGGTAATGCAAAAGAATGGGGAGGTCCGGTGTGTACCTCAAGGGGATTTGATACTGGGTGAGAATAGCCCATGAGTTGAATTGTAGTATGTTAATTATTATATAATACTGTATGTCATCACTACCATGATTGCTATATATCATAGATGAAAATGGTGATTAATTAGAATGTATTGGACAGAGTGTAACCTGAGCATGACATAAATGGTATGGAATAAGGGGTGGATATCTGTCCTGGTTCCAGTTAGGACAGAGTTAAGTAGCTCATAGTAGCTGGTAGGGTGCTATGTTTTGGATTAGGATGAGAAGAGCGCTGATAACATGCTGATGTTTTAATTGTCGCAGAGCAGTGTTTACACCAGGCCAAGGACTTTTCGGCTTCTCGATCTGTCCTGCCAGCGAGCAGGCTGGGGGTGCAGCAGGAGCTGGGAGGGGACAGACCCAGGACAGCTGACCCAAACTGGCCAAAGGGGTATTCCATACCATCTGACGTCATGCTAAACTATATATAGGGGTGGCTGGCCGGGGTGGGGGGGCCGGCTGCTCGGGAATAGGCTGGGCATCGGTCAGCGGGTGGTGAGCAATTGCATTGTACATCACTTGTTTTCTTACACATTATTATTGTTAATACTATTATCATTATCACTATTATTATTATTATTGTTATTATTATATTCCTGTCTTAATAAACTGTCTTTATCTCAACTCACCGGCTTCACTTTCCCGTTTCTCTCCCCCATCCAAGAGAGGGAGGGGGGAGGGTGAGCGAACGGCTGTGTGGTGTTTAGCTGCCAGCCGGGTTAAACCACAACAAAGCCTCTGCAAGCCCCATGGGAAAAGAGAGCCTACTGAGAACATCCTGATGCTCCATATACTATCCCCTCAGGCCATCAAGAAAGGTCCCTCAGCCCTAAGATCCAGCCCAGCTTCTTGTTGCATCAGCAACCAGGAGAAATTGCCCCAGAATACCCAACACTCTTGCGCTAGCAAGCAAATACGCCCATGTGTGTACATAAACACACCGTCTTGTACACACGCACAAACGTGCACACACGGATACAGCTGAGCACACACAAACCGGTTCAACTGGGAACAGCATTTGCCCAGGGTAGGCAGTGACTGGAGCCTCACAAAGGGAGAGATCAGTCAAGCTGGAGTCACCCACAGGGACAGTACCGAATTAAGATGTCCACAGGCAAAAGATGACTCTGCAGCTCCTGTGGGATTCAGTGGGAGACAGCATGCACAAGGAAGGGAAGACACACAGGGACTGATGCTGTATAACCTGCCAGGCACCTAAGCACAGCACAGCCATTTTTTCCCCTCTCCCCTCACAGCAGGATGAATGAGAGAATTGAAAAAGGTAAAAGTGTGAGAACTCGGGGGTTCAGATGGGTAACAACTTCATAAGAAAGAAGACAAAGAAATAAACCAACAAATATAAGGGGAAAAACAAATATGAAAAAAACCACCTTCTTCTCGTATTTATAGGCATTGGTGAGATCCCTTCAGACCCTCCTCTGCTCTAGGCTAAAAACGTCCCTTATCACCCTGAGCCCGTGTAGAAAGAAGCAAAACAAGGTCCCTATTTAGAGTCTGTTTTCTGGTGAGTGTGTTTGACAGCAACTGCGCAAGAAGACCCAAGCCCTCAGGTGCTATCCCGAGCAGCTTCCCTTCACGTGATGCAAATGCTGTGGCAAAGACTTATCCCTTGCTCGTCCCCGCCTGCAGTCACAGGACTGCCACCCAGCAGCACTGTGCCCAAGCTCCAGGAGCAATCGGGCCCAACCCAACACAAGGCCCAGGAGGAGAGCGCGGAAGTGAGAGCAGAGGAAAGAAGCAGCACCGGTTGCCGGGCGCCGATTGGCTGCCAGAGCCGCCAGGCAAAGGGAGCCCCACCCCCTGCCGGCTGCCTGGGGCTCGCTGCCATGGCAACCGTGCGACCGCCTGACCAGGCAGGGCGGGCGCCGCCATCTTAGGGGTCGTGGGCGGGCTGGGGGCGTCTCGGGGCCTGAGGGGGGGACCCGGCCCGTGTGCCCGGGGCGCCCCTGCCCGCCCCTGCCTTTGCTCGCTCCCTGTGCCTCACCGCCTTGTCTTCCCTTTTCTTTGCGGTGTCGAATGCACGAGAAGCCCGACAGGCTCGGGAAGGCGGCCAGTCACTTGCACAAGAAGCAATAGGGCTGGATGCTCCTGAAATGCTGCTTGTTGCTGGCTGGGGCGGCACCCTGCCACAGTCATGGTGCCAGCCTGGCAGCTTTGTGCCTGGGTATCACTGTGAGATCAGGCTAACAGGATGAAGGCTTTGTTCCTCATCCCTTCTGCTGAGAGAGGGGTTTTGCCTCTCGGCAGCAGCTATCCCCAGGCTCTCAGCATATTTAAGCAAACTAAATGCAGCTACAGCCTCTTCTTTGTCTGAGACCTGATCTCAGCTGATGAGGAAGGAATGGGACCAGCAAATCCTTTCTGGCTGCAGCAGCTCAGGCCCGGCTGCCCTGGCCCTGGGGCAGGAGGAGCTGCCTGAAGACCCCCAGGGATGGCACGGAGGGGCTGCAGGCCTCCCAGGGGCTGGCTTGTGCCTCGGATGTCCCATCTGTGGGGCTGAGCCCTCTGTGCCCCCAGGAGCTGCCGTGCCCTTCAGAGGGACTGGGGCTGTGGTGGCAGTGCCCAGAGCCCTGCAGCAGCCTGCTCCGGACACTGCCCTGGGGCCAGCCCAGCATGAGAAGCTGGGCTGGGCTGGGCAGAGGGCAGGGAGGTGGGCAGAGGGCAGGAAGGTGGGAGTGCCTCCACAGCAGAAAGGGATCCCTCAGCCTCTGTCAGACACCCCTTCTGCCTCTCCCCTCATCCAGACCCTGCAGCCATGCGGTGCCACGTGCACCCACCCTTCCAACCTGTGATGAGTTTTAGGCCTTGGCGGTAACCAAGGTCATGCCCGCTTTAGGAGGAATCAAAGGGTGTCAGAGGCAAGCCCAGGACTCAGGGACCGGGCTCCTGGACATGTCCTGACATCACTCAAGAGCTACTCGAGTGCCCCAGGACGGGAACGGAGCCGGCACACACTTACTCAGGCTGGAGTCTCTCCAGCTTGGCTGCTGCTCCCAACTCCTCTGCTGGGGCAGGGTTCTCAGCCTTCCTCCACCTCTTCCTGACCTCCTTGCTCCTGGGCTGGGCTGGAGGACGGGGAGTCCAAGCATGTTGGCTGTTGAATCGCTGCAAGGAGAAGACGCTCTCATCAAACAGGACTGGACACACAGGTGCTGTTTCCCAGAGGACCTCTTGAAAGGGCCCTGCAACAGGACCTGGGAACCAGGCGACTCGGCGCTGCCAGCCCACGTCTGGCTGCTGCTTTTATCCCTCACTTTCTGCTGACAACCTCTCCCTCACAGGGAGGAGCAGGCAAAGCCCTGCCCTGCGGCCTGGTGCCCGTCCTGCTCCCACCACCCTGGGACCTGCCGCCCTCGGAGCCCTGGCGGAGAGGATCGCTGCTGTTCTCAGCGCTGTTGATCACTGCCAGTACCTGGGGTATCTGTTGGTCCTCCCCCTCAGACCAGGCTTCCCATGCAGCCATTTCTGCCCGGGCTTGCTCTTGTCGCTTTCGGTACGTGGGCCATGAGCTGTCTGTTTGGTCCCACTGTGAAGACAGATTCCAGACCTCCTGGAGGAAAAAAAACAAAACAAAACAAAACAAAAACACAACAGCAGACAGGATTGGTCTCAGCTGTCCCTCAGGCCTAACCCGCACTCCTGCCCCCTCGCCTCAGCCGGTCTGTCAGCAGTGCTTCGACACTCAAGGATGAGGGGCCCTGAAGCTAGGCCAGGCTCCTCAACTCATGACAAACACAGCTGAACAGCCCGCGGTGACCAAAGCCCTCTGCCATCAATGACCCAGAAAGGCCTTGTTCCTTTTCCATGGCCCCTGGTCAAAATGAAGTGGCTCATGGCAACACGGGAGGCAGTAAGAGGCAGGGAAGGTGTGCGGGACGCCACCTTCTGTCTCCTGAGGAAGAGATGAAGGAGGTAACAAACGTGGAAATGAACGCATCCCAAGGGACCTGCTCGGGATCGCTCCACACAAAGAGGCTTTTGCACAGGCCCAAACAGCACGGTCATTGCAGCAAGGCAGAGCAGGTACCTGCAGCGCTCTCCTGGAGGCTTCAGGAGCAGGGAGCGCAGTGGTGGTTGTAAGGAATGGTCCAGCAATTCGTGCCACTAAGGGATTTGAAGGGTTAACATTGAGGCCTGGGTTTAGGTGATAAGAGAACAAAGGGATTTCTTCAGAGAAAACCTGCTGACTCTGCACGGACGTGCAGTAACTTCTGACATCCGGCCAAGAGAGCACTAGATAAGGAGGAAGAATATGAGCCTCCCCGTCTGAGCGGCCCCCAAGAGACTAACAGAGACTGATAAGCAGGCGCACCTGGGAGGACTTTGGATTCGGGAAACCAATTCTAATAACCCTGCCTCTTCTAGAAGTAGTAATGAATATGTATTAGCCTAGGAGCATAAAAACCAGCCGCCTTACGTAACAGGTGTGCGTCCTGGTGGAGCAGAGACTCCCGGCGCACCCAGCGCTGTTTGCTCGCCTCTATTCGTTTAATAAATTGTAAACTTTGATTGTAATCCTACTTGGGACTCAGTCATTTATAACAGTGGTGGACTTGGCTCGAGGAGCTGTTTCCTGCCTGTCTGCCTTCTTCGTCCCGGGGGAGCTGCCTGGACACGGGGGGAGCACACTGCAAACAGACACCAGGAGGAGGCTGCATGAGCCCAGGGGAATTCGGTCTCCAGTCCGTGCTCGCAAGCTGCGTCAGCCTCTGCAGCAGACGGCAGTTCCGCAGCGAGCGGGCGTATTGGACTGGCCGTGTTCTCTTCAGCAGAGGCAGAGAGAGCCAAACGCGAAGCTGTGGCACCACCTGCCTTCAGGAAGGCTCGGGATGCCCGCATCCAGGCCCTTTTTGGTGGAAGAAGGAGAGGAGCGGTGTCTTGTGCAAGGACAGGAGCCGAGAGACACCATTATGGCCCACCCGGGCTTTACTTCAGCTTCTCCTCTGTGGCCCTGAAACACGGTGCGCTTACGGGTGGAAAACAGATTATCGCTGCGGAGGGGAGCCAGTAACATTTGAGAAAGCCGTCAGGTAAGGAGGGCAGTCATGCCATCTCCCTACCTCAGCACTCTCTTGTGCCTGCCACAACGTTTGGGATAGCGTTTGAAAAAAATGCCTGAAAGAAACTTTTCCATCTGGTATCACAGCTCCTTAGGCTGGAAGAAACAGCAGGGGAGATGGGGCCACGGCAATCCTAAGCCACGGTGAGACATGTTAGAATGAAGGCAGGGGACATTTGCTCCCACAGACAAGAAGATGGACTCTGCTGCAATGTGGGGGGACTCCTGAAGGGAGAAGAGCTTCTGCAACAAGGCCCTGCATTCAGCTCCCCCAGGGATCGGGGCCCTGGTGGAAAATGAAGCTGGTGTGCCAGTCTCAGGCAAACGTGCTGCACGCTTGCCATCCGTTGAGAGAGCGGCCTCCGCTGGGACGTGTGTCAGGAGCCACCCTGCGGCTGGTGGGTCCAAAGGGGACATCTCTCCTGTGTGGCTGCAAGTGGCTCCTTCCTCCTTTCCCCCAGGGGTCTCACCTGGTAGACAGCTTCTTCTCCACATCTTGCTGCCTTGTGCCCGGCTCCCAGCTTGTCAGGATGGGGAGGGAAAGCTTCTTCCTCCTCTGCAGCAGCTTGCCAGGATGGCTCTCTGAAACTAGGAAAGGAGGAAGCTCTTCAGAGCAGCCGCGTGGGCACTGCCTTTTAACCTGGTTCAAGTCAGCCAGCATGGGACAGGGACCACCTCCAGACAGCAGGGACCTGTTCCCTTACCTCTTCTGATCCTGCGCTCTCCTGAAGCTTCCTCCTGTGAGGTGGTGGAAGCTTTGGCCTCTGGCCTTCTCCTCACAGTCAGATGAAACCTGGCAAACAAACGATGACACGGGCTTGAAGAAGGCTGGCCTCCTACCCGTTGCAGCTTGCTGGCAGTAATCCTCCTGGTGTTGCACGAGGCATGGCATCCCTTTTCCGTCATGTCCATGCATGGGGTTTGTTGTCAGTCTTCCCGCAGCACCAGAAAAGGTAGCCTAAATTCCCCTCCACATGCAGGCAACTCTCTTTGACGGGAATCAGAACAGCGCGGGCACAAGAAACACAACCACAATGCCCCTCCGCTCCAGGTGAAGACACTCGTAGCCGAAACTCAGCATTAGTTAACCAGGAACCAGTCTCCCTGGGATTTAGCCCTGACTGGGTGCTGAAGGTGGAGACCCAGCCGCGCACGTTCCAAAGCAGGAGGTGGGAAGCCTCCCGCTGGGTCAGCCAAGGGCTGCGGAGGAAACGCACTCACCTTGGGATCATCTGGATCCCACGAGCGGTGGTCTCTCCACTGAAGGCGGTCAGATGTGCCGGCCACATTCTCTGCAAAGAGACACAGACCTGCTGGAGGGTTTCTGAGGCGGTTTTCTCACGGCTCTCATTGACAGGAAGCAAACCTGTCTCCCAAGCCAAAAGAAAGCCTTCTCTCCAAAGCCCTCCTCCAAAGCCTCTTCCATGAACCTTTGTTCTGCTCTGGAGGAGCTGCATGGCAGAATATGGAGGCTGTACAGTAACACTGCCAGGCTTTTTGCAGGGGCAAGCGCCCAGATGCTCAGAAGAAACTCTCTTTGTTAATGGAGAAAGCAGCTAAGGGGGCAAGCGAGGGGAAGGGCATTTGACTGGCCTGCCATGTCCGGGCTGGCCAACAGCGGTCGGATTGCTCACCCTTCGCTAGGATTCCCAAAGAAATTGAAGTAGCCCTCAAAACCTCACCAACTTACACTGTGGAGCAGTGCAACAAGGCCCGCAATGCTCCCCAGACGTTTGACACAGTCCAGATAAAACTTCATGCACGGGAAACCATCTTCGCACGTCAAAACACCAATGTCCCTGAAGGCAAAGGGGACGTGCTCCTTGCTCCTCAGGAGGAAGCAGTACAAGAGGATGGTCTCTTGCACACAGTTCTTCACCACGTGCAGTGGGAAGGAGGTGGCTCGCGATAGCTGCACGCAGTTCAGCGGCTCGATCTTGACACCATCTGCAAGGAGAAGCAACATCCTCAGTGCCACGGCAAGCCCAAGTTGCTTGCAACGTTCAGAACAAGTTCCCATAGAAAGGGTCGCTCAGAGGAACTGCTCCTGGGGCACAGTTTCTTTTGGGGGAACTCAAGCTGCACCCTGACCGTCGGAGACAATCCTCTACTTCTCCCAGGCCTTTCCAAAGAGCAGGGAGAACAAACCGTTCCGGACATGGGGCAGGAAGAGGGGGGCTGCTGCCTTCTCACCAGGGAGGAGCTCAGTGGGACAGAAGATCTCCTCCAGCCACAACTCATCGATGTCCAGCTGGAAGAAAGGTCTTTGAATCAAGAGCAGCTCTTCTTTGCCATGGAACTGCTCTCGGACAACACCAAAGGTCCCGAGTCCCGCAACCCGAACGCCCTGCACACAGAAAAGACAGAAAGGCCGAGGAGGGAGTTCTTGAGAGACGGGAAAAGGGATGACTGTCAGAGCAGGGGGACACTGCTCTGTGCCCTGCCCGCTCCTCAGGGACAATGGGGCAAGGTGGGGCACTTTGGAAAGCTTTGCAAAAGAGCCGCATCCTCTGTTTCTTTCGTCACCCCCCTCACAGGATTTGCCAACATCCCTTGGCTAGAGAAGCGCCCGGAGGTTTCCAGCACACGGATTAGGCCTGGGACTGACTGCCAGCAACTGTCCTAGGCACGGAGCCAGGATATTCCCCCATCTCTCTGCTCGCCCTCCCCACTCAGGCCGCAGGGAAGAGTGAAGCCCTAGGGTGTGCCAAACACCTGAGAGGCAGAGCACATCTGGCCTTGGTTTCTCTCCCAGCTGGCCAAGAAGCTGCTCCGGGCACCCCGGGCAGTCTCAGAGCACTGCCACGGTGCTCGGGCAGGGATTGCTCTGCAGGGCCCAGGACACCAGCCCACCTTACTCCGCTTCAGCTCTTCCAGAATGTACTCGGATACGGAGTACCGAGGCCCCCTTGGGACCCTGGGGTCCCCTCTAGTCCTTGACTAGGGGTGTGGTGCTGAGACCTTGTTCAGGTCCCTTGAGAAAGGCTGGGCATTGACAGATTGGCAGTGGATTCATCTGGTCTCAGCAGCGTCTGGCTTCTTTTCAGGGTAACATAAATGTGATTGCCCTCCATCTACAAAAGCTCAGGCAGCTGGGGACAAGTCCAGCCAGCTCCCTCACTCTGCTCTGAGCCACAGGGAATCCCTTTGCCTCTCAGGTCTCACAACCATTCCCTGTGAGTGCAGCAGAAACGCTCAGGATTTCTGACTTCAGAGAACACTGTGTGGGCATGAAGAGGGGGAAGAGAATGTGTATAAAACATTGCCCCTAAAACTCCTTTCTGCCAACTACATTATGTAGCAGCGGAATGCAGATGTTAACATGCTGACATGAAGATGATCAGCATGCTGGAGCACCTCTCCTTCGAAGAAAGGCTGAGAGAGCTGGGGCTGAGCAGGGTGACCTCACTGCAGCTTTTCCGCATTTAAAGGGGTCTTCTAAAAATATGGAGAGCTATTTTTTTGATCAATCAAATCATGACAGGATCAGGGGAATGTTTTTAAACTAAAAGAGGGGAGATTTAGATTAGAGATTAGGAGGAAATTCTTCACTCAGAGGGAGGCGAGGTACTGAAACATATTGCCCAGATAGGCTGTGAATGTCCTATTCCTAGAGGTGTTCAGGACCAGGTTGGATGAGGTCCTGGGCAACCTGATCTAGTGGGTAGCATCCCTGCCCATAGCAAGGTGTTTGGAAATGGATTATCTGTAAGGTCTCTTCCAACCCGAGCCATTCTGTGATTCTATGCTCTTTTGTGTAAGAAGGGATTTCATCTGACAAAATCTGAAAATAAAACCTTGCCCTCCTGCTATGTTCCTGTGTACTCCCTGCACTGGGTCAGGACTGATTCCCTTGCGAGACCAGCAGCAGAGGCCCCTGCTCCTCATTGCACACTGAACCTTAAAAACGAAGCTCATGTCATGGAGCTAAATGAAAGATTCCAGCAGAGAAACAAAAAGCATTGGAGTATGGCAGGGGGAGGTCTACAAGGAATGGCATAGGGTTCACTCAGAGAAACCTGTCCTAACTTTTCATTGCCTTTTACTACATGTACAGATCTCCATACCCAACAGGCATCAGATGTCCAACAGCAGCTCCATCAGCGAGTTCCTCCTCCTGCCATTCGCAGACATGCGGGAGCTGCAGCTCCTGCACTTCGCGCTCTTCCTGGCCATCTACCTGGCTGCCCTCCTGGGCAACGGCCTCATCCTCACCGCCGTAGCCTGCGACCACCGCCTCCACATCCCCATGTGCTTCTTCCTCCTCAACCTCGCCCTCCTCGACCTGGGCTGCATCTCCACCACTCTCCCCAAAGCCGTGGTCAACTCCCTCTGGGACACCAGGGCCATTTCCTTATACAGGATGTGCTGCCCAGGTCTTTTTCTTTTTCTTTTTGTTTTCAGCAGAGTGTTATCTTCTCACTGTCATGTCCTACGACCGCTACGTTGCCATCTGCAAGCCCCTGCACTACGGGAGCCTCCTGGGCAGCAGAGCTTGTGCCCAGTTGGCAGCAGCTGCCTGGGGCAGTGGCTTTCTCCATGCTGTGCTGCACACGACCAGTACATTTTCCCTGAAACTTTGCCAAGGCAATGCTGTGGACCAGTTCTTCTGTGAAGTTCCAAAGATCCTCAAGCTCTCCTGCTCAAACTCCTACCTCAGGGAAGTTTGGATAATTATGGTTGGATTCTGTTTAGCGTCTGGCTGTTTTGTTTTCATCGTGCTGTCCTATGTGCAGATTTTCAGAGCTGTACTGAGGATGCCCTCTGAGCAGGGACAGCTCAAAGCCTTTTCCACGTGCCTCCCTCACCTGGCCGTGGCCTCCCTGTTTCTCAGCATGACCATATTTGCCTACCTGAAGTCCCCCTCCATCTCACCATCTCTGGACCTGGTGGTGGCAGTTCTGTACTCAGTTGTGCCACCGGCATTGAACCCCCTCATCTACAGCATGAGAAACAAGGAGCTTAAGAGTGCTGTTAGGAAAGTGATTGCATGGATATTTCTGATTAGTGATAAATTTCCCCTCTATCTACACAAATGACTTCCCTTGCAGGCCTGCTCCTTGTTTATCATTATTGAAGTTTTGATCCTCAGTATCATTTGCATTTACTAATTTCTTAGAAATATGTTTCTTTATTCATCGGCCACCTACTGCGGAATGAAACTGTTCTGTTTACTCTCGAGGCTTTATAATATGTGTATAACAGCAGGCCAGAGTAAACTCTGTGATAGCGTCTGCCTAATAAAATTGCATCTCCCCAGTGCTCTTCTTGAAGACTTGGTTCTTCTTTCAAAGCTGGTGCCAAGACCAGGGCTGAACAGCTGCTCCCCGAAAAGCCTGTTGCTCCACGGATAAGGCAAAGAAAAAGCTCATTTTGTGAGCTGTGAGAGACCGAGGGTAGGATTTAGGAGTAAGCTGTTGGTGTCTGATGACAGCAGAAATGGTGAATAGTCACTGAGGTACACAGCCGTGACTGTCCCACAACTGTCAGGGCAGAGGACATCCTCCAGGAAATTAACGGGGAGCTGCCTGAAGCTGCCACAACCATGGAACCCAGTGAGAGGGTTTGGCAGCAGTGATCCCAACCCAGCTGGGTCTACTTCTCACCCTGTGCAGCTGTGTCTGTTTGCTTCTGTCCTGCAGTTCCTAGGGCCAGCACGCATCCTTGAGACAGTTTCCCCCAAGCTATCTGTTGGCCCTTACCTCAAAAGTCACCACCGGACGAGGCTTCTCAGCTCACGTACACCTGAAGGACTGGAGTGAAGCTGTGATCACAGAAAGAGCAAGCCCTTGGATCCTTGCAACATCCTTGGATCTCTGCATGGCTGGAAGCCTCTGCAAGCCCCATGGGAAAAGAGAGCCTACTGAGAACATCCTGATGCTCCATATACCATCCCCTCAGGCCATCAAGAAAGGTCCCTCAGCCCTAAGATCCAGCCCAGCTTCTTGTTGCATCAGCAACCAGGAGAAATTGCCCCAGAATACCCAACACTCTTGCGCTAGCAAGCAAATACGCCCATGTGTGTACATAAACACACCGTCTTGTACACACACACAAACGTGCACACACGGATACAGCTGAGCACACACAAACCGGTTCAACTGGGAACAGCATTTGCCCAGGGTAGGCAGTGACTGGAGCCTCACAAAGGGAGAGATCAGTCAAGCTGGAGTCACCCACAGGGACAGTACCGAATTAAGATGTCCACAGGCAAAAGATGACTCTGCAGCTCCTGTGGGATTCAGTGGGAGACAGCATGCACGAGGAAGGGAAGACACACAGGGACTGATGCTGTATAACCTGCCAGGCACCTAAGCACCGCACAGCCATTTTTTCCCCTCTCCCCTCACAGCAGGATGAATGAGAGAATTGAAAAAGCTAAAAGTGTGAGAACTCGGGGGTTCAGATAGTTAACAACTTCATAAGAAAGAAGACAAAGAAATAAACCAACAAATATAAGGGGAAAAACAAATATGAAAAAAACCACCTTCTTCTCGTATTTATAGGCATTGGTGAGATCCCTTCAGACCCTCCTCTGCTCTAGGCTAAAAACGTCCCTTATCACCCTGAGCCCGTGTAGAAAGAAGCAAAACAAGGTCCCTATTTAGAGTCTGTTTTCTGGTGAGTGTGTTTGACAGCAACTGCGCAAGAAGACCCAAGCCCTCAGGTGCTATCCCGAGCAGCTTCCCTTCACGTGATGCAAATGCTGTGGCAAAGACTTATCCCTTGCTCGTCCCCGCCTGCAGTCACAGGACTGCCACCCAGCAGCACTGTGCCCAAGCTCCAGGAGCAATCGGGCCCAACCCAACACAAGGCCCAGGAGGAGAGCGCGGAAGTGAGAGCAGAGGAAAGAAGCAGCACCGGTTGCCGGGCGCCGATTGGCTGCCAGAGCCGCCAGGCAAAGGGAGCCCCACCCCCTGCCGGCTGCCTGGGGCTCGCTGCCATGGCAACCGTGCGACCGCCTGACCAGGCAGGGCGGGCGCCGCCATCTTAGGGGTCGTGGGCGGGCTGGGGGCGTCTCGGGGCCTGAGGGGGGGACCCGGCCCGTGTGCCCGGGGCGCCCCTGCCCGCCCCTGCCTTTGCTCGCTCCCTGTGCCTCACCGCCTTGTCTTCCCTTTTCTTTGCGGTGTCGAATGCACGAGAAGCCCGACAGGCTCGCGAAGGCGGCCAGTCACTTGCACAAGAAGCAATAGGGCTGGATGCTCCTGAAATGCTGCTTGTTGCTGGCCGGGGCGGCACCCTGCCACAGTCTTGGTGACAGCCTGGCAGCTTTGTGCCTGGGTATCACTGTGAGATCAGGCTAACAGGATGAAGGCTTTGTTCCTCATCCCTTCTGCTGAGAGAGGGGTTTTGCCTCTCGGCAGGAGCTATCCCCAGGCTCTCAGCATATTTAAGCAAACTAAATGCAGCTACAGCCTCTTCTTTGTCTGAGACCTGATCTCAGCTGATGAGGAAGGAATGGGACCAGCAAACCCTTTCTGGCTGCAGCAGCTCAGGCCTGGCTGCCCTGGCCCTGGGGCAGGAGGAGCTGCCTGAAGACCCCCAGGGATGGCACGGAGGGGCTGCGGGCCTCCCAGGGGCTGGCTTGTGCCTCGGATGTCCCATCTGTGGGGCTGAGCCCTCTGTGCCCCCAGGAGCTGCCGTGCCCTTCAGAGGGACTGGGGCTGTGGTGGCAGTGCCCAGAGCCCTGCAGCAGCCTGCTCCGGACACTGCCCTGGGGCCAGCCCAGCATGAGAAGCTGGGCTGGGCTGGGCAGAGGGCAGGGAGGTGGGCAGAGGGCAGGAAGGTGGGAGTGCCTCCACAGCAGAAAGGGATCCCTCAGCCTCTGTCAGACACCCCTTCTGCCTCTCCCCTCATCCAGACCCTGCAGCCATGCGGTGCCACGTGCACCCACCCTTCCAACCTGTGATGAGTTTTAGGCCTTGGCGGTAACCAAGGTCATGCCCGCTTTAGGAGGAATCAAAGGGTGTCAGAGGCAAGCCCAGGACTCAGGGACTGGGCTCCTGGACATGTCCTGACATCACTCAAGAGCTACTCGAGTGCCCCAGGACGGGAACGGAGCCGGCACACACTTACTCAGGCTGGAGTCTCTCCAGCTTGGCTGCTGCTCCCAACTCCTCTGCTGGGGCAGGGTTCTCAGCCTTCCTCCACCTCTTCCTGACCTCCTTGCTCCTGGGCTGGGCTGGAGGACGGGGAGTCCAAGCATGTTGGCTGTTGAATCGCTGCAAGGAGAAGACGCTCTCATCAAACAGGACTGGACACACAGGTGCTGTTTCCCAGAGGACCTCTTGAAAGGGCCCTGCAACAGGACCTGGGAACCAGGCGACTCGGCGCTGCCAGCCCACGTCTGGCTGCTGCTTTTATCCCTCCCTTTCTGCTGACAACCTCTCCCTCACAGGGAGGAGCAGGCAAAGCCCTGCCCTGCGGCCTGGTGCCCGTCCTGCTCCCACCACCCTGGGACCTGCCGCCCTCGGAGCCCTGGCGGAGAGGATCGCTGCTGTTCTCAGCGCTGTTGATCACTGCCAGTAGCTGGGGTATCTGTTGGTCCTCCCCCTCGGACCAGGCTTCCCATGCAGCCATTTCTGCCCGGGCTTGCGCTTGTCGCTTTCGGTACGTGGGCCATGAGCTGTCTGTTTGGTCCCACTGTGAAGACAGGTTCCAGACCTCCTGGAGGAAAAAAAAACAAAACAAAAACACAACAGCAGACAGGATTGGTCTCAGCTGTCCCTCAGGCCTAACCCGCACTCCTGCCCCCTCGCCTCAGCCGGTCTGTCAGCAGTGCTTCGACCCTCAAGGATGAGGGGCCCTGAAGCTAGGCCAGGCTCCTCAACTCGTGACAAACACAGCTGAACAGCCTGCGGTGACCAAAGCCCTCTGCCATCAATGACCCAGAAAGGCCTTGTTCCTTTTCCATGGCCCCTGGTCAAAATGAAGTGGCTCATGGCAACACGGGAGGCAGTAAGAGGCAGGGAAGGTGTGCGAGACGCCACCTTCTGTCTCCTGAGGAGGAGATGAAGGAGGTAACAAACGTGGAAATGAACGCATCCCAAGGGACCTGCTCGGGATCGCTCCACACAAAGAGGCTTTTGCACAGGCCCAAACAGCACGGTCATTGCAGCAAGGCAGAGCAGGTACCTGCAGCGCTCTCCTGGAGGCTTCAGGAGCAGGGAGCGCAGTGGTGGTTGTAAGGAATGGTCCAGCAATTCGTGCCACTAAGGGATTTGAAGGGTTAACATTGAGGCCTGGGTTTAGGTGATAAGAGAACAAAGGGATTTCTTCAGAGAAAACCTGCTGACTCTGCACGGACGTGCAGTAACTTCTGACATCCGGCCAAGAGAGCACTAGATAAGGAGGAAGAATATGAGCCTCCCCGTCTGAGCGGCCCCCAAGAGACTAACAGAGACTGATAAGCAGGCGCACCTGGGAGGACTTTGGATTCGGGAAACCAATTCTAATAACCCTGCCTCTTCTAGAAGTAGTAATGAATATGTATTAGCCTAGGAGCATAAAAACCAGCCGCCTTACGTAACAGGTGTGCGTCCTGGTGGAGCAGAGACTCCCGGCGCACCCAGCGCTGTTTGCTCGCCTCTATTCGTTTAATAAATTGTAAACTTTGATTGTAATCCTACTTGGGACTCAGTCATTTATAACAGTGGTGGACTTGGCTCGAGGAGCTGTTTCCTGCCTGTCTGCCTTCTTCGTCCCGGGGGAGCTGCCTGGACACGGGGGGAGCACACTGCAAACAGACACCAGGAGGAGGCTGCATGAGCCCAGGGGAATTCGGTCTCCAGTCCGCGCTCGCAAGCTGCGTCAGCCTCTGCAGCAGACGGCAGTTCCGCAGCGGGCGGGCGTATTGGACTGGCCGTGTTCTCTTCAGCAGAGACAGAGAGAGCCAAACGCGAAGCTGTGGCACCACCTGCCTTCAGGAAGGCTCGGGATGCCCGCATCCAGGCCCTTTTTGGTGGAAGAAGGAGAGGAGCGGTGTCTTGCGCAAGGACAGGAGCCGAGAGACACCATTATGGCCCACCCGGGCTTTACTTCAGCTTCTCCTCTGTGGCCCTGAAACACGGTGCGCTCATGGGTGGAAAACAGGTTATCGCTGCGGAGCCAGTAGCATCAGAGAAAGCCGTCAGGTAAGGAGGGCAGTCATGTCATCTCCCTACCTCAGCACTCTCTTGTGCCTGCCACAACGTTTGGGATAGCGTTTGAAAAAAATGCCTGAAAGAAACTTTCCCAGGAAGCCTCCCGCTGGGTCAGCCAAGGGCTGCGGAGGAAATGCACTCACCTTGGGAACATCTGGATCCCACGAGCGGTGGTCTCTCCACTGAAGGCGGTCAGATGTGCCGGCCACATTCTCTGCAAAGAGACACAGACCTGCTGGAGGGTTTCTGAGGCGGTTTTCTCACGGCTCTCATTGACAGGAAGCAAACCTGTCTCCCAAGCCAAAAGAAAGCCTTCTCTCCAAAGCCCTCCTCCAAAGCCTCTTCCATGAACCTTTGTTCTGCTCTGGAGGAGCTGCATGGCAGAATATGGAGGCTGTACAGTAACACTGCCAGGCTTTTTGCAGGGGCAAGCATCCAGATGCTCAGAAGAAACTCTCTTTGTTAACGGAGAAAGCAGCTAAGGGGGCAAGCGAGGGGAAGGGCATTTGACTGGCCTGCCATGTCCGGGCTGGCCAACAGCGGTCGGATTCCTCACCCTTCACTAGGATTCCCAAAGAAATTGAAGTAGCCCTCAAAACCTCACCAACTTACACTGTGGAGCAGTGCAACAAGGCCCACAGTGCTCTCCAGACGTTTGACACAGTCCAGATAAAACTTCACGCACGGGAAACCATCTTCGCACGTCAAAACAACAATGTCCCTGAAGGCAAAGGGGACGTGCTCCTTGCTCCTCAGGAGGAAGCAGTACAAGAGGATGGTCTCTTGCACACAGTTCTTCACCACGTGCAGTGGGAAGGAGGTGGCTCGCGATAGCTGCACGCAGTTCAGCGGCTCGATCTTGACACCATCTGCAAGGAGAAGCAACATCCTCACTGCCACAGCAAGCCCAAGTTGCTTGCAACATTCAGAACAAGTAACCAGAGAAAGGGTCGCTCAGACGAACTGCTCCTGGGGCACAGTTTCTTTTGGGGGAACTCAAGCTGTACCCTGACCGTCGGAGACAATCCTGTACTTCTCCCAGGCCCTTTTTGGTGGAAGAAGGAGAGGAGCGGTGTCTTGTGCAAGGACAGGAGCCGAGAGACACCATTATGGCCCACCCGGGCTTTACTTCAGCTTCTCCTCTGTGGCCCTGAAACACGGTGCGCTTACGGGTGGAAAACAGATTATCGCTGCGGAGGGGAGCCAGTAACATTTGAGAAAGCCGTCAGGTAAGGAGGGCAGTCATGCCATCTCCCTACCTCAGCACTCTCTTGTGCCTGCCACAACGTTTGGGATAGCGTTTGAAAAAAATGCCTGAAAGAAACTTTTCCATCTGGTATCACAGCTCCTTAGGCTGGAAGAAACAGCAGGGGAGATGGGGCCACGGCAATCCTAAGACATGGTGAGAAATGTTAGAATGAAGGCAGGGGACATTTGCTCCCACAGACAAGAAGATGGACTCTGCTGCAATGTGGGGGGGCTCCTGAAGGGAGAAGAGCTTCTGCAACAAGGCCCTGCATTCAGCTCCCCCAGGGATCGGGGCCCTGGTGGAAAATGAAGCTGGTGTGCCAGTCTCAGGCAAACGTGCTGCACGCTTGCCATCCGTTGAGAGAGCGGCCTCCGCTGGGACGTGTGTCAGGAGCCACCCTGCGGCTGGTGGGTCCAAAGGGGACATCTCTCCTGTGTGGCTGCAAGTGGCTCCTTCCTCCTTTCCCCCAGGGGTCTCACCTGGTAGACGGCTTCTTCTCCACATCTTGCTGCCTTGTGCCCGGCTCCCAGCTTGTCAGGATGGGGAGGGAAAGCTTCTTCCTCCTCTGCAGCAGCTTGCCAGGATGGCACTCTGAAACTAGGAAAGGAGGAAGCTCTTCAGAGCAGCCGCGTGGGCACTGCCTTTTAACCTGGTTCAAGTCAGCCAGCATGGGACAGGGACCACCTCCAGACAGCAGGGACCTGTTCCCTTACCTCTTCTGATCCTGCGCTCTCCTGAAGCTTCCTCCTGTGAGGTGGTGGAAGCTTTGGCCTCTGGCCTTCTCCTCACAGTCAGATGAAACCTGGCAAACAAACGATGACACGGGCTTGAAGAAGGCTGGCCTCCTACCCGTTGCAGCTTGCTGGCAGTAATCCTTCTGGTGTTGCACGAGGCATGGCATCCCTTTTCCGTCATGTCCATGCATGGGGTTTGTTGTCAGTCTTCCCGCAGCACCAGAAAAGGTAGCCTAAATTCCCCTCCACATGCAGGCAACTCTCTTTGATGGGAATCGGAACAGCGCGGGCACAAGAAACACAACCACAATGCCCCTCCGCTCCAGGTGAAGACACTCGTAGCCGAAACTCAGCATTAGTTAACCAGGAACCAGTCTCCCCGGGATTTAGCCCTGACTGGGTGCTGAAGGTGGAGACCCAGCCGCGCACGTTCCAAAGCAGGAGGTGGGAAGCCTCCCGCTGGGTCAGCCAAGGGCTGCGGAGGAAACGCACTCACCTTGGGATCATCTGGATCCCACGAGCGGTGGTCTCTCCACTGAAGGCGGTCAGATGTGCCGGCCACATTCTCTGCAAAGAGACACAGACCTGCTGGAGGGTTTCTGAGGCGGTTTTCTCACGGCTCTCATTGACAGGAAGCAAACCTGTCTCCCAAGCCAAAAGAAAGCCTTCTCTCCAAAGCCCTCCTCCAAAGCCTCTTCCATGAACCTTTGTTCTGCTCTGGAGGAGCTGCATGGCAGAATATGGAGGCTGTACAGTAACACTGCCAGGCTTTTTGCAGGGGCAAGCGCCCAGATGCTCAGAAGAAACTCTCTTTGTTAACGGAGAAAGCAGCTAAGGGGGCAAGCGAGGGGAAGGGCATTTGACTGGCCTGCCATGTCCGGGCTGGCCAACAGCGGTCGGATTGCTCACCCTTCGCTAGGATTCCCAAAGAAATTGAAGTAGCCCTCAAAACCTCACCAACTTACACTGTGGAGCAGTGCAGCAAGGCCCGCAATGCTCCCCAGACGTTTGACACAGTCCAGATAAAACTTCATGCACGGGAAACCATCTTCGCACGTCAAAACACCAATGTCCCTGAAGGCAAAGGGGACGTGCTCCTTGCTCCTCAGGAGGAAGCAGTACAAGAGGATGGTCTCTTGCACACAGTTCTTCACCACGTGCAGTGGGAAGGAGGTGGCTCGCGACAGCTGCACGCAGTTCAGCGGTTCGATCTTGACACCATCTGCAAGGAGAAGCAACATCCTCAGTGCCACGGCAAGCCCAAGTTGCTTGCAACATTCAGAACAAGTTCCCAGAGAAAGGGTCGCTCAGAGGAACTGCTCCTGGGGCACAGTTTCTTTTGGGGGAACTCAAGCTGCACCCTGACCGTCGGAGACAATCCTCTACTTCTCCCAGGCCTTTCCAAAGAGCAGGGAGAACAAACCGTTGCGGACATGGGGCAGGAAGAGGGGGGCTGCTGCCTTCTCACCAGGGAGGAGCTCAGTGGGACAGAAGATCTCCTCCAGCCACAACTCATCGATGTCCAGCTGGAAGAAAGGTCTTTGAATCAAGAGCAGCTCTTTTTCTGGTGGCCGCCTTGGTCATAGCGACCATGAAGTGGTTGAGTTCAAAATTTACGGTGACAGAAGGAAAAGCGCCACCAAAACCTCATCCCTAGATATGGGGAAAGCGGACTTCAGGCTGCTCAGGAAACTAGTCAGCAAGGTCCCATGGGAAACTGCTCTTGAAGGCCTCGATGTCCACCAGTGCTGGTCATTCTTTAAGCGATGCCTCCTAGAAGCACAAGATCAGGCAATTCCTAAATATCCCAAGTCAGGCAGGTGGGGCAGGAGGCCGGCGTGGCTGACCAGGAACATTCTAATGGAGATTAGGCGGAAACAAAGAGTGTTTCGCTACTGGAAGGAGGGCCAGGTGTCATGGAAAGAATACAGGGATGCTGTTCGTGTTTGTAGGCAGAAAATTCGTGTGGCCAAAGCACACCTAGAGTTGAAGCTGGCTGTGTCTGTGAGAGAAAATAAAAAGGGCTTTTTCAGATATGTGAATGGAAAAAGGAGAACTAAAGAATACATAGGGCCGCTCCTTGATAGGGAAGGTCTCCTCACAGACAATGACATAGGCAAAGCAGAGACGCTTAACGCCTTCTTTGCCTCTGTCTTCAATGCCGATGATGGGCTTCGGGACCCAGGGTGCCCTGAGCTGGAGGACCGGGACGGTGGGGATGACAAACTCCCAACCGACCCTGAACGTGTGCGGGATTTGCTACTCCACCTGGATCCCTACAAGTCCATGGGTCCGGATGGGATTCATCCCCGGGTGCTGAAAGAGCTGGCGGACGTCATCGCGGAACCTCTCTCAATTATTTTTCAACGATCCTGGGAATTTGGGGAGGTCCCGGTAGACTGGAAGCTGGCAAGTGTTGTGCCGATTTACAAGAAGGGTCAGAAAGAAGACCCTAGCAATTACAGGCCTGTCAGTCTCACGTCAGTGCCTGGTAAAATCATGGAGAAGATGGTTCTCAAACTTATTGAGGCTCACCTGGGGGACAAAGCAGTCATTGGTCCCAGCCAGCATGGGTTTGTGAAGGGTAGGTCCTGCCTAACTAACCTGATTTCCTTTTATGATAAGATCACCCATATGATGGACCAAGGGAAACCAGCTGATGTGATTTTTTTGGACTTCAGCAAGGCTTTTGACACGGTTTCCCATAGGATCCTACTGGACAAAATGTCCACCATACAGCTAAATAAAAACATCATACGATGGGTGAGCAATTGGCTAACGGGCAGGGCCCAAAGGGTTATGGTAAATGGAGCTGCGTCAGGCTGGCGGGCGGTCACCAGTGGGGTCCCTCAAGGCTCCATTTTAGGGCCGGTACTTTTCAATATTTTTATAAACGATCTGGATGTAGGAATAGAAGGTATTTTGAGCAAGTTTGCTGATGACACCAAACTTGGAGGAGTTGTGGACTCGAATGAGGGTGGAAAGGCCTTGCAGAGGGATCTGGATAGGTTGGAGAGCTGGGCGATCACCAACCGCATGAAGTTCAATAAGAGCAAGTGCCGGGTCCTGCACCTGGGACGGGGAAATCCTGGCTGCACGTACAGACTGGGCGATGAGACGCTGGGGAGCAGCCTAGAAGAGAGGGATCTGGGGGTCGTGGTAGACAGCAAGTTGAATATGAGCCAGCAGTGTGCCCTGGCGGCCAGGAGGGCCAACCGTGTCCTGGGGTGCATCAAGCACGGCATCGCTAGTAGGTCAAGGGAGGTGATTGTCCCGCTCTACTCTGCGCTGGTGCGGCCTCACCTCGAGTACTGTGTGCAGTTCTGGGCACCACAGTATAAAAAGGACATGAAACTGTTGGAGAGTGTCCAGAGGAGGGCTACGAAGATGGTGAAAGGCCTGGAGGGGAAGACGTACGAGGAACGGCTGAGGTCACTGGGCCTGTTCAGCCTGGAGAAGAGGAGGCTGAGGGGAGACCTCATCACAGTCTACAACTTCCTCGTAAGGGGGTGTCGAGAGGCAGGAGACCTTTTCTCCATTAACACCAGTGACAGGACCCGCGGGAACGGGGTTAAGCTGAGGCAGGGGAAATTTAGGCTCGACATCAGGAGGGGGTTCTTCACAGAGAGGGTGGTTGCACACTGGAACAGGCTCCCCAGGGAAGTGGTCACTGCACCGAGCCTGTCTGAATTTAAGAAGAGATTGGACTGTGCACTTAGTCACATGGTCTGAACTTTTGGGTAGACCTGTGCGGTATCAAGAGTTGGACTTGATGATCCTTAAGGGTCCCTTCCAACTCAGGATATTCTATGATTCTATGATTCTATGATTCTATCCCCGAGCAGCCGGTCCCCCCACCCCTGCTAGCCACCCCTATATATTGTTTAGCATGGTGTCAGATGGTATGGAATACCCCTTTGGCCAGTTGGGGTCAGCCGTCCTGGGCCTGTCCCCTCCCAGCTCCTGCTGCACCCCCAGCCTGCTCGCTGGCAGGACAGAGCGAGAAGCTGAAAAGTCCTTGGCTTAGTGTAAGCACTGCTCTGCAACAATTAAAACATCAGTGTGATATCAACATTATTCTCATCCTAAATCCCAAACACAGCACCCTACCAGCTACTAGGAGGAATATTAACTCTATCCTAGCTGAAACCAGGGCAAATAATTATTAAGGAAAGATTATTACTAATTTGACCATTTAACTAAAGGGAAAAAAAGGAAAAAAGGGGCCCCTTGCAAAGCGTAACAGGAAGGGATTCTATAGATACATTGCTCAGAAAAGAAAGGCCAAGGAGAGTGTACCCCCTGTGACGGATGAGAGGGGTGAACTGGTAATGACAGACACAGAGAAGGCTGAGGTACTCAACAACTTCTTTGCCTCAGTCTTCACTGCCAGTCAGGCTTCCCAAGTCTTTCGTTTCCCTGAACCCATAGATGGAAGCTGGGGGGGCAAAGTCCCACCTGCTGTAAGTGAAGAGCATGTTCAGGACCACCTGATGAACATAAACACGTACAAGTCTATGGGGCCTGATGACTTGCATCCCAGGGTCCGGAGGGAACTGGCTGATGTAGTTGCCAAGCCTCTCTCTATCATATTTGAAAAGTTCTGGCAGTCGGGTGAAGTCCCTGGTGACTGGAAAAGGGAAAACATCACTCCCATTTTAAAAAAGGGTAGAAAGGAGGACCCAGGGAACTACAGAATGGTGAGCCTCGCCTCACTGACTGGCAAGATCATGGAAAAGATCCTCCTGGAATCAATGTCAAGGCACTTGCAAGACAAAGAGGTGATCTCAGACAGCCAGCATGGCTTCACCAAAGGGTAAATCATGCCTGACCAATCTGGTGGCTTTCCACAATGGAGTGACCACATCAGAAAACAAGGGAAGCCTGACCGATGTCATCTACTTGAATTTCCGTAAGACCTTTGACACGGTCCCACATGACATCCTGGTCTCCAAATTGGAGAGATATGCATTTGATGGGTGCACCATTGAGTGGATAAGGAGTTGGTTTGAAGGTCACACCCACAGAGCAGTGGTCAACAGCTCTATGTCTGAGTGGAGGCTGGTGATGAGTGGTGTACCTTAGGGGTCTGTCCTGGGACCAGTACTTTTTAATATCTTTATCAATGACATAGACAGTGGGATCGAGTGCACCCTCAGCAAATTTGCGGATGACACCAAGCTGAGAGGTGTAGTTGATGCAACAGAGGAAGGGATGCTGTCCGGAGGGTCCTGGACAGGCTTGAGAAGTGGGCCCATGTGAACCTAATGAGGTTCAACAAGTCCAAGTGTAAGGTGCTGCATCTGGGCCAGGGAAATCCCAGACATGAGGATAGGCTGGGAGAAGAACTCACTGAAAGCAGCCCTGCAGAGAAGGACTTGGGGGTTCTGGTGGAGAAAAAGCTCGACATGAGTGCGCACTTGTAGCCCAGAAGGCCAACTACATCCCTGGCTGCATCAAAAAAGGGTTGGCCAGCAGGTGGATGCAAGTGATTGTCCCCCTCTGTTCTGCCCTCCTGAGGCCTCACTTGGAGTCCTGTGTCCAGGTGTGGGGCCCCCAGCACAAGAAGGATGTGGATCTGTTCAAGCGGGTCCAGAGGAGGGCCATGAAGATGATCAAGGGGCTGGAGCACCTCTCCTATGAAGAAAGGCTGAGAGAGCTGGGGCTGTTCAGCCTAGAGTAGAGATGGCTCCTGGGTGACGTCTTTGTGGCCTTTCAGTACTTAAAGGTGGCTTATAAAAAAGATGGGGAGTGACTCTTTGCTCAATCAGATAATGACAGGACAAGGTGGAATTCTTTTAAGCTAAAAGAGGGGAGATTTAGATTAGAGGTTAGGAGGAAATTCTTCACTCAGAGGGAGGTGAGGCACTGGAACAAGTTGCCAAGAGACCTTAGAGATGCCCCATCCCTGGAGCTGTTCAAGAGCAGGTTGAATGAGGCCCTGGGCAACCTGATTTCATGGGTGGCATCCCTGCTTATGGCCAGGGGTTTGGAACTAGATGATCTTTAAGGGCCCTTCCAACATGAGCCATTCTGTGATTCTATGGTCTCACAAACTATACCTCAAGCATGACTCCCATCCCATCAGCCTTCTGGTGGTCTATCACCTTGTCCTGGTTCCAGTTAGGACAGAGTTAAGTAGCTCATAGTAGCTGGTAGGGTGCTATGTTTTGGATTAGGATGAGAGGAGCGCTGATAACATGCTGATGTTTTAATTGTTGCAGAGCAGTGTTTACACCAGGCCAAGGACTTTTCGGCTTCTCGCTCTGTCCTGCCAGCGAGCAGGCTGGGGGTGCAGCAGGAGCTGGGAGGGGACAGACCCAGGACAGCTGACCCAAACTGGCCAAAGGGGTATTCCATACCATCTGACGTCATGCTAAACAATATATAGGGGTGGCTGGCCGGGGTGGGGGGGCCGGCTGCTCGGGAATAGGCTGGGCATCGGTCAGCGGGTGGTGAGCAATTGCATTGTGCATCACTTGTTTTCTTACACATTATTATTGTTAATACTATTATCATTATCACTATTATTATTATTATTGTTATTATTATATTCCTTATATTCCTTATATTATTATATTCCTGTCTTAATAAACTGTCTTTATCTCAACTCACCGGCTTCACTTTCCCGTTTCTCTCCCCCATCCCAGAGAGGGAGGGGGGAGGGTGAGCGAACGGCTGTGTGGTGTTTAGCTGCCAGCCGGGTTAAACCACAACACACCTGACCAGAACAGAAGTTGACTCGCCATCCTCTTCGATACCATGTGCATGCTTCTGGCCTTTACAGTCCCTTTCTGTGCCACATTCCTCCTGATGGTCCGTCAGCTCCAGAGACAGAAGTGACCTCCCAGCCTCCTTCACAGCCATGTGCCTCCTGCAGGCCCAGCAGATCCTGAGGCACACCTGACTTCATCACAGTGTTCCCAGACAGCTCTTCCTTTTGGCCTCTGATCTGATCACATACCTGTCACCTCACACACCTCTTCCAAAGCCATGCACTGCCGCAGGACCTCACAGTCCCTGCCCTGCCCAAAGGGGACAAACAGCATAAATTAGAGGTAGGAGTGGGGTTGAAGATGAGATGTGCTGTGTACATGTTGGAGGGTTTTGGGGGTTACGTGTTCAGAACAAAGTTTAAGGATTAGAGGTCACCCTCCAGGGTTAAGGTAATGGAAAGGGCTTTAAGGGAGGGATTGGTGTTCTGCTCAAGGAACCTGCTCAAGGTTTAGAATGACGGCAAGGTTTGAGGCTTATAGTTTAGGTCTGGGTTGATGGCTAGGGTTAAGGCTGGCATTTTAATCATTGGTTACGCTTAATTATCCTTCTGCTTGCCCTTCTAGTAGAAGATGGGTTTGACATCTGCCTTTTCCAAGTGCCGAGGAACGTCTTTGATCAATCTGTCCTTTCCAAGGTTTTTGAGATAGGTCTTATGATGACATCTGCAGCTCCACCAGCACCTCTCTCACCCTTCCCACACCACCTCTAAGCAACCTGAGGGCTGACCAGGAGGATGATGAAGGTTTGGGAAATGGCTTGGTTAATATCTTTTAGGAGGGCTGTTCTGTGCTTCACACGGAGAGTTATGATGGTGTCATAGAAAACGGTGACACTCGTGAGGACGGAAGAGCAGGTGGGTAAGGCCATGGGCCTGCCAACGCAGGACACACACACATGAACACTGCATGAGCGGGAAGAGGAAGATTGGATCCAAAATACAGATTATGAAAGCAAAGACAATGAGTATTAATGGGGCCCTGCAGGGGAGCTCCAGCAATGGGGCAAAATCACAGAAGGGGTCCACGACACTGGGGCCACAGAACTGTAGCTGGGAGGAGGAGAAGTTATTACTGTACATGAGAGAAATTCCCCTGATTTAGTTACAGCTGCCTTCTGGAGTCAGACCTTCCACTTCACGACTCTTGCAGAGAACAGGGATGGCATACAGCCCAGGACTGACCATAGGACATGGCCCCCAGCAGGAAGCACTCAATTCATGCAGAAGGTGCAGCTGATAGCGCTACCACTTCTGTGAGTAAAAGAGGTACTGTCTCCAGCCAGGAAGCTGTCCTGCATCTGGCACAGGGTGGTGGAGCTGTACAAGGTCTGCAAGGATGACAAATCTTCCTCAGGAAGAAGGCCACGGGCATCTGCAGGTGTTTGCTTGTAGGCACCAGCACGATGATGAGGGTGTTCCACATCCCAGTCACCATGCTGGTCATGCGAGAGAGGAAGAAGAGATTTGTGTATGGGTAGAGGATCTTCCAGATGGACAGCTGGGAAAACTCAACCAATGATGTCTTTGTGTCCCATTCCACTCATAGAAACCATTTTAGAGCATTCTGGTCCCCCCATCTTGTTAGGACACCAACGAGCAAGATGTTTCTTTCTCAGTTTCTAAAAGAAATGGTGAAGGGTGTTCAGAGGGGTGAAATGATCCCTGGATGTCATGGCTGAGGTGTCCTTCCACGCAGTGAGAACACAATAGGGGTTAAATGAGGGAATCATTTGTGCTTGTGTTTGACAAACACACTTTAATAGCACAAATCTCACTTCTAAAATGCATCTCTCCCATGTTCAGAGAGGAGCAGCCGGTGATGACTTCAGTCTGCTTCAAACACCACACCCCAGGAGAGACCCCGATGACTTCAGGAGCTGTCAGCCCTGAGGCCTTGGGGACACCTCGAAGGAGCCCAATGGCACAGAGCAAGCGATGTCATGGTCGGGTGCTGTGCTGCTGAGCTGCGCCGGGCTCCTGGGCCCAAGGGGAGCTCCTGGCAAGCGGGCAGCGCTGCAGAGAGCCAGCTCTGCCCAGGAGCAGCTCCTCTGCACAGTGCAGCAGGGCTGGGGGCACTGCCTGCAGCTGGCACTGGGAGAGGAGAGATAGGAGATAGAGGTTACGGGCTGAGTGGAGTGAGGATATACTGAGAGATCATTGGAGATTCAATGCCTAAAGCACATAATATGGTAAGTTTCTAGCAGAAGGAAAATGCACGGAGGCCAGGCCCCGAGGGTTCCCTTGTCACGGGCTGGCTGCAGGCTGTGAAGCTGGGGGTGCAGGCAGGGGTGCCCGGGGCTGTGGTGCAGAGCAGGGTCCCTGCTGTGCCCCAGGGGCTGTGTGCCGGGGCAGGGCCTCTGCCGCCTGCCAGGCTCAGCACTCAGCCTGCCCGGGGAGCTGCCCAGGGCGCTGCGGGGAGAAGCTGCGGGTGGAAGGAGCCCCCCCGGGCGGGCAGGGTCCTGCTGCTGGTGGGAGGCTGCTGCCTGGGGCAGCCTGCTCACAGATCCACAGCACAACCAGGGTGTATTCAAGCCACATTGTAAGAGAGGAGAGAAGGCAAGGGTTAGCGCCTTGAATCTCTGCTTTTCTGACCCTTTTCTTTCAGTCGTCTCTTCTTTGGCTTGGTGGGAATGGAAATAGATACTGTTATTTCCTAGAGAAGGCTGACATTTCTAAGCCATCACAAGGAGCATTACAAGGACCCCCAGCAAGTCCCTTTCCTTCCCCTCAGACCCTAGAAAGCTCCACCACCACCACATGTGCAGTGCCAGCAGGGTCTGTGTGACCTGGTCTCTAGGACGTGCCCCCAGCGAGCTGCCCCTGGGCAGAGCCCTGCTGCCAGGAGGTGTCTGCAGGGCAGAGCTGAGCACCCAGAGGGTGGGATGGGGGCTGTGACCTGCAGGCAGGAGGTGTGGGGACAGAGACCCAGCTGCAGGCAGGGAGAGCTGCAGGCAGCAGAGCCATGGGCAGGCAGTGAGACGGAACTGCTCCAAGAAACACCATGGCAGGGGAGATCTGGACATCTCTCTGACATCTGTGCACTGCAGACACCTCCCCTGGAGCAATCCCCTTCTCATCCATTATAGTACTTCAGACATAATGTCTTGGGAACTTGGTCATGAGTTTCCTTTGGATTTCCTGGGGTGGTGGTGTGAGAATTCACACATACCTGAAATAGGTTTGTCAAGTGAAAGTTCAAGGTATGGTCTACCTCTAGGGTAAGCAGTCAATCCACTATTTGATGCCCTACAGGTAAGCCAGGCTGTTGGTAATGGAGGAACAGTGTTTTTATTACAGATTGAGGCTCCTAGACCATTGCTCTGGAAAAGGTCTGCATGTCTTTAAAGAATCTCACCAAGTTCTTTCATAGACCTCAGCCTAAAGCCAGTGCCAGCATCAATTTTATTGTTTCTTGAGGGATTATTTGACCTGCTCCTCTGGATCTGCAAAGAGGGAGATGCCCTTGGCCAGCAGGCATCTGAGGTCGCACCCAGTTCCTATGCCTTTGGCTTCAGAGCAGAACTGACTCTCCCAGTGCCAAAGGGCAGTTTCTCCTGCTCACAGAAAGAGCATCACCAACAGAACCCAGCCAGAACTCTGGCCAGGATGTTGCACAGAGGTCTTCTAGAAAGGAGTAAGGCAGTGCATGTCTGTTGTGTGTTGGTGAGAGAGCAGTAGCTTAAACGACCTATGCAATAGATTTTGTAGATGTTTGACTATTCACTTGTTATTCCCTCCTTGGACAGAACCCCATGTCCAGAGGCAGAAAATGTCCAACAGCAGCTCCATCACCGAGTTCCTCCTCCTGGCATTCGCAGACACGCGGGAGCTGCAGCTCCTGCACTTCGCGCTCTTCCTGGCCATCTACCTGGCTGCCCTCCTGGGCAACGGCCTCATCCTCACCGCCGTAGCCTGCGACCACCGCCTCCACACCCCCATGTACTTCTTCCTCCTCAACCTCGCCCTCCTCGACCTGGGCTGCATCTCCACCACTCTCCCCAAAGCCATGGCCAATTCCCTCTGGGACACCAGGGCCATCTCCTATACAGGATGTGCTGCACAGGTCTTTTTCTTTTTCTTTTTATTGTCAGCAGAGTATTATTTTCTCACCATCATGTCCTATGATCGCTACGTTGCCATCTGCAAGCCCCTGCACTACGGGAGCCTCCTGGGCAGCAGAGCTTGTGCCCATATGGCAGCAGCTGCCTGGGGCAGTGGCTTTCTCTATGCTGTCCTGCACACTGCCAATACATTTTCATTGCCACTCTGTGGAGGAAATACCCTGGACCAGTTCTTCTGTGAAATCCCCCAGATCCTCAAGCTCTCCTGCTCTGACTCCTACCTCAGGGAAATTGGGCTTCTCACATTTAGTGTTTTTGTGTTTTTGGGGTGTTTTGTTTTCATTGTTCTCTCCTATGTACAGATCTTCAGGGCCGTGCTGAGGATGCCCTCTGAGCAGGGACGGCACAAAGCCTTTTCCACGTGCCTCCCTCACCTGGCCGTGGTATCCCTCTTTCTCAGCACTGCCTTTTTTGCCTACCTGAAGCCCCCCTCCCTCTCCTCTCCATCTCTGGATCTGGTGGTGGCAGTTCTATACTCGGTGGTTCCTCCAGCAGTGAACCCCCTCATCTACAGCATGAGGAACCAGGAGCTCAAGGATGCACTGCGCAAACTCATGAGTGGGTGTACATCAGAAGTAATGCACTGCCTGTCTTCTTCTGCAAAGCACTCATAATGTAACTCACGATATGTCAAGCTTGTCTTTTGTTCTTTGGTGGTTTTTATTTGTTTATTAATGAGGGGTGTAAGGGACAACAATGTTTTCCATATAAATTGTCATTATTTATCCTACTCACGTATTTAAACAAAATAAAGGAACCTGCAGTGGAGCGTGCCTGAGATGCTTCCTCTGAGAACTTTGCTAGGGGTTGCAGGGTAATGCCCATGGGTAGAAGTGGAGAGGAATAGAGTCCCATCACAGCAGCACTGCCAGGAAGCACCAGTGCTTGGTCTGTCTAGAGCTGCTTTCATTCCACTTCCACACTCTCCTGCTGAGCCTTTTCTGTTGGCGTAAGCCTGATTGTTCCTGTAGCTTGGTCACAGTACTGCTGTGTGGCAATCCTGTGATCACAGGCAGAGACAGTCAATGGGCACTTTTGTGACACACTTGGCCTCCAGAACAGCATTTCCGTCCCATAAAGTGATTCTGCTCAGGGTAGTGCCTGAGGGCTCAGGTCTTCCTTCTCAGTTGTTGTCAAGAACATTGCAGTCCAGAAATGGACTCCAAAGAGGGACCTAGCTTTGCCTGTTTCTCCATGGGCTCAGGGTGAAGTGATCAGAGCCCCAGCTGGGTGTTTGAGGGCATGGGGGCTGGCTCAGGTGTTGCTTGTTGGTGTCCAGCACTCAGGTGTATGCTGAAGAGTCTCCAATTAACCTGCCTGGGGCACTAGAGCATGTGATGGGGCTGGCTGTTGTGGTTTAACCCAGCTGGCAGCTAAGCAGCACACAGCCATTTGCTCACCCTCCCTCCTCCCTCTCTGGGATGGGGGAGAGAATCAGGAAAACAAAGCCTGTGGGTTGAGAGAGAGACAGTTTATTAGGACAGAAAATAATAATAATAACAACAACAACAACAATAATAATAATAATAGTACTACTACTAATAATGTGTACAAAACAAGTGATGCACAATGCAATTGCTCACCACCCGCTGACCAATGCCCAGCCTATCCCCAAGGAGCCAGTCCCCCCACCCCGGCCAGTCCCCCCATATTAATTGTTTAGCATGACGTCAGATGGTATGGAATACCCCTTTGGCCAGTTTGGGTCAGCTGTCCTGGGTCTGTCCCCTCCCAGCTCCTGCTGCACCCCCAGCCTGCCCGCTGGCAGGACAGAGCGAGAAGCTGAAAAGTCCTTGGCTTAGTGTAAACACTGCTCTGCGACAACCAAAACATCAGTGTGTTATCAACATTATTCTCATCCTAAATCTCAAACACAGCACCCTACCTGCTACTAGGAGGAAAATTAACTCTGTTCTATCTGAAACCAGGACACTGGCAGCAGGTGAGCATTTTTTGGAAAGAATCAGGAGCTGCCAGGAGAGCCCAGAGGAGCTGCAGGGACAGCGTCTGCCAGGGAGTCAGCCATGAATGGAGCCCACGGAGTGCGAGCCTGTCTCAGGTGGAGTTCCCCTGAGATAAAGTGCTAGATCTGGGTGTGAGAAGAAGAGCCCCGTGACCCAGGGGACACAGCGGGAACAAGGAAGGGAGTCTGGTGACTGATTCATTTTACCCCTAGTGAAACACCATAGGCTGGATGCAGTGCAGGAGCCAAACACTTCTGATGGCACTCGAGGAAAGAAAGAAGGCTACTGCTGAGCACCCTTGACAGCCACAGAAGAGCTGGTGTGGGAGGCAGTCAGTGGAAGAGACCCATGACCTGTCTCTACCTCCCAGCCTGCACAGCACGGCCCTGCAGAGTAGCAGAGTGCCCCTGTGTCCTGGACACCACAGCCCCCTCGCTCTGCAGAGCAGCACCACCAGCTGGGACTGTGGGATGCATGGGGAGAGGGTGCAGGAATGGCTGGCCAGGCCAGAACAGGCATACTCCTTCCTGGGAAAGGCTCTTTGTTGAGGTGGGAAGTCCTGGGAGGAGAGTGGGGCCCCGTGTGTGTGCAGGGGATCCCTGGAAAGAGAAACCCCTTGGTACGTATGCAGCTTGGGGCAGGCCGCCAGGGCTCGGGGGCAGCAGGAGCTGCCTGAGGAGCTCCAGGAACAGGGCTCTCAGCCCAGCTCAGAGAGGTGGTTTGTTCCTCCACAGAGGGATACAGAATGGCTCAGTCAGAAGGCCACATGTGTGCCCTGTACAGATGAGGCTTCAATGTGCATATTGTGTGCATGTAAGGCAAACCTGAGCACAAATGCCCTCAGCCTGTGTCCGTTCCTCATGCCGTGGGGTATCTCAGACAAGTGCAGAGCAGGGCGATGTACCACAGGGCTGAGACGCCTCTCAGCCTTTGGGAGAGGCAACACGAGCCAGAAGGACACCACAACCACTGCAATGCCCTGTCTTTGGATGTGCAAGACTCATGTCTCTGAACACTGCTGTGTTTACAAGAAGTACATGAGGCCAGCTCAGATGTGGACACCTCACAGAGCCCTGACACTTCCATGTGTGACACCAGGAACAACCCCCACCACCTCCATGAAATCCATCTCACCTGTCCTGGACAGATTCATTGCAAATGCCCCAGTCTGCTGCATCACCCTCCCCTGTCTTTCCGGACTGTGTCAGCAAATGTGCCAGGGGGACCAGAGAGCTTTCTGGAGACTTGGAATGACATCAGACCTGTCTTCTGGAAGAGGAAAGAGAAGAGTGGGGAGAATTAAGGCTGGTCAGCCTCACCTCAGTCCCTGGGAAGGTGATGGGGCAAGCTTTTCCACAGCTACTTCCAGGCACTTCAAGGACAAAAAAGGGATTGCTGAACCCATAGGGGAGGAGAAAGAAAGTGACACTGTCTACCTGCAGTTTAGCAAGGCCGTTGACATTGTCTCCCAGAGACTTATTGTAGTGAGAATGGTGCTATGTGGACATAACTAATGGATGAGGCTGTGGGTGGGAATTTGGCAGGACAATCAGGCCCAGGTGTCATCCGTTGTGCAAAGTTCTCCTGTCAGGCAGTTCCTAGCAGCATCCCTCAGTGATCAGCACTTGTGCCAACACTGTTGAGTGTTGTCATTAAATCTCGGAATTACAGGATGGAGCATGCTTTCAGACCCTTTCTGGTTTGTGCCAAGCCGAAAGGAGCTCTTGAGAAACCTCATCTATTTAGTTTTCTTTGAGCAAGACCGTCCAAGAAGATGCCATTCAGGGGTCTCCTCGAATATGAGTTATTTTGCAATTCAAAGATTCTTTCCATTGGAGAGCTCTCTGAAGACATAATATGCAGAGAAAGAAAAAGAGAAAGGCAGGGGTAGAGATATATCATGTCTCAGTATGAACACAGTAGATCCTATGAAGAATGTTTCTAGCAGTGGCAGAAAATTTACTTCATAAATTTCATGTGAGAAGCTTACTTTTTTAACGCCTCATGTGCTGGCCCACAAGGAAGGTGTTGGGTGGGTATGTTATTAGGAGGTCTGTTGTGCCTCAGAAACTTAAAATCCAGTAGGAAGCATCTGGTCACCTCTGACTCTGGAGCTGACAGGCCAGCAGCAGTAACATGGCTGGGGACAAAGAATCTGAGGTGACCTCTCTCTGAAGCAGCTGATGTGTCAGCCCTTGCCTCCTGGCTGACATCTGTGCTTTTTGGCTTGCACCTGCTAGAATCCCCTGATAAGGCAGCAGAAGGCACCTGCTTGGCACACTGATTGTGAGATGCCCTCTGTCTAAGAGCCTGATAAACCCCATGCAGCAAGAGGCCTTGGGTGTGGGTTTTCATGTCTCTTCTGCCTGAGTACGTGGTGGGATAGCAACAGGCACACAGTTTGGTCATGTCAACTTGAGAAGTTGGAAGGCCAGCAGCAGACGTGGAGAAAACCAAGAGCACTGGCAAGGCTGCAAGGCCCCAGCCGAACTAAGGTCTTTGTCCCCTTGGCTGTAAAAGCTGTCTCTGCTACTGAAGCTCATAAGGAGACATGTTGTGCTCGTGACACTGGGTCCTTGCTGCCTCCTTACAACCCTGTGTAAAGACATAGTGACCTTATGACTGTGATTGTGTTGTTTGGTGCATTGTGGAACAGCTCGTCCTTGTAGGGAGGGATGTAAGTTGCTGAGCACATATGCAGGGGAAAAGAGGAAGAAAAACAAGGAACTAACTAAGCTCTGAGACAATGCTAGTGAAACTGTGGCAAGGCTGGTGAAACTTTGCAGCTTGGCTTATACCCATGACACTTGCAGCTGGAAAAGCTGGCCAGAGGGCAGCAGGAGAAGATGATGATGGAACAACCTTCGCGGAGTGGGTGCAACCCCAACTCAAATGGTGCACATGCGCATTTGTAGACATGCTTATACAAGACCAAGGAGGAGCCTGGTGGCCCTTGTGACATGTGTTGGCCTCACGTGTCAGAACAGCTAGTGGGTAGGAGGGAATAAAACTGGGACTCCCCCAGAGGAGAGAGACAAGGCGCACTACCAAGGACGACGTTGCCTCAATGTGAATGCCTGTTCAAGCGGTGTGCCTAATGACTCCTTCCTCTAGGCCATCAATGATTGGGAAAAGCTTCACACTCATCGGTATCATTGTCATTGCCCTGGGGTTGGTATGTGTGTAAATAGCTTGTAATAAAGCTTGCTTACTTTATATATATATATATATAAATATTGTCTGCTCCTTGCTAAACTGAACCAATCAGCTTCAGCCCCTGGAATCTCACTAGAATAGAGCCTGCTAGGCCCCATGCAGGAAGAGGTCTTGGGCATGGGTTTTCAAGTCCCTTCTGTCTGAGCACATGGTGGGACAGCAACAGGCACACAGCTTGGTCATGACTACCTGAGAAGCTGGAAGGGCAGCAGCAGACCTGGAAGATCCTGGTGAGGTTTCTTCTGTCTGATCAGTTCACAGTGCAACAGAAGGCTAATGGGTTAGGGCCAGAGGCCACCCAGAAAGAGTCTGTGGTCAGCCCATGCCATTGTGTTTCAAGGAACTGCCAGGGAGGGTGAGGAGACATCAGTGAGAGTAAGGAAATGCATGTATGAGAGCAAGGTGGAGAAGCAAGGTGGGTGCCTACAGCTTTCAGAGAAAAGTGGGAAGGGATAAGACAGCACAGGACAGCCTGTAATGGAAAAGACCAAGAGCACTGGCAAGACTGGAAGGCCCCAGCAGAACCAAGGTCTTTGTCCCCTTGGCTATGGCAGTTGTCTCTGTTACTAAGGCTCATGAGGAGACATGCTGTGCTCATGACACTGGGGGCTTGTTGCTTCCTTGCAACCCAGTGAGGAGGCCAGGAAGTGTCATAGCATTGTCCTTCACACAGCATCACACACCCCACATCCCACTGCCCCAGGAAGAGCCCTGAGCCATGCGTGAGGGACAGGACCTCATCTTTACTCAGTATCAGAGTCTCCTGCACAGTGCCTTGGCCTATCTGCAATCATGGCCTCCCATTGTCTGTTCTAACAAGTCCATGGGGAGGCTTTGTCAGTAATGACCCTCACTGGAGACCACTAAACTCCAGGACACTTCGAAGTCTCCTTCTGACTTTAACTTCTCCTGCAGTTGCATCATTCTCTCACTACCTGAGGTTTGTGGACTCAGCACCAAATGCACCGTGGGGCTCATTACCATTCAGCCATTTTCATCCGGTCTTCCAGACTTGTCCTGTAAATTAGTGAGGTATCAAAAGTGCAGGTAAACAAGAAAGTTTCAGTGACAACTTTACAGAAAGCATTTTCTTTATTTAAGATTAGTTTCCATTAGTTTAGAGTTTTGAGAAGAAGTGATAGCATCATTCTCTAGTTGACATTGGCCCCATGTGTCTCCTAAGGAGCTCTGTATGTGTAGGAAAAGCAGTCCCTTGAAGTCCTAGACTGCATGGACAGCCTTGCTGCTCACCTCCACATGCCCAGCACTTCTCTCATCAGTCATGTGGGACTTCACATTTGGGAATGTTTGAGATAGGTAGGAAATGATGTATAGAAACACAACTACAGAGTTGGCTGTAGGGATGATGAGACAGAAAACTGGGATACAGGCAAGCTTGAAGCTCCCTCAGGATCCGAAAACCAACTGGGTAGGTGAGATGTATCTGTATGACCAATGAGTAGGGAAAGGGGAATCTGGAGAAGAATGGAGAGTGCATGTGTCCAGAAAGTCTGCTGGAAAGGTGGCATCCAATATGGCCTGTTTAATCAGGCCAGGTGGAAATACCTAAAGGACTGTGGAGATTAAGTGAAGTGCATAAGAGACAGAGTCCTGGCAATGCAAGTATGGGAGAAGATGAGTACATTTTCTACTCCTGCAATACACATCCTAAAAAAAGTAATATTCTAATGTCATGGGGAAAAAAAAGCAAAAAAAAAATTTGCATTAGAAGTGTTCCATCATTTCAGATGATTGTAATGTACTGATGGAAATAAAGCAAAGGAGTCTATATCTGCTGAAAGGTCCAATTAAATTCCTCAGCACATCCTGGAAAACATCCGTGACATCACTTTCCTAATGGCATCCTTGAGCTCCTGGTTCCTCATGCTGTAGATAAGGGGGTTCAATACTTGAGGGAGCACCGAGTACAGAACTGCCACTGCCAGGTTCAGGGATGGGGAGGAGACAGAGTGGGGCTTCAGGTAGGAAAACATGCCAGTGCTGATAAAGAGGGAGACTACAAAAAGGTGAGGGAGGCACGTGGAAAAGGCTTTGTGCCGGCCCCGCTCAGAGGGCATCCTCAGCACAGCCTTGAAGATCTGCATATAGGACAGCACAATGTAAACAAAACACCCCAAAAACACAAAAACACTAAATGTGAGAAGCCCAATTTCCCTGAGGTAGGAGTCAGAGCAAGAGAGCTTGAGGATCTGGGGAACTTCACAGAAGAACTGGTCAATAGCATTGCCTTGGCAGAGGGGCAGGGAAAATGTATTGGCAGTGTGCAGCAGAGCATAGAGAACCCTACTGCCCCAGGCAGCTGCTGCTATCTGGGCACAAGCTCTGCTGCCCAGGAGGGTTGCATAGTGCAGGGGCTTGCAGATGGCAACGCAGCGGTCGTAGGACATGATGGTGAGAAGAGAATATTCTACTGAAAACAAAAAGAAGAAGAAAAAGACCTGTGCAGCACATCCTGCATAGGAAATGGCCCTGGTGTCCCAGAGGGAATTGGCCATGGCTTTGGGGAGAGTGGTGGAGATGCAGCCCAGGTCGAGGAGGGCGAGGTTGAGGAGGAAGAAGTACATGGGGGTGTGGAGGCGGTGGTCACAGGCTACGGCGGTGAGGATGAGGCCGTTGCCCAGGAGGGCAGCCAGGTAGATGCCCAGGAAGAGCGCGAAGTGCAGGAGCTGCAGCTCCCGTGTGTCTGCGAATGGCAGGAGGAGGAACTTGGTGATGGAGCTGCTGTTGGACATCTCATCCTCCTGGAGAAAGGGGACAATCCAAGGAGGATATTACAGTGATAATTAGGAGAGGCATGTCTGAGAAAAATCTACTCCTCATTGAAGAAGTGACTTTCTCCTTTCTGAGACCTTTCTTCTGCTCCCTTGCTTGAGCTTTGGTTGGTGGTGCCACTGGGAACAGGGGACTCTGCTGTGGCCTCTGCAGAAGTCAGGCCTGCCCTACAGCTCAATGTAAAAACAACCCAGGAGAGATCTCTGATTAAATCTCTCTGTGATGTATGTGGACTTCCCAGCAATACCACTCTCAAAACCCTTGACTACAGAATAGAGTGCATGGTGTACTTTGTTCCAGTTGCCTGTGTGTTGTGGTGTAACCCGGCTGGCAGCTAAACACCACACAGCCGTTCGCTCACCCTCCCCCCTCCCTCTCTGGGATGGGGGAGAGAAACGGGAAAGTGAAGCCTGTGAGTTGAGATAAAGACAGTTTATTAAGACAGGAATATAATAATAACAATAATAATAATAGTGATAATGGTAATAGTATTAACAATAATAATGTGTAAGAAACAAGTGATGCACAATGCAATTGCTCACCACCCACTGACCGATGCCCAGCCTATCCCTGAGCAGCCGGCCCCCCACCCCGGCCAGCCACCCCTATATATTGTTTAGCATGGTGTCAGATGGTATGGAATACCCCTTTGGCTGGTTGGGGTCAGCTGTCCTGGGTCTGTCCCCTCCCAGCTCCTGCTGCACCCCCAGCCTGCTCGCTGGCAGGACAGAGCGAGAAGCCGAAAAGTCCTTGGCCTGGTGTAAACACTGCTCTGCAACAATTAAAACATCAGCATGTTATCAGTGCTCTTCTCATCCTAATCCAAAACATAGCACCCTACCAGCTACTATGAGCTACTTAACTCTGTCCTAACTGGAACCAGGACACTCTGACATGACAACAGCTATCCAAGACCTCTTCCTCTACGGGGCCTGCCAGGTACTTAGGAAGAGAGGATCTTACAACCTACGTGCAAAGCAGGTGCATCTGCTGGCCTGTCATGGACACCAGCAGATGTGAGCCTAAAGGCACTGATCCCAGCCAGAAGTCAAGGGAAGACCTGTTGGCTACTTCAGAAAGAAGTCAACTCACAGACCATTTAACAGCCATTCGTGTCCTACTGGACTTAGAGCTTCTGAGGCACCACTGCCCTCGTAATACCATACCTACAAAACATCCCCTTCTTGGGCAAGGCTCTGCCCACGTAGAAGTGAGCTGGCTGTGATCCTTCAAGCCCATGGCACTGCTGCTGGACTCCCAGCCTCTCTGATGCATGGGAGCCAGTTCTGTGCCAGTCCTGGGAGGTGCTAGGGCAGGAGGGACCTTGCAGGCAGTGTTCAAGCCCCGTGCCTGTTGGCAGTCTCTCAGCTCCTTCCACACAGTGAAGATCACGCTGACGTCCAGAAGCCATGTGCCTGCAGCTGGCCTAGAAGACACTCAGGGGAGGCACCCTCCCAGCCCAAGCCCCTGCCCCAGCCGCAGCTGGTGGTGCTGCTTTGCAGAGCGAGGGGGCTGTGGTACCCGGGGCACAGGGGCACTCTGCAGGGCTGTGTTGGGCAGGCGGGGAGGCAGACCCAGCTCATGGGGTCACTGCCATTGCCCCAGGGCTGCAACAAATCACTCGCTGGACTCCTTTGCCAGGCCTGATGCATGCCCTGGGGCTACAGAGCTCTCCTCTGCCTGTTCACACCAGATTGAGCACTTGAGCTCTGCTCAGGCCACCTGGGATAGGCTCATGCTCTGCAGGCTCCATTCACTGCTGTTTCCTGGGCTCAAACTTCCCCTGCAGATCCAAGCACTGGTGCTCCCTGGCTGTGCTGCTGGGATGGGACTCTTTTCCTCTGCACCCCTGCACACGGGCACTGTCCCTGCAGAGCCAGGACAGGTCTCAGAGGATGGACGTCAGACAAAGAAGGCAGTGCAGGCTCCTTTATTTTGTTTAAATTCATAGAGAGCATGGCTCCTCAGGTACAGAATCTCAGTACATATACTCAACATGTACATACTGAACTGGAAATGGGACAAATAATGAAATTTTATTGGGCAACAGCTGAATTAAAGCTAAAAAATACTGGTACTAGAAACATACTCAAAGACACAAACAAACAAACAAACAAACAAAAAGAGAATATTGAAGAGAATATTGGCTCTTCCTGTAATAAGTGACAGTATGAGTCATTCGCAGAAGATGACTGAAAAATAATTTCTTCTGAAACACCTCAAGATATCAGTTTCCACAGGGCATGTTTCAGTCCCTTATTCCTCATGCTGTAGATGAAGGGGTTCAATGCTGGAGGAACCACTGAGTACAGAACTGCCACCACATGGTCCAGGGATGGGGAAGAGATGGAGGGGGGCTTCAGGTAGGCAAAGATGATGGTGCTGACAAACAGGGAGACCACGGCCAGGTGAGGGAGGCACGTGGAAAAGGCTTTGAGCTGGCCCCGCTCAGAGGGCATCCTCGGCACAGCCCTGAAGATCTGCACATAGGACACCACAATGAAAATAAAACAACAAAGCCTAAAGAAAAGCTAAACACAAGCGCCCTGACTTCCCTGAGGTACGAATCTGAGCAGGAGAGCTTGAGGATCTGGGAGATTTCACAGAAGAACTGGTCTACAGCATTGCCTTGGCAGAGGGGCAAGGAAAATGTACTGGCCGTGTGCAGGACAGCATTGAGAAAGCCACTGCCCCAGGCAGCTGCTGCCATCTGGGCACAAGCTCTGCTGCCCAGGAGGCTCCCGTAGTGCAGGGGCTTGCAGATGGCAACGTAGCGGTCATAGGCCATTATGGTGAGAAGTGAATATTCCACGGACATAAAAAGTACAAACAAAAACACCTGTGCAACACACCCTTGATAGGAGATGGCCCTGGTGTCCCAGAGGGAATTGGCCATGGCTTTGGGGAGAGTGGTGGAGATGCAGCCCAGGTCGAGGAGGGCGAGGTTGAGAAGGAAGAAGTACATGGGGGTGTGGAGGCGGTGGTCGCAGGCTACGGCGGTGAGGATGAGGCCGTTGCCCAGGAGGGCAGCCAGGTAGATGGCCAGGAAGAGCGCGAAGTGCAGGAGCTGCAGCTCCCGCGTGTCTGCGAATGCCAGCAGGAGGAACTCGCTCACTGAGCTGCTGTTGGCCATTTGCTGTTTTTGGTCATTTGGTCCTGCCCAAGGAAGAAAAAGCACTGCCAAGTTACCGCAGACTTATCTGAGAAGTTATGGCAGACTGAGTGAGAAAAACTCATTCTATTTCTCAGCTTAAACCCCCCAAAATTCTTGTTCCCTTCCAGGCAGACAATTGGCAGGTCCCTTTCAGGAGTTCTGATTCATGCTGCCTGAGGGTATCCCTGGGAGAAGGGGACTCTGCTGTAGGCAACAGAGGAGTAAGTCCTGCCCTATAGCAAGAGGTAAAGAGGAACATGGGGTAATCTCAGATAAAATTTAGTGATGATATCAAAGAGTCTTACCCCTTTGTTGCTCACAGTTCAACCAATTGCCGAGCAGGACTTTGGGTATTTATTTTTTTGTATTTTTTGTTATTGATACCTCCCCAGCGTTTAAGTTCTTTTTCTGAGGCAGAAATCCTGGGCATTTCTACTGCACTCCAAGTGAAATCCGGTGGATCCTCAGAGGCAAAGGGACTGTCCCTTTAGTGCAGAGTGTCCTTCAGGGAGGACAGCCAGTCTGTCCATCAGTGCTGGTCTGAGCTGCCCTGTGCTGGTATCTCTTTGAGCTGCAGGACAACTGCAATCAGAGTTTCACCTGAGCAGGACCTGAACACTGCTGAGAGCAGAGCAATCCAGGCTCAAATTGCACATCTCCAGACCCCCCACCCTGTCCCCGTACTCCCCTTCCCCCAAGCACACCGAGGGCTCACTCCATGTACATGTGAAATCCCCATCCCCAGCCAGCCTGGAAACAAGAACAGCAGCAGCACGGCCAGGTGGAGAAGCCAGGAGGAATGGCAGCGTGCTGCTGCCAGGGGAGGCAAGGCCAGGGAGGGACAGACAGACACTCAGCAGACCCTCCTCTGCTGCAGCTCTGCCTGCAGAGGAGACTGCTCATGCTCGTTGCAAATACTGTGTGTTCTGTTCTGGCAGGAAGACACAAAGGCAGGGCCCTGGGCATCAGAGGGTTTCCAGCTCCTGAAGATCAGCTAGAATAAAACCTGAGAGGACCACAAAGATAGTGTTGGTGCAGCCTGTGGGCTGAGGTGTGTTAAGGGACTTCATGAAGTCCATCTCTGACACATTATCTCCCATTGCAATGCTCTAGGTGTCTCAGTCTCCTGTACAATCCCAACAACCCATTACCATGAAACCTGCCTGCCTTTCACTGCAAGAATCTGCAAGCACAGACGTGAGAAAAATTCTTACCCTTTGGTTATCCCCTGCCTTGGTCTTTCTCTTGAAAAATCCAATCACCAATGCCATTCTCTACAGCATCTTCTACTCTGTGCTGGAGAAACAAAAAGAGCCGCCCTGAGAGATGCTATCAGCGATCAGATGTGCCAGCTGTAGAAGACCCCTTTGGCAACCCCATCTGCATTGCCCTGCTGCCAGAGACTCACAGTGTCAAGAGTCTGCAGATCTGTCCTGCCACACGCTGCCCTCTGTTGTTGTGCTCCTCGCTGCCTCCAGCACCTCTTTCCTTCCCTCCTCTCCCCGTGCCACCTGTGGTCAGAGCCCCCAGCCCTGCTGCACTGTGCAGAGGAGCTGCTCCTGGGCAGAGCTGGCTCTCTGCAGCGCTGCCCGATTGCCAGGAGCTCCCCTTGGGCCCAGGAGCCCGGCCCAGCTCAGCAGCACAGCACCCGATCATGGCATCGCTTGCTCTGTGCCATTGGGCTCCCTCGAGGTATCTCCAAGGCCTCAGGGCTGACAGCTCCTGAAGGCAGCAGGGTCTCTCCTGGGGTATGGTGTTTGCAGCAGACTGAAGTCACCACCAACTGCTCCTCACTGAACACAGAAGAGACTGATTTTAGAAGTGTGATTTGTGCTGTTGATGTGCAGTTGTCAAACATGATGTTGTGGTTTAACCCAGCTCAGCACCACACAGCTGTTAGCTCACTGCCCCTGCAGCTCCACACCTGTAAAGCTCATGGGTTGAGATAAAGACAGTTTAAAAGGACAGAAAAGGAAGAGACTAATAATAACAACAGTAATAATTAGGTGTACAAAGCAATGATGTACAAGGCAATTGCTCACCACCCAATGATCGATGCCCAGCCCATCCCCGAGCAGCGGTCCCCCCGACCCTGGCCAGCCTGCATCGGGATCCAGTGTTGCGGTCCCTTGACAATTTTTTTTAGGGTAAAACCAGCTTTCAGAAGGATTTGAGCTATTTCCTTCCCTTCTCAAATACTTCTGCTCTGTTGCCCCACATGATGATGTCACCAAGGTATTGCAGGTGTTCAGGAGCTTCCCCCATTCCAGGGCAGTCTGGGTCAGTCCATGGTAAATGGTAGAGCCAATTGCTTTGTCAGTCACCCCTTCCCTAGAGGGGGATCCCAGCTGCTTGGCTTCCCTGCCCTCTAATTCCAGGCTATTGGCCCTGTTCTCCCAGCACTGGAGCAGCCAAGTGACAGTGTGCTCACCTAGATGATGACTGAAATTTTTTCACAAATCTCATAGCTCGCCCTGGGATAAGGGTCTTGTAGGTTACTGATGCCGTTCTGATCTCTTCCTCTTTGCCCTCCTTCTTCCTTGGTGGCCCAACTTTGTTGAAGCATTCCTTGTCTTCTTCCTCCTTTCTTGTCTGCATAGGAGTTTCTTTCCTTTCTAAGAAAAATAAATAAATGTTTTTTACATCCATAGTTTTCTCTTGCATATAGGAGCAACCAATAGTGGCAGAGGTTGGTTCTCTGGCACAGCAATGGGGCCCATCAGAGAGGCTGGAGTGGCTGCAGGGCCTGTCACAGGGGTTGGAGCGGCTGCAGGGCCCATCCCAGGAGTTGTTGTGGCTGCAGGGCCTTTCAGAGGAGTTGGAGTGGCTGCAGGGACCGTCACACAGGTTGGAGTGGTGGTAGGGCCTGTCACTGGACTTGTTGTGGCTGCAGGGCCTTTCAGAGGAGTTGGAGTGGCTGCAGGGACCGTCACACAGGTTGGAGTGGCAGTAGGGCCTGTCACTGGACTTGGAGTACATTGACTGTGTCTTCTATACTTAGGAAAAGCCCCAGCATGTTGCAGTGATTTGTGTCTTTTCACAAGACTTTTTCATGCATTTCACCAATTTTTTAGGATTCTGCACTTGCTCAGGGGTGAAGTTCCAAAGCATTGGATGTGCCCACTGCTCTAGGGGCCTGCCAGTGTCCTCCCATGCTCCTAGCCCCTACTAAATCTCCTGCCTCGGGGCAGACTTCTGGATGGCATTCTCAAGTACTTGTTTAACCTTAAACAAAAGCTGAAACACATTCAGGAGACATCACAATAGGAACAGGCTGGTTTGACCATCCCAGGGATATTCAAAGCTTTGAAGAGCTATTGTAACTAGCCTGGAAGAGAAAGGGGAGGTGAAGGAGAAAGGGAGAGTGAAGAAGTTGTGAAAAGTGTCACCCTTTTGTCAGCTCCCTGTCCCTATCTACCAGCTCAGGGGCTGGGTACCAGGGGAACAACTGGTCTTGCTGCTAAAGGCTGAGGCAAAGAAGGCATTAAATACCTCAGTCTTTTCCTCATCTCTTCTCAAAATGTTTCCCTCCACATCCAATAAAGTATGAAGATTCTCCTTAATCCTCCCCTTCTCGTGTATTTCTAAAAACATTTTTATTGTCTTTGCTGGTAACAGCCAGACTGATCTCCAGTTAGGCTTTGGCCCTTCTAATTTTGTCCCTGCAAAGCCTTGCAACATTTAGGACAAAGCTCCAAACAAAATGACAGAAGGCATGAGAAGGAAGCACAGAAAAGGTGCCTTCCATGCTCTAGCCTTCTGTGAGTCTGTGCTGCAATTCCGTTCAACTAGTTACTCCTGCATTGTCCAAACCCTCCTCCAACAGCAGCTCCATCACTGAGTTCCTCCTCCTGCCATTCGCAGACACGCGGGAGCTGCAGCTCCTGCACTTCGCGCTCTTCCTGGCCATCTACCTGGCTGCCCGCCTGGGCAACGGCCTCATCCTCACCGCCGTAGCCTGCGACCACCGCCTCCACACCCCCATGTACTTCTTCCTCCTCAACCTCGCCCTCCTCGACCTGGGCTGCATCTCCACCACTCTCCCCAAAGCCATGGCCAATTCCCTCTGGGACACCAGAGCCATCTATCAACGGCGTGTTGCACAGGTCTTTTTCTTTCTTTCTTCATATCAGCAGAAATTTCTGTCCTTACTACCATGTCCTACGACCACTACGTTGCCATCTGCAAGCCCCAAGCAAGTTCTTTCAGCATCTCGGTCGTTCAAAAAGCACCTCTGTGAAGCATGCAGAGACCTCTCTGGAGTACCCTAACTTCTCCCTGGGGTAGGAGAGGTAGATCCCCAGGATCCCCAAGCATCACTCTGTGTCACCCATCACAGCCTTGGTACGCACAAGCACCTCCCCGTGCTGCACAAACAATTTGCTGAGGCAGCCAAAGATCTCCCCAGAGCACCCGGTCACCTGCGTGGGGTATTCAAGAACCTCCCTGGAGCACCCAAGTCTCTCAGCAAGCCACCCTGGTGTCTCTTGGAGCATGCAAACATCTCTGTGCAGCACCCAAGCGTCTGCCCCAGGCATACTTGGACATCCTAGAGCGTTTTCCTGGAGACACAAGCGCCTCCCTGGGAGCACCCAAGCATATCCCCAGGCCACCCAGACACCTTCCTGAAACACCCAAGCATCTTCCTGTGGCACCCAGGCATCTCCCTGGGGAAACCAAGCACGTACTTGGAGAGCCCAAGCATCGTTGTGAGTCTCCATCTTTTGTGCGTGAGCAAACCAAGGGGCACCAAAGGATCACCTGGGGGCACCCAAGCATCTCCATGGGGCACCCAGGATCATCCTTGGAACACCCAAGCACCTGCACACAGCAGCCATGCACCTCCCTGGAGAAAGCATGCGTCTCCCTGGGGCACAGAAGCGTCGTCTTGGAGCTCCAGAACATCTCCCTGCATTGTTCAAGCATGTCTCTGGAGCAGCCAAGCAGCTTCCCACATCCCCAAGCATTTGAGCAGGTCACTCCAGCACCTCCCTGGATCCCACAGGCATCTTCCCCAGGTAGCCAGGCATTTCCCAGGCATCTCCCAGAGCACTCCAGCATCTCCACAGGACACTGAAGCACTTCCCTGGTGAAGCTAAGCACTTGCGTGGAGCACCCAGGCATCACCCCAGGGCACCCAAGCACCTCTCTTAAGTTGCCAAGCATAGCCACAGGGCACTAAAAAGATCTCCTTGGATGACACAAGCATTTCCTCAGAGCAAACCAGCATCTCCCTGGAGTGCCCAAGAGCCTCTGGAGTGCCCATCCATCGCCCCAGGACCCCAACTCTTCCCCTGGTGCTCGCAAGTAATTCCCTTTGCACCCAAGGAGAAAGTCAGGGGAAAAAAGGGAAAGCGTCCCAGGGCACCCAAGCACATAACCCTAGAACGCAAGCTCTCACTTTGAGCACTGAAGCATCTCCCCATGCCATGCAAGCCCCATTCTGGAGCACTCAAGCATCTTCTAGGAGACGGTCTTAAACTACCAGAGCATTCATTTCCATTAGATATTAGGCATGTTCGTGGAGCACCCAGGCATGTCCCAGGGCAACCAAGGTTGAAATGGAGATTCCAGGGTGCTCCAGGGAGGTGCTTGAGTGCCCTGGGAAGAGCCTGGTGTGCCCAGGGAGCTTCTTGTCTCCTCCAAGGCTCTGCAGGGCTGATCCCGGGAGGTGCTTGTGTGCGCCAAGGCCATGCTCGGTTTCCAAAAGGAGGGAATTGCATGTTGCAGGGGGATGCTTGGTGTCACCCAGACACTGAGCAGCCCTGGGGAGATGGGTGTGTGCCTCAGGAGGTGCTTGGGTTCCCAGGGGAGATGCTTCGGTGCTGCAGTGAGATGCTGGTGTTCTGTCGGGAGGTGTGTTGGTGCTCCAGGCAGATGTTTGGGTGCCCTGGGGAGATGCTTGGATTCCTCATGGAGGCGTCTGCATATTCAAGGGAGGTGTTTGGGTGTCCTGGGGAGATTCTTTGGTGCTCCAAGATAGTGCTTGTGTGCCCCGTGGACAGAGTATGTAATGAGCAAGGGAGGAGCCTTGGGGCTTTCGGAAAGTGTAGCGGTGACGTGGATTGATGCCCGTTTGCCCCGGGGAGATCCTGGGATGTCCAGGAAGATGCTTGGGTGACCAGGGAGATGCTTGGGTGCCAGATGGAAAATGCTGGCGTCCCCTCGGCTGATGGCTGGCAGGAGCGTGTGCATCCCACAGAAGCTCTTGGGTGCCAAGGGAGGTGCTTCCCATGTCCAGTGAGATGTTTGTGTGCCCCAGGTGGTGTTGTGGAGCCCTGGGGAGATGCTTGCGTTCTCCACTCAGATGCAGGAGTGCTGTGGGAAGAATCTTGGGCACTCCAATGAGGTGCTTGGGTGTTGCAGGCAGGTGCTTCTGTGCTGCAGGGAGATGCTTGGGTGATTGGGCAGAACTTTGTGTGCTTAGGGGATAACTTTGTGTGCTCCAGGGAGGCTTTTCTTGTGGCCCAGGGCTATGCTTATGTACCCCGGGTAGATGCTTGTGTGGCCTGGGAATGTCTTCGGGCTCTTTAGGAAGATGCTCTATTGCTCTGGGGCCACTTGGGTGCCCCAGGATGTGCATGAGTACTGCAGAGAGCAGTTTGTGTGCTCCAGGGAGGTGCTTGAGCGCTCCAAGAGTGTTGTTGAGTTCCCTGAGAAGGTGTTTGTTTGCCCCGCTGAGGTGCTTGCATGCTCCAACGAGAGCGCTGAGCGCTGGAGAACGATGCGTGGGTGCTGTGGGGATATGTGTGTTTCCTCAGGTGAGAAGCATTGGTTTACTGGAAACAAGCTTGTGTCCGCCTGGGAAGTGCTTGTGGACCACAGGGAAGTGCTGGGGGTCCCCAGGAAGATAGCTGGATGCCCCTGGAGGTGCTCGTGTACCCTGAGGAGATGCTAGATTGCACGAAGGAGATGCTTGGGTGCTTTCGAGACATGCCTGGGTGCCCCTGTGTTGTGCTTTCTTGCTCCAAAGCGATGCTTGGGTGCTCTGGGAATGTTCTTGGGTGCCTCCAGGAGAAGACTGTGTGCTCCTGGAATGTGCTTGAACGCCCTGAGGAGATGCCAGCACGCCCTGGGAAAATGCTTGGGTCCCCCAGGGAGACCTTTGGTCTTCAAGGGAGGTGATTGCGTTCCCCAGCAAGGTGTTTGGCTGTCCCAGGGAAATGGGACGCAGGAAATGTGTCAGCCAGGCGTCACAATGGGCAGCGGGGCAGCGGTGGCTGTGTCACCCAGGCGTCACAGTGGGGCCGTGACACGGCAGCCCAGTCGGGATAAAAGGCCCCTGGTTGCGGGCAGGCCCCAGTCGGGATGGAAGCCCCTGGCAGCAGGCAGCAGAGGGCAGAGCAGGGCAGGACAGGGAGGTGAGTGCGCGATGGAGCAGGGGCTGAAGTGCAGTGCGAGCCTGAATGGCCCAGGAACCGCTGTGGGGAGGAGATGCTTGTGTGCTCATCCCGGTGCGGAGATGATGCCTGGGTGCCTCAGAAGATGCCCGCGGGACTCAGGAGCTGCTTTCTTGCTCGATGGAAGTTCTTGGCTATGCCAGGAAGAATCTGGGTGCTCCCCAGGCTTCTTAGCTGCTGTGTCCAGATGCTCCCTGGGTGTGCAGGGAGACGCTTGGTTTCTCCAAGAAGACAGCTGGGTGATGCAGAGATTCTTTTGGATGTCTCAGGAAGATGGATTGGTGATCCTGGCTGTTTCTTGGTGGCTCCAGAGAAATGCTTGAGTGCTCTTTGGGGATGCTTGTGTACCCTAGGAGATGTGCTTGTGTGCCCAAGGGAGAGGCTAGTTTGATCCAGGGTAAAGCTTTGTTTCTGCAGGGAGGATTTTGGGTGCTCCAGGGAGATGGTTGGGTGCTTTTTGTGTGATGCTTGGCTCCAGGGAGATGCTGGAGTGCTGTGGGGAGATGCTTGGTTCCTGCTCTTTGGTGTCTGTGTCCCCTGGGGGATGCGTGCATGAGCACGGGGACATACTTGAATGACCCTGGTAGGTACTTGTGCAGCCCTCGGAAGCTCTTGGGTGCCAAGGGAGGTGCTTCCCATGTCCAGTGAGATCTTTGTGTGCCCCAGGTGGTGTTTTGGTGCCCTGGGGAGATGCTTGGGTTCTCCAGTCAGATGTAGGACTGTGGTGGGAAGGTTCCTGTGGGAGGTGCAATGAGGTGCTTGGGTGTCGCAGGGAGGTGCTTCTGTGCTGCAGGGAGATGCTTGGGTGCCTGGGGCAGAACTTTGTGTGATCAGGGGATAGATTTTTGTGCTCTAAGGTGCAGCCAAACATTCCCCAGACCAGTCCCCATCTTGTGAGCAGCCAAGCATCTCCCCGGAGCACCCGACTATTGTACTAGGAGTACCCAAGCAGCTCCCCAGAGTACACGAGCATGTCCAAGGAGCATTCAGGCACCTCCCTAGAGAAGACATGAACCTCCCTAGGGAAAGAACCAGTCTCCCTTGGGAATACAAGCACCTTCCTGGAGCACTCTCCACGACACCCAAGCCTCTCGCCAAGGAACATAAGCACCTCTTGAAATCACCGAGATTTTCCCCAGGGCACACAAGCCTTGTGTTGGAGTAGACAAGCATCTCCCCAGGACACCTAAGCACTACATTCTACCTGTGAGGCATCATCCAAGGGCATTCCAGCACCTTCCAGGAGATCCCAACATCACCCTGAGCTCACAAGGTTCTGCCTGGCTCAGCCAGGCATCTCTCTGGAGCACCCAAGCGTCATTGCAGGGCATCCAGACGTGACCCTTTTAAGGACCCAAGCATTTTGGGTAGACCTGTGCGGTGCCAGGGGTTGCACTTGATCATCCTTATGGGTCCCTTCCAACTCGGGATATTCTGTGATTCTACGATTCCCCAGCAGCAGCAAAGCATCTCCCCAGGAACACAGCTATTTCCCTGAGGCACACAAGCATAACCCCCCGAGAACGCAAGCATCTTCCTGGAGGACCCACGCATCTCCCCGCAGCACTCAGGCACCCCACTGCAGCATTATTGAAACATCTCCCCAGGGAACCCAAGCACATCCCAAGGTACTCGGACGTCCCTCCAGAGCTCCCAAGCAAGTTCTTTCAGCATCTCGGTCGTTCAAAAAGCACCTCCGTGAAGCATGCGGAGACCTCTCTGGAGTACCCTAACTTCTCCCTGGGGTAGGAGGGGTGGATCCCCAGGATCCCCAAGCATCACTCTGTGTCACCCATCACAGCCTTGGTACGCACAAGCACCTCCCCGTGCTGCACAAGCAATTTGCTGAGGCAGCCAAAGATCTCCCCAGAGCACCCGGTCACCTGCGTGGGGTATTCAAGAACCTCCCTGGAGCACCCAAGTCTCTCAGCAAGCCACCCTGGTGTCTCTTGGAGCATGCAAACATCTCTGTGCAGCACCCAAGCGTCTGCCCCAGGCATACTTGGACATCCTAGAGCGTTTTCCTGGAAACACAAGCGCCTCCCTGGGAGCACCCAAGCATATCCCCAGGCCACCCAGACACCTTCCTGAAACACCCAAGCATCTTCCTGTGGCACCCAGGCATCTCCCTGGGGAAACCAAGCACGTACTTGGAGAGCCCAAGCATCGTTGTGAGTCTCCATCTTTTGTGCGTGAGCAAACCAAGGGGCACCAAAGGATCACCTGGGGGCACCCAAGCATCTCCATGGGGCACCCAGGATCATCCTTGGAACACCCAAGCACCTGCACACAGCAGCCATGCACCTCCCTGGAGAAAGCATGCGTCTCCCTGGGGCACAGAAGCGTCGTCTTGGAGCTCCAGAACATCTCCCTGCATTGTTCAAGCATGTCTCTGGAGCAGCCAAGCAGCTTCCCACATCCCCAAGCATTTGAGCAGGTCACTCCAGCACCTCCCTGGATCCCACAGGCATCTTCCCCAGGTAGCCAGGCATTTCCCAGGCATCTCCCAGAGCACTCCAGCATCTCCACAGGACACTGAAGCACTTCCCTGGTGAAGCTAAGCACTTGCGTGGAGCACCCAGGCATCACCCCAGGGCACCCAAGCACCTCTCTTAAGTTGCCAAGCATAGCCACAGGGCACTAAAAAGATCTCCTTGGATGACACAAGCATTTCCTCAGAGCAAACCAGCATCTCCCTGGAGTGCCCAAGAGCCTCTGGAGTGCCCATCCATCGCCCCAGGACCCCAACTCTTCCCCTGGTGCTCGCAAGTAATTCCCTTTGCACCCAAGGAGAAAGTCAGGGGAAAAAAGGGAAAGCGTCCCAGGGCACCCAAGCACATAACCCTAGAACGCAAGCTCTCACTTTGAGCACTGAAGCATCTCCCCATGCCATGCAAGCCCCATTCTGGAGCACTCAAGCATCTTCTAGGAGACGGTCTTAAACTACCAGAGCATTCATTTCCATTAGATATTAGGCATGTTCGTGGAGCACCCAGGCATGTCCCAGGGCAACCAAGGTTGAAATGGAGATTCCAGGGTGCTCCAGGGAGGTGCTTGAGTGCCCTGGGAAGAGCCTGGTGTGCCCAGGGAGCTTCTTGTCTCCTCCAAGGCTCTGCAGGGCTGATCCCGGGAGGTGCTTGTGTGCGCCAAGGCCATGCTCGGTTTCCAAAAGGAGGAAATTGCATGTTGCAGGGGGATGCTTGGTGTCACCCAGACACTGAGCAGCCCTGGGGAGATGGGTGTGTGCCTCAGGAGGTGCTTGGGTTCCCAGGGGAGATGCTTCGGTGCTGCAGTGAGATGCTGGTGTTCTGTCGGGAGGTGTGTTGGTGCTCCAGGCAGATGTTTGGGTGCCCTGGGGAGATGCTTGGGTTCCTCATGGAGGCGTCTGCATATTCAAGGGAGGTGTTTGGGTGTCCTGGGGAGATTCTTTGGTGCTCCAAGATAGTGCTTGTGTGCCCCGTGGACAGATTATGTAATGAGCAAGGGAGGACCCTTGGGGCTTTGGGAAGGTGTAGGGGTGATGCACGGAATTCACAGAAGCAGCTTATAACCTTGACAAGGCACAAGTGGAAAATAAACACACACCTAGAGCCAGATTTCTGATAGTGGCTGTCAGAAGAGCTTCAGCACTCAAGCAAGAGGAATCAGTTGTTTGTTTTCATTTAAATTAATTTTTAGGGCTGTATGAAAACGGTCTAAGTTCACAGAAAGGAAGAAGGAGAAAGTATATTTAATAGCCAGTTTTTACCTTTCGCAGTACTAGTCTTTTGAAAAGGTAATCCTAGTCTCTCCTTCACAGACTTGGGAACTTGAACTGCAAAACAGAAAAAGACCAAATTAGGGAGGCTGCATAAACGTCAACTTTGTGTTCACATTTGAAAACAAGACAGGGAAGGCAATTTTGAATCCCAGTGATTAAGACCTTAGCCAACATGCAAAAAGAAACATCACAGGAAAAGGACAAACAGAAAGCCTAAATACAAAACCCGTGAATCACATCCAGATGCCTGTTTAGTAGCTGTACCTCTCTTCGGTGCTTTGTCAGCATTTCCCGGAACCTCCACCTTCTTCCCCAGCCTTTCAGCAAGGCTGCGCTTCACCGGAAGGGCGCTTACATCAGCTTCAGACAGAGAAAACAAGGAATATTTTAAGAACATTTCTTTGCAGGAAGATTTGAGAACAGTCAACCACAAGCTTCTATTTTTCAAGCATATTTTCATACAATTGCCTTTCAGCTGCTAAATGTTTTTTTTGCCATTTCTGCAGTCAACACAGATCTCCACTGCAATGCATTTTCCTCTCATACGTCAAAAATACTCTTTAATGCAGTCATATATAGAAGGCAGCACCTAAATAACAGCTCATAAAAAGTTCTTACCCACGGAGGCTTTCCGTTTTCCTTGTTTATCAGCAAGATCTAGTAGAATCACAGGTTCCTCCCCTAAAACAAAGGTAAATTTTTTCTATTTCATAGAAACCAGTAGCCAATAGAAATAGTATACTGTTAGCCCATGTCCAAAAAAACCCAGTAAGACACTGTTTTGACAGCTAAACCACACAAACTCATATTTCAACTATAATTAACTTAGAAGAAGTATTAACAGTCTCAGATCAGATTGTTCGTGATTATGTAGCTCACGCAATGACACTTCAGTCCATGGTTCATATAAAAAAGCTTTTTTTTTTTTTTTAATACAGCTACACTGACCTGATGAACTCATAAGTAGACTACCCTAGGACAAAGCATCTAGGACTCTAGATTCTCTCTGCAGCTTTAACTACTACACAACATATTACTCTTCAGACAAAAAAAAAGGAATTTCCTTCCTAGTTTCACATAGAGCTTTACACAACAGACCAGCTAAAGCCAAGAGTGGTTCTAAGCTTTCCTCCAACATTTCAGGTTCTGTCCACTGACTGCCAGACAAAGCCACCAGTGACCTGACCAGACTGCCTGCCCTATCGCTAGTCAGAGCTCAGGTCATCTGTGATTTATACATTCATTTACAGCACAAATTCCTTCCAAGAACCAAATCACGCTCACCATCATCATCTTCATCATCATCTGCAGCATTGATTACAACTGGAGGGTGTGTAGGGCTTGGGACATTTTCCGAGTTTTCCACTTTCATCACCCCCCTTAGCTATGGAGAGGCATCGGACTGGACAGAAAGTTTGTTTTGCTGCAGTGACATCTGAGCCACTTTCAAATCATCGTCCGCGGACTCAGGCGGACTTGGCAGTGTAGCTAGAGGAAGAGGAGGATCATCAGTAATACGGCAGTTTAAAACTTTGACCACAATGCACGAAGATGGTAGGTAAGGCAGATAACCTGCACAGACAATGAATTCAGCATCTCCTTTTGCCCATCCCGTCACTGTTTACACCGTGAACAATGACTTCCCTTCAAACAACAACACATTTCCCTACCACCCAGCAGAAGATGAAACAACAGAAAGCAAACTGCAAGGCAAATATCACACAAAGCAGAGAGAAGCTGAGCATGTGTCCTGGTTCCAGTTAGGACAGAGTTAAGTAGCTCATAGTAGCTGGTAGGGTGCTATGTTTTGGATTAGGATGAGAAGAGCGCTGATAACATGCTGATGTTTTAATTGTTGCAGAGCAGTGTTTACACCGGGCCAAGGACTTTTCGGCTTCTTGCTCTGTCCTGCCAGCGAGCAGGCTGGGGGTGCAGCAGGAGCTGGGAGGGGACAGACCCAGGACAGCTGACCCAAACTGGCCAAAGGGGTATTCCATACCATCTGACGTCATGCTAAACAATATATAGGGGTGGCTGGCCGGGGTGGGGGGCCGGCTGCTCGGGAATAGGCTGGGCATCGGTCAGCGGGTGGTGAGCAATTGCATTGTGCATCACTTGTTTTCTTACACATTATTATTGTTAATACTATTACCATTATCACTATTATTATTATTATTGTTATTATTATTTTCCTGTCTTAATAAACTGTCTTTATCTCAACTCACAGGCTTCACTTTCCCGTTTCTCTCCCCCATCCCAGAGAGGGAGGGGGGAGGGTGAGCGAACGGCTGTGTGGTGTTTAGCTGCCAGCCGGGTTAAACCACAACAGTCTTTTTGGCGCCCAACGTGGGGCCCGAAGGGTTGAGATATCGACAAATCTGACCAGAGTGTGTTAAACTAAAATTGGTATAAGTATTGGACCTGCTTAATAGTTGCTAGTCACGATGTTGATTGCCTTAATCTCCAGTCTGCTGTACCTGTATTCCAAATTGAGTTTTATGGTGCGTTACTTTCTGTATGTGCTCCCTGTTGCACTGTTTATCCTTTCCGGGCCCTGGTTTAAGATTGTTATGGTACTGTGCGGTGTAGCAATGGCTTATGAAATGATGAAATATCTGGTCATGACTTTAACCTGGTATTTGTACTCAGCACTGACATCGACTCTATACTTTGGAACCCATATCTCGGAAACTATTAGCAATTACACCTATTGCCTGTTTTCGTTAGGGAGCCAATCTGTGAAGGGGACAGGGGAAGACATGTTTCCCTACCTGTTCACTCTCCCTTTCTCCTTCACCACCACCCTCTTATCCCCCGAGTTAGTTACGGTGGTTCTCCGAGATGTTGAATATCCTTGGGATACTCAGACCAGCCTGCTCTTGTTGTTATGTCTCCTGAATGCGCTTCAGATTTTGTGGAGGGTTAAACAACTACTTAGGAATCTCATCCGGAGATCTGTCTTGAGGCGGGATAGTTGCGAGTGGCAGGGAGTGTGGGAGGATATGGGCAGGTTTCTAGAGCAGTGGTCACCTCCAGTGTTTTGGACATTCACCCCTGAACAACTGCAAAATCCTAAAAAGCTGGCAGAATGCTTGAAAAAAAGGTGTCATGACTCTGGCAGTTCCAAAGTGACACAAATCACTGTAGCGTGCTGGGGTCTGGCTTGTGCCTATCGAGCTGCAATTGATGCTATTAGCAACCTAGCTCCTGCAGCCGCTCCAGCTCCAGCTCCTGCAGCCGCTCCAGCTCCAGCTCCTGCAGCCGCTCCAGCTCCTGCAGCCGCTCCAGCTCCTGCAGCCGCTCCAGTTCCAGCTCCTGCAGCTACTCCAGCTCCAGCTCCTGCAGCCGCTCCAGCTCCTGCAGCCGCTCCAGTTCCAGCTCCTGCAGCTACTCCAGCTCCAGCTCCTGCAGCCGTTCCAGTTCCAGCTCCTGCAGCCGCTCCAGCTCCTGCAGCCGCTCCAGTTCCAGCTCCTGCAGCTACTCCAGCTCCAGCTCCTGCAGCCGCTCCAGCTCCTGCAGCCGTTCCAGTTCCAGCTCCTGCAGCCGCTCCAGCTCCTGCAGCCGTTCTGGCTCCTGCAGCCGCTCCAGCTCCAGCCCCTGCAGCCGCTCCAGCTCCAGCTCCTGCAGCCGCTCCAGTTCCAGCTCCTGCAGCTACTCCAGCTCCAGCTCCTGCAGCCGCTCCAGCTCCTGCAGCCGCTCCAGCCCCTGCAGCCACTCCAGCTCCAGCTCCTGCAGCCGCTCCAGCTCCAGCTCCTGCAGCCGTTCCGGCTCCTGCAGCCGCTCCAGCTCCAGCCCCTGCAGCCGCTCCAGCTCCAGCCCCTGCAGCTGCCCCAGCTCCTGCAGCTGCCCCAGCTCGTGCAGCTGCTCCCACTCCTGTGGCTGGGTCAGAGAAACGAGCTGTAGCAGTGCAAGTTGACCCCGCAGAGGGTATTCCAACCCCTGTGGCAGACCCTGCGTCTGGGTCAGAGAAACGAGCTGTAGCAGTGCAAGTTGACCCCGCAGAGGGTATTCCAACCCCTGTGGCAGACCCTGTGGCTGGGTCAGAGAAACGAGCTGTAGCAGTGCAAGTTGCCCCTGTAGACAAGGTGAAAAAATGGTATAGAGGCTCAGGTCGTTTAAAACGCAGACAGTCTTCTGCTAAGTCTGGGCGTAGTGAAGACGAGGCTGGGCCATCAAAGGTGCAGGAGACTGAAGATGAGGATGAGGATGGCGAAAAATCAACAGTAACTACCCGGACTCCATACCAGCCATCAAAGGTGCAGGAGACTGAAGATGAGGATGAGGATGTCGGAAAATCAACAGTAACTACCCGGACTCTACACCGGCCATCAAAGGTGCAGAAGACTGAAGATGAGGATGAGGATGTCGAAAAATCAACAGTAATTACCCGGACTCTATACCAGCGTGAGCTACGAGATGTGCGAAAAGATTTTGGTCGCTGTATAGGCGAGCAGCTTGTCACCTGGCTGCTCCGGTGCTGGGACACGGGAGCCAATTATGTGGAATTGGAGGGCAAGGAAGCCAGGCGGCTGGGATCCCTTGCTAGGGACGCATGCATTGACAAAGCAATTGGAGATGGAGCACAATCTCGCAGCCTCTGGAGGCGTCTCCTGTCAGCTGTGAAGGAAAGGTATCTCTTCAAGGAAGAACTTGTATGTCTACCAAGCAAATGGACCACCATGGAGAAGGGAATTCAGTACCTGAGGGAATTGGCCGTACGGGAAGTAATTTATAAGGACCTAGACGACGCACAAACATCCGCAGATCCAGATGCAGTCCGGTGTACACTACCCATGTGGCGGAAGTTTGTACAGAGTGCCCCATCATCATATGCCAGCTCATTGGCAATGCTAGCCTGGAAAACGGAGGAGAATCCCACAGTGAATGAAGTGACTAAAATACTCCGGCAGTACGAAGGAAATCTCTCCTCTTCCCTAAAGGCCTGTGTCTCAGCTGTGGAGAAACTCTCTGAAGAGGTCCACCAACTTAAAGAGAATTTATCTTCCCCTCCACCTGAACGAACCAGTGTCCACCAGCTAAAAGAGAATGCTTTAGAGAAACTTTCTGAAAAGATCCACCAACTTGAAGAAAGATTATCTTCCCCTTCACCTGAACGAACCAGTGTCCACCAGCTAAAAGAGAATGCTTTGGAGAAACTTTCTGAAAAGATCCACCAACTTGAAGAAAGATTATCTTCCCCTTCACCTGAACGAACCAGTGTCCACCAGCTAAAAGAGAATGCTTTGGAGAAACTTTCTGAAAAGATCCACCAACTTGAAGAAAGATTATCTTCCCCTTCACCTGAACGAACCAGTGTCCACCAGCTAAAAGAGAATACCTTGGAGAAACTTTCTGAAGAGATCCACCAACTTAAAGAGAGTTTATTTTCCTCCCCACCTGTACAAACCAGTGTCTCAGCTATTAGGGGTAAACGTTCATCTATGCAAGGAAGACAATATGGTGGGCACACACACCGCGCCACCCTGTGGTTTTACCTACGTGACCATGGAGAGGACATGAGAAAATGGGATGGAAAATCTACTGCGACCCTAGAGGCACGGGTACGTGAATTGCAAAGGAAAACAATTGGGAAAAAGGAGTTCTCTGAAAGGTTTGCTGCTCCAACTTCCAGCAGGCAGTCCTTTAAACACAGAAATGAAGATTCTGACCAGGACTAGAGGGGCCCTGCCTCCAGCCAGGGGGAGGAAAGGGACAATCGAGTTTATTGGACTGTGTGGATTCGATGGCCTGGCACGTCAGACGCACAGAAGTATAAGGCTTTGGTAGACACCGGTGCACAATGTACTCTAATGCCATCAAGCTATAAAGGGCCAGAGCCCATCTGTATTTATGGTGTGACGGGGGGATCCCAGCAGTTAACTGTATTGGAGGCTGAAGTGAGTCTAACCGGTAATGAGTGGCAAAAGCACCGTATTGTGACTGGCCCAGATGCTCCGTGCATCCTTGGCATAGACTATCTTAGAAGAGGATATTTCAAGGACCCAAAAGGGTTCCGCTGGGCTTTTGGCATAGCTGCTTTGGAGACAGAGGACATTAAACAGTTGTCTACCTTGCCTGGTCTCTCAGAGGACCCTTCTGTTGTGGGGTTGCTGAGGGTTGAAGAACAGCAAGTGCCGATCGCTACCACAACTGTGCACCGGCGGCAATATCGCACCAACCGAGACTCCCTGAGTCCCATCCATAAGCTAATTCGTCAACTGGAGAGCCAAGGAGTGATCAGCAAGACTCATTCACCTTTTAATAGTCCCATATGGCCAGTGCGAAAGTCTAATGGTGAGTGGAGACTAACAGTGGACTATCGTGGCCTGAACGAAGTCACGCCACCACTGAGTGCTGCAGTGCCGGACATGCTAGAACTCCAGTATGAACTGGAATCAAAGGCAGCCAAGTGGTATGCCACAATTGATATCGCTAATGCATTTTTCTCCATCCCTCTAGCAGCACAGTGCAGGCCACAGTTTGCTTTCACTTGGAGGGGAGTCCAATATACTTGGAATCGGCTGCCCCAGGGGTGGAAACACAGCCCTACCATTTGCCATGGACTGATCCAGTCTGCGCTGGAGCAGGGGGAAGCTCCTGAACACCTGCAGTACATCGATGACATCATTGTGTGGGGTGACACTGCAGAAGAAGTTTTCGAGAAAGGGAAGAAAATAGTCCAAATCCTTCTGAAGGCTGGTTTTGCCATAAAACAGAATAAAGTTAAAGGACCTGCACGAGAGATCCAGTTTTTAGGAATAAAATGGCAAGATGGACGCCGTCAAATCCCAATGGATGTGATCAACAAAATAACAGCTATGTCTCCACCAACTAGCAAAAAAGAAACACAAACTTTCCTAGGTGTCGTGGGGTTTTGGAGAATGCATATTCCAAATTACAGTCTGATTGTAAACCCGCTCTACCAAGTAACCCGTAAGAAGAATGCTTTTGAATGGGGCCCTGAGCAACGACAAGCCTTTGAACAAATTAAGCAGGAAATAGTTCATGCAGTAGCCCTCGGGCCAGTCCGAACAGGACCAGATGTAAAGAATGTGCTCTACACCGCAGCCGGAGAGAATGGTCCCACCTGGAGCCTCTGGCAGAAAGAACCTGGGGAAACTCGAGGTCGACCCCTGGGGTTTTGGAGTCGGGGATACAGAGGATCTGAAGCCCGCTATACTCCAACTGAAAAGGAGATATTGGCAGCATATGAAGGAGTTCGATCTGCTTCGGAAGTGGTCGGTACTGAAGCGCAGCTCCTCCTGGCACCCCGACTGCCGGTACTAGGCTGGATGTTCAAAGGAAGGGTCCCCTCTACGCATCATGCAACTGATGCTACATGGAGCAAGTGGGTTGCACTGATTACTCAGCGGGCTCGAATAGGAAACCCCAGTCGCCCAGGAATCTTGGAGGTGATTATGGACTGGCCAGAAGGCAAATACTTTGGGATATCACCAGAGGAGGAGGTGGTTCGTGCTGAAGAAGCCCCCCTGTACAACAAGCTACCAGAAAATGAGAAGAAATATGCCTTGTTCACTGACGGGTCCTGTCGTATTGTGGGAAAGCATCGGAGATGGAAAGCTGCTGTATGGAGTCCTACACGACGAGTTGCAGAAGCTGCTGAGGGAGAAGGTGAATCGAGTCAGTTTGCAGAAGTAAAAGCCATTCAGCTGGCTTTAGATATTGCTGAACGAGAAAAGTGGCCAGTTCTCTATCTCTATACTGATTCATGGATGGTAGCAAATGCCCTGTGGGGGTGGTTACAGCAATGGAAGCAGAACAACTGGCAGCGCAGGGGCAAGCCCATCTGGGCTGCGGCATTGTGGCAAGATATTGCTGCCCGGGTAGAGAACCTGGTTGTAAAGGTACGCCATGTAGATGCTCATGTGCCCAAGAATCGGGCTACTGAAGAACACCAAAACAACCAGCAGGTGGATCAGGCTGCTAAGATTGAAGTGGCTCAGGTGGACCTGGACTGGCAACATAAAGGTGAATTATTTATAGCCCGATGGGCCCATGACACCTCAGGCCATCAAGGTAGAGATGCAACCTACAGATGGGCTCGTGATCGAGGGGTGGACCTGACCATGGACACTATAGCACAGGTTATTCATGACTGTGAAACATGTGCTGCAATCAAGCAAGCCAAACGGTCAAAACCTCTTTGGTATGGAGGACGATGGCTGAAATATAAATATGGAGAGGCCTGGCAGATTGATTACATCACACTCCCTCAAACCCGCAACGGCAAGCGCCACGTACTTACAATGGTGGAAGCAACCACCGGATGGCTGGAAACATATCCTGTGCCCCATGCCACCGCCCGGAACACTATCCTGGGCCTTGAAAAGCAAGTCTTATGGCGACATGGCACCCCAGAGAGAATTGAGTCAGACAACGGGACTCATTTCCGAAACAACCTTATAGACACTTGGGCCAAAGAACATGGTATTGAGTGGGTGTATCACATCCCCTATCATGCACCAGCCTCTGGAAAAGTTGAACGATACAATGGACTGTTGAAGACTACACTGAAAGCAATGGGTGCTGGGACATTCAAAAATTGGGATACACATTTGGCAAAGGCCACCTGGTTAGTCAATACCAGGGGATCTGCCAACCGAGCTGGACCTGCCCAATCAAACCTGTTACACACTGTAGAAGGGGATAAAGTTCCTGTAGTGCACGTAAGAAACATGCTGGGTAAAACAGTCTGGGCTACTCCTGCCTCAGGAAAAGGCAAACCCATTCGTGGAATTGCTTTTGCTCAGGGACCTGGATGCACTTGGTGGGTAATGCAAAAGAATGGGGAGGTCCGGTGTGTACCTCAAGGGGATTTGATACTGGGTGAGAATAGCCCATGAGTTGAATTGTAGTATGTTAATTATTATATAATAATGTATGTCATCACTACCATGATTGCTATATATCATAGATGAAAATGGTGATTAATTAGAATGTATTGGACAGAGTGTAACCTGAGCATGACATAAATGGTATGGAATAAGGGGTGGATAGCTGTCCTGGTTCCAGTTAGGACAGAGTTAAGTAGCTCATAGTAGCTGGTAGGGTGCTATGTTTTGGATTAGGATGAGAAGAGCGCTGATAACATGCTGATGTTTTAATTGTTGCAGAGCAGTGTTTACACCGGGCCAAGGACTTTTCGGCTTCTTGCTCTGTCCTGCCAGCGAGCAGGCTGGGGGTGCAGCAGGAGCTGGGAGGGGACAGACCCAGGACAGCTGACCCAAACTGGCCAAAGGGGTATTCCATACCATCTGACGTCATGCTAAACAATATATAGGGGTGGCTGGCCGGGGTGGGGGGCCGGCTGCTCGGGAATAGGCTGGGCATCGGTCAGCGGGTGGTGAGCAATTGCATTGTGCATCACTTGTTTTCTTACACATTATTATTGTTAATACTATTACCATTATCACTATTATTATTATTATTGTTATTATTATTTTCCTGTCTTAATAAACTGTCTTTATCTCAACTCACAGGCTTCACTTTCCCGTTTCTCTCCCCCATCCCAGAGAGGGAGGGGGGAGGGTGAGCGAACGGCTGTGTGGTGTTTAGCTGCCAGCCGGGTTAAACCACAACAGCATGAAAGCAGAAAACAAATACCAGCAGTGCACTCGGTTTAGCTGACCACCTCGGACTGCAGACCTTTTCCTGCACTCACAAATGAATGGTTACCTGATGTCTCCTACAGTATTGGCACCCACTAAGTAATATTCAAAATTAATTCCTCAATACTTAAAGAAAAAGGACCTAAACTCACTCTTGCTTGGTGGTAAGAAGACGCCATCGATGTAACGTCCCTTTGCGTGATGAAAAGCACAGTTGGCTTTCTGACAGCCTACTGGCTGCTTCTCCCAGTAGCAGGGAATCTCAATGCGCTTTTTCTGAAGACAGAAAGAAAGACAAGCTCGTGATAACATGCAGCTAAGGTTTGCAAAGAGATGCACAGTTCCAGATCATGACAGCAATAGGGCTGTCACAATACAGTGCTGAAACATCATTCCAAAGGTCACTTTATCACTTAAGTATAGTATTTCTGGGCATATTCACAAAGTTTGCAGAAGCTGTAACCACTATGCACGTTTAGCTTTGTCATCATTCAGCTTGAGAAGACAGGCACTCTCAGACATCAGTTCAGGGTGGGTTAAACTAATACACCTAGGATTATACTAGGATTATTCAGAGGGAAAAAGAACATCTTAAATTGCCTATGTTAACTCTGTCTAGAACTACTTCTTGGAGACTTCGTTCTTCTGCACCTTTAACTTTCCCCACTGCTTCCTAGCCCAGGCAGCTAGAACAGCATTATCTGAAGGACTCCGGGACACAAGAGACCTGATAGATCATTATCAAGCCTGCTCTCAGGAGGCTAGTACAGCCTGTTTATTACCCCCCTGCTCCAGCAGGTTTTAGCAGTCTATTTAGCGGTTATTCTGCATCTGTTGAGAAAATACTGTCAGCATCTAATAAAAGAAAATCTTGCTAAGACATACCTAAGGCATTGATTTTATTTCCCTCTCCTTCCTCCCACCCCCTCCCCTGGTAACAGAAACCAGTGTAATTCCAAAGCAAATGACTCTATCCTGCAAAAGCACAATCAGCACACCTACAGCACTGAAAAATGCTTTTGTTGATTTATTTTGAGAACACATCTTTAGGCACTCACATCAATTTCCATGTGTCTGAATCGGCAGATATTCCTGAAACAACGACCCTCCTGCCACAGCGTGCAGACTGTCTCGTTCCCCAGAGCAGCTTCGCAGTGGTGGAAGAAACAGTTGTCTCCCTGTAACCAAAAGGAAACCAACAAGGAAAATATAGTACAGCCTCAAAAACGTCCATGCTACTGCCTCAGGTTGCTACAATTGAATTCAGAATCTATCTGGTTATCGTGTTAACCAAAGACCAGTGTGCCTCCTCCTCCTACTCTACCCCTTCCTGAAAAAAAATGGAAAAAAAAAAAAGCAAAGCAAAGCAAAAGAAGCCCAGCCATACCTTGGTACAGGTAGAATAGAAATAGAAGTAGCAATCGTCTCCTTGTTTAGACATGACGACAAGTTCTGATAACAAGCTCGGGTTCTCTCCACAGGGACTTCCTCTGCTCTTGGAGAGAGCTGTCTTCACCCTTGCTTGGGCTGAAAGTCTTCTACTGGCTTGTGATCAGTGAAATCTTCTTTTTAAAAGTAACCCTAAAGAAAGTACCAACAAGTGAAAAATAATGAGTAACAAGCATTTTTCCAGCTTTCTTCTGTTCATCAAATTAGTCTCTTGAGGAGAGCAATGCCTTGAAATCAGTTGTTACGTGAACTAACACAATATTAAATTAAAGTTCTGTAAAGCTGCCGGGAGCTTTGTCAGCAAGTGTTCTCTTCCACGTCCTCAATAATATGCCTTGGAACACATCTGGAAGCCTGAAAATGGAGTCACTTCTTAAAAAACCACCTGATCATACATGCAAGGCAATGATCAACTATGGCTACGAATAACTTCTACAGAACGCAGTATGACGCATTAAATAGCATGTTCTGGTCACTGTGGGTCTTCGAGTTCACCTACCTGGACAACCTCAGCAAAGTTATTGGTCTTCAAAGACTTCCAGTTAACTTCTCCTGTAGGCCGAACCAACACTGAATCCGTGAATTAATAATAAAGGGGTAGGAAGAATTTTCCTCCTCACTTTGCCAAGGGAACCTCTCATCCACAAGTCAAACATAGGATGTGCTTTTAAACAGCTTATAACTAATGGAGGAAGCAAGTCCATTTGAACACTCTCGCAGACTGGAGACAGCCAGGGTTAGTTAGCTCTTCAAAAAATAAAAACAAAAAAAAAATCCACAAAACAAAACAAAACCAAAAAAAAAACAGTGCATTTAGAGATGAATTCGTGATTCAAAGTGGCTGCAAAAATGAGGATCCATCTTCCACAGCCGGACAATTTAACTTTTTTTTTTTTTAATTCAAAATTCAGTATGTTCCAATCTCTGGTCTTCAAGATTTCTTCACCTATTAAGAAAACACAAAAACCTTTCCCCGTCTTTATTACCTGTACAGCAAAAAACACACCAGTGCATAGAAATACACAAATGTGCATACGAATACACACATATGTGTTTAGACACACACGAGGAGTGAGTGATAGAAAGTTAGCGAGAGCGACAGTGGAAATCAGAATTTTTGCCTTTTTGACACAGAGAGTGCTTAAAAACTCTCTCATTTTGAGGGAACTAGAAAAAAAATGGAGGAGCTACAAAATATTATGATGAGTATGCCTTCGAGGCCAATGCTTTATACCATGAGTGATCTGGGGGCCAGCACACAAATATGCATACGTATGTACATGCGTACAGGATAAACATATCTATACACACAAGCGTGCACAGTATATGTTGTATGATATCCATATCGAGAACAACTCGTAGCCCTGATCAGACACGTAGAGTTGCAATCAATTAACAGCAGGAAGACAGCAGATCAAGGATACAGCAAGCTTTGAGAGGCAGGGGAATGCTCACTTTGTCAGTGGCATGGCTGCATGATACCAAGAATTTTGAATTAGTTTGATTTTTTGGAAGCAATTTGTTTCCTTTCTGCGTTGTAGCGAATACCACAGGTTTGCCATCACGTGCTGTTCCCTAATCCATATATCCATCATCATCCATTGCTGCAAGATCATGAAAGGTTAGAAAAGATGACTTAGGTCCAATTTAACAGCCAATGATTTTTCAATGACCAGAGCTGCAACAGATTTTATTTAGCCACAAGCAGGTTTTTTTTTCTGGTGTGAAGTCAGATATTTTGATTTTTTTTAAGACACTAAATATCATAAAACCTGCAACCAGACCAGATAAAGTTCAAATTAGAGTGATTCTGAAGCCTTTCATTAAAATGCTGCACATTTCTGTGCAAATTATTTCTGACTCTTCTGGACAAAAGCAGATGAAATAGTTCTTACAAATTAATAATAAAAGTTTGGAACCTTTTACTCACACAAACACTAGTGAATTTTCCAGGAAATATTTTTTTGGCAGGGAATTTTCCCAAATCTAAAGTAAAGAGAGGAAAAGTTGGGATCTCATATTAGTTATTGGTTTTGACTGCTTGACAAAGGGAATAAAAACAGTAGTTAAGTGCAAGGTTTCCTTCTCTTCTTTAGTATTGAGAGGAATCGTCACTTCTGACCTTTAGCACCTTCAGAAACACACTTAGTGCCATGCAGATTCCTCTGCATCTACTTCTAAAAATTACTGGTGCTCCTTAGCATGGAAGTTTGACTTGAAATCTTTTCCAGATTTAGCTCTTTTGAATGCCCAAGGAGCTCATCATTTTGCTTGTTGCCTTCCATTTTCCTGAACAGACCCAGAACGCTGTTCAGGATATGAATGGATCTGGTCTAAGGAATGGGAAGAAAGAAAAAACCAAGGATACCTCACAGCCCTAAATGCCATAAAAGGCAGTCTCATTTTAAAAAAGATCTCAAAAGCTTTTTTTTTTTTTTTTTAAAACTGACATCTGCTAACATGGCAATCCAAGTGCTGAACAGAAACCAACTGAACTAGCCCCTGAAAGCCTGAATAAAAATAAATAACTCTGATGCACTCAGCAGGTCTTTAATAGAAGTTGGCAAGATTTTTAGATTTCTTTTTTCTCCAGGGTGCCAGTAAAGTTTTTGCGTTACGAGATTTTGAACTCTTTTTGTACAAAAGAATTACAGATGCACTACAGTCACGGTAGCTGGGGGTCTGGAAATACATGCCAACAAGTGTCATAAACTTTGCCTTTGCTGAAGGAAGATAAATAGTCCAAAGAAAACCTGTCTAGTTTGTTTTACAGGCTTGTCTTTCTCAGTATGGAACAAACTGACCTCCCTGGTCTAACTTTCCAGTTGGCTATTCTGCCTTTGTCCTGGAGAGAAGAGCAAGAAGGGAACAAAATATTTTTGCACTCCAAAAAATGCATTAGAGAAGGATTATCACACCTACCTAAGGGTAATTTCTTGTTTGTTTATAAAGCACAAAGTATTTCTCTTGGACAGTCTCTGTTGCTGGCCTGTTTTGTGCCTTCCATTTATAATAAAGATATTAAAGATGCTTACCCCATTGTTTTTGGTTTTTTTTTTTTTTTTAGAACAGTGTAAGCGGACAGTCAGATGACAAGCAAGAAAGAACAGCATAAACTCCTTGTTCGGACCCTGCTTTTTAATCACCCAGCATCACCCTGGCTGCAAAACAGTCTATAGATGGGAACCAACTGCATACTGCCAGTCTGTATCAACTTCCAATACGACAGTGTTGGAAAAAGGTGCCTTCAATGGTCAGTAGCACAATAGCTCTGGTGATGTGTTATTTAAGTGCACTCTTACAGCTGAGTTTCTTCGTAGCAGTATGTAGATGAGCGTGTCCGAGTTTCCCAGGTAAGATTTATGTTTTCTCCTACCAAGCACCAGCTCAGAATGCAATGCTGTGTTAATAACACCCAAGCATGTAGATGTTAAACTGTAACTGCTTTTAAACCTATTTGTTGGTAAGAAAAGAGCTCAGTACACCACCTTCACAGGGCAAAAATTCACATGGAAGAGCAGAAAAACCCAGAAGCGCTTCCTGAACTTCGCATTACCAGCAGCACCATCGGATTTAGATCCTGGCCTGGCATCCAGGATGCACGGTCTGCAAGCACTGCTGCGATGTGGAAGTGCCAAGGCAGGTTTTTGGCCTGCCCTGACTAAAACACTTTTTTTTTTTTAACCAACAATACAAAGAGTGTGCCAGGTATGCTGTAATGCCCGTGTGCCAGGTCAATAGAGGATATCCAAACAACAGAGGTGCTTGTCCTAATTTCTGGCGTGAAAACACTTTCACAGCTGGGAACACTTCAGTCACACTTCACACTTTCAAAGCTGGGAACACAGCAGTCAAACTCTCACTGCTAACGAAGCCACCAGGGCAGAGGGCTGACACAGACCCGCCAGAGGCGAACCGTACCCGCTCTCCCTCCCGGCTGCGAGGCTCGCCGCAGCAGCCCCGACCCGAAGCGCTCACAGTGCTTTGCTTGGTGATGTCACCGATGAGTCAGAGTCCCCAGATGAGCATCTGCCTTGCCACTCCTTAATGTTGGTGTTGTTTTTTGGTTGGTTGTTTGCTTGCTTTTGAAACTTATGCAGGTTATGGTAAACCTTCAGGTAAACCACAGATCAATGGGGAAGAAGTCCCACACGAGGGAAGGCCGTGCTTTTCTTCCAGGCAATGGCGCACGCTTTAACATGCTGCATTCGACAAAGAAGCTCTCTCCATTTTGCGCAGTGGCAACAGGCACGACTGCAACACACGCACGTGTAGGCAGCACCTGCAGGTCCCAAACCCTTAACCAATTTTTAGATAGCACCAATTTTTTATGTAGTGGCTTTCCCTTCATCCATAACCCCTTTTTTCCTTTCTTTATATCGGATGGCTCTCCCCCATTGTTCTCTCTGTCATTTTCCTCCCCAGTGTCTGAGCAGGCACTGGGAATCGTTTCCAGAGGAAGGGTACTGCTGAAGCTACAACGTTTACTCTCAGGGAAAAGAGAGTATGTGAAAAAATACATACTTCCTTTCTTTTTCCTTTTTTTTTTTTTTTTTTTTAAATCTCTGAATATCAACGCTGCGGCCTGGCAGCAAATAACTATGGGAGTAATGATGATTCCTCATCCTCACTGTAACGTTGTAGTTAATCTCATAAAGAAGCAATTTCCCCAGGCAGTGGCCATTTGAGATGGGAAGGGGCAGTAAGAGGAAGTTTTCCTTAGACTAGCTCTTCCCCCAGAACACCTCGCCATCCAGCAACAAATTCAATTCACCTGCCCTGCCTGATCAGTCGAACGCGCGTCCGACTCCAGCACACGCCACAGCGGTGGTTCTGACGTGGTTTGAGAATCACCTATCCGCAGAATATCTCGGGTTTGTACACTCAAATAACGCAGTCTTTTCCAAATAAGGCCCAGAGCTCAGACTCCGAGTGGAGCCTAACAGCACCAGAGGGCCGGTAGGCTAAACATTCCCATCCTGGCAACAGTACTGACCCGGGCAACAGCAAGCATCCCTTCTGCACTTTCATCGTGAACATCAGCATAAGGAAACAGAGTGTAGGTGTAGGAACAGCATTGGTATGTATATGGAACATCGGGAGAGGAAACTATATCAGTATTTACAGATTTTCTACTTCCTTGTCAGAGAGACGTTATCTCCAAATTAGAAGTTGATGTATTTTGAATAAGGGGTGGTGGATCGGATTTATTCTTACTAGTGTTAATATTTGCTCTTGAATAGTACTTAATATCTGGTAATGCATCAATCAATCGTCAAAAATAAACTTAAAAATGTGTAAGGCTTATCTCGTTGGTCGATACAAAGACCAAGGTCTTTTCTCTTTTCTCTTTTTTTTTTTTCCCAGTATTGTTTTTCTGTTTTCCTTCTCACTGCAGTCTTGATTTTGTTTCTTGTCCCTTAAGTATGTTTTCAATGTGTTGTTGAAACATTTTCCCTTTCAATCTGAAAAAAGGAGCTGTCACTGGTGTCTGCAAGTTGAAGACTAGAGCTTATCTGAAAATCACTGAGCCCAAGAGCTGTCACCTTAGTCTTCCAATAGGACAGGGATGTCTTCGTTTCTCAGTTAAATGCATTTTTCAGGTTTGTGTATTATTTTCTCAGGAACGGAAAGTGTGCACACAATTTGCCAGTTGTGGGACTAGGAGTTCTCTTACTTCCTGTGCTTTGTTTAACCTGTCTTAAGTTTAATGGATAGCAATCAAGGTGTACTAGAAATCTGAAAACACTTTATGCTTTGTTCTCTCAGTCATTTTGGTATAACAAACTAGCTTATGGTTTAAACCCTCCATTAGGTTAGCGTTTTCCCTAAACGTAACAAGTCCCTGTGTGCTACAGGAAGACAGTAACAAAAAATTAAGTATAGAAGTTCATCCTGTCATTATTCAGCTTCTGCCTAAGGACGCACAATTACGCTTATTTAAAGCAGTATCCTCTTGAAACCTAATCAGCATGTTAGAAAGCACTTAGTATCAGTTATCGGCTTTTGTCCTGGAGGGCTGAGGTTTGTTTTGTTTTGTTTTACATTCAGCATTTCCTTTTCTAGCTTCCATTCCCCTGTTGTTTTGCATGAGGAAAACATGCAGCTTTACAAAGTAGAACGGAAAGAGATGCTTTTCAGTCTAACTTTTCAGTTTTTTGTAGGAGTTTTAAATGTGGTAGGCGCAAAACAGCATAAGTACTGCTGCCAAAGTTATATTCAAACAAGTATTTCTTGGAGAAGCAGAAGAAGCCCAGGGAGAAATAAATTTACAAACATTGCTCTTCATGCTCTCCTTTCCCAAGATTTCTCTGAGATATATCCCATAGTCTGTGGGTTTTGAGGTATGTGGTTCCCAGGAGTGAAAAGGAGGGCCAAACAGCTCTCCTCTCGGATCTCAACGTGCCAGGGCTTTAGTGTACTGCCACTTATGGCTCCGCTTTTCACCTGGAAAAAACGACCTCATGCTGTAAACTGAGGAGCCCTGCTATTGTTCTACTTGTTTTTTTTTTTTCTTTTTTCCCCCTGCTCATATAGGCTTAGAAATGTGCTGATTAAACAATAAAAAAGCCAGCTTGGTACGTCTCCTTACAAAAAAATAAATACAAACTTGAGCTCCTGGTTGGCTTCATGCTGCACTCTGTGCTGTTCTTGTCATAATCTTGGTCTCTCAGTAGGTAATATGGTTTAATTACAAATAGAATCATGTGATGAAGAAGATCTCACACTGCAACAAATTCAACATCTCAAATGAAATTTTACATTTTCTGTGATTTTCTTTCTGAGCAGAAGTGTGTAGTATTAAATATATATATATATATCTGTGATGAAGCCACGGTCGCAGTTACTCAGGTATTTTAATAAGCACTTGCAGTAAGATAAATTGCTGCATCTTTTAGCATTATTTAATTGTAGGGATAGAGACATGTTGATTCAACAGAGCTGTAAAGTTTCTAAAAGGTCACTTTGAAAAATACCAGCTAAATTACTGGCAAGACTGCACCCGTTCTTAAAAACAAACAACCCCCCCCGTCATCTATTTTCCTCTTACAGATAACTGAAGTAATCCCCGAAGAAGACAGTTCACTATCCAAAGGCAAGTTTTATTTTTAAACATTTTCTACATTTTATACCTAGCCACAACTTAACAACCAGTTAACAGTCGGTGACAATCCTGTTCAGTGTTGAAAATGTCATTCTGGCGTAGGAAACAAAGGACTTCATCTTCTTGCTTTACAGCTGAATGCCTTTTACATAATGTTTGGAGAAGTGAAATCTTGGAAGAGGTTTTCAAAAATTCTGCCCGGTTTGGATGATGAAGTAAATTGCCATAGTCAGTAGATTCTGGCACTGACAAGTTCCTTCAAGCTAAAGAGGGAGTGCGATTGTTGCAAAGCATGTCTGTGTTTTGAGACAGGGATGACCACAAGTTTTAATCTTAAAATAGGACATGGAGGGGAGGCTGGTTGTTCACACATTCTTGCAAACATTAATACAATCTGTCCCATTATCAAGAACAAAATTAGGGACTGAACGGAGGTCTTTCAAATACCAGTGTTGCAAAAATAGACTTTTATGCTACTAATGTCAAAAGAATCCTGATTGTACTAAACTGTAAGTGTCTCTTCTAGCTGATAAATCAGGAACAGCACAGAAGAAAATGCATCTGCTCTAATGCTCTTTGGGCTTCGGTGAATTCTCTGGCCAGCAGATGGCGAAATCGTTTTTTCTAAACCAGTCAAAAGTATAGGGAGAAAGTAAATGTCTTGCACACATTACACAAGTCCAGGGCATTGGGATCACTGGGCTATGTGAGTGAAAGAGATGTACCCCAACAGTACCCCACTTAGATACGCTGCTTGCAACATAAGCAGGATAGGAGGGCTGTGCAAAGCAGTTTTGGTAAATTGAGGAATTCATGCATTTCATCAAGCCTAAAGATACTAATTAGTTTCATTTGGGGGAAGGTCAATCTTTCAAAGAAAAGAAAAAACGTCTCTTAAGCAGGATTTTCTGAATGGTGGAATCTAATCTGAAAAAAGGCCACTTCAGCAGGTTATTTATTTATTCATTTATTTTTTACTGTATTGAACCTCTCAAGTAAGCTAGGAGCAGACTAGGAACAACTGAGGACTTGTTAGAGTGTGCCTTTTCACCTGGACTCATGTTACTTTGAATAAATTAACAAGGATAGCTAGTGATAATTTGTGATTTAAGGAAATTCCAGATACGTGAGAGAAAGAGCAGCGTTAAAGCAGTTAAATTCCTGCATTCCTAAGTGCTCTCTCTAGCCAGTTTCTGAATGCTTCTGTTCTGTGGCTAGGATTTGGTCAGCTTGACCACAAGATCACTAGTAAATCAAGGATGCCGTCCAGTCAAACTTTCAAATGAATGTAACTTACCTAAGGTGTACCATTTGCTATCAAAGCAGGCAGCTTTGTCCTAATATTCTGTGCAGTTGACCAATTTTTGCATAGAACTGAAATGCAGTCAGTTTAATGGGAGGGCTTTGGAAGCTGCCTTCTCCAGTCTGTTCAGCCCTGTAGTCAGCAGATCAAGCCGTGTGCAGGGTTGTGACTTCTCTCTTTAGAAAGAAAACCACTGAGCCAGACAGTTCCATGTTAAGTATCACAACAGGGAATGACATTTCTTCCCTTTGTCTTTCAGATGCAGAGCTTACTGATGGAAGCCTTCAATACTCAGACTAAACCTACCATCAAAACCGATGACCTTTTTACCATCCAAACCAACCATTTTTCCATCAAACCCAACAACTTGGGTTTTGAAATGAAACTCGTAAGCCACAAGTCTTTATTGAACCTATTTTGCAGTGAAAGGGTTTTCTCTGTAACCTGATCAGTTAAACTGTTGTGCCTAAACGAAGGGCACTTGCAAGAGCAGTTATAATCCATGCTAATCCATGCTCCATGCTGTTCCTTGCAGTCAGCACACCAGGTTCCCCCAGTGCGGTAACATGTAAGGGTGGAAGCCTAGGGAACACTCAGGTTATGCAGCTATACCGTACCCTGAAAGCCTCCTCAATGCTCTACAGTTTCTTTAAAATGTGAATATTAGTTTAATTTTCCTAGTCACTTTAGGCAATTACTCCACAAGACCTTATTGCTCTCCACAACTCCCTCTTAGAGGTTGTAGCAGCGTGGGGGTTGGTCTTTCTCCCAAGCAGCAAGCAACAGGAGAAGAGGAATTGGCCTCAAGTTTCACCCAGGAAGGCATGGGGTGGATATGAGGAAAAAATTCTTCCCTGAAAGGATTGTGAGGCCTTGGAAGAGGCTGCCCAGGGAAGGAGTTGAGTCACCGTCCCTGCAGCTCTGCAAAAGACGTGTAGATGTGGTGCTTGGGGACGTGGTTTAGTGGTAGACTTGGGAGGGCTGGGTTAGCGCTTGGACTTGATGACCTCAGAGCTCTTTTCCAGCCTGAAGGATTTGACAATTCTATGATAATAAGCACAAGTGCTGAGACACAGAGCTGACCAAGCAAACATAGAGACAAGGACAAGACACGAACCATGAGGATTCTTCTTAACAGAAGAGTAGAGAAAGCAGCTAGAAATAGAAGATCTTTTCAGAAGAGAACTTTCCAAGCTAGAGAAAGAGGAAAGCACGTGTGCGTAACTTCAAACTTGAACAAGAAAGGAAAAGCATGCTAAACACTGACAAGAAAAACACAAAGAAATATAAACACCAACACTTCAGCCTAAAACTTCAAGAATGATTTGGCATTCGTTATCTTGTTGAGGTTTACGGAAGTTGCCAGAAATATTTTTTTTCTGGGGGTGAATTTGATAAATTATCTTAAATTTAATTGTCACTGACAAACCTGTGAGTCCAAGGAAATAGATACTGAGTGGTGTCCCAGTAGGCAGGAGGGCAGCGGTGACTGTCTCACCCAGGCGTCACAATGGGCAGCGGTGGCTGTGTCACCCAGGCGTCACAGTGGGGCCGTGACACGGCAGCCCAGTCGGGATAAAAGGCCCCTGGTTGCGGGCAGGCCCCAGTCGGGATGGAAGCCCCTGGCAGCAGGCAGCAGAGGGCAGAGCAGGGCAGGACAGGGAGGTGAGTGCGCGATGGAGCAGGGGCTGAAGTGCAGTGCGAGCCTGAATGGCCCAGGAACCGCTGTGGGGAGGAGATGCTTGTGTGCTCATCCCGGTGCGGAGATGATGCCTGGGTGCCTCAGAAGATGCCCGCGGGACTCAGGAGCTGCTTTCTTGCTCGATGGAAGTTCTTGGCTATGCCAGGAAGAATCTGGGTGCTCCCCAGGCTTCTTAGCTGCTGTGTCCAGATGCTCCCTGGGTGTGCAGGGAGACGCTTGGTTTCTCCAAGAAGACAGCTGGGTGATGCAGAGATTCTTTTGGATGTCTCAGGAAGATGGATTGGTGATCCTGGCTGTTTCTTGGTGGCTCCAGAGAAATGCTTGAGTGCTCTTTGGGGATGCTTGTGTACCCTAGGAGATGTGCTTGTGTGCCCAAGGGAGAGGCTAGTTTGATCCAGGGTAAAGCTTTGTTTCTGCAGGGAGGATTTTGGGTGCTCCAGGGAGATGGTTGGGTGCTTTTTGTGTGATGCTTGGCTCCAGGGAGATGCTGGAGTGCTGTGGGGAGATGCTTGGTTCCTGCTCTTTGGTGTCTGTGTCCCCTGGGGGATGCGTGCATGAGCACGGGGACATACTTGAATGACCCTGGTAGGTACTTGTGCAGCCCTCGGAAGCTCTTGGGTGCCAAGGGAGGTGCTTCCCATGTCCAGTGAGATCTTTGTGTGCCCCAGGTGGTGTTTTGGTGCCCTGGGGAGATGCTTGGGTTCTCCAGTCAGATGTAGGACTGTGGTGGGAAGGTTCCTGTGGGAGGTGCAATGAGGTGCTTGGGTGTCGCAGGGAGGTGCTTCTGTGCTGCAGGGAGATGCTTGGGTGCCTGGGGCAGAACTTTGTGTGATCAGGGGATAGATTTTTGTGCTCTAAGGTGCAGCCAAACATTCCCCAGACCAGTCCCCATCTTGTGAGCAGCCAAGCATCTCCCCGGAGCACCCGACTATTGTACTAGGAGTACCCAAGCAGCTCCCCAGAGTACACGAGCATGTCCAAGGAGCATTCAGGCACCTCCCTAGAGAAGACATGAACCTCCCTAGGGAAAGAACCAGTCTCCCTTGGGAATACAAGCACCTTCCTGGAGCACTCTCCACGACACCCAAGCCTCTCGCCAAGGAACATAAGCACCTCTTGAAATCACCGAGATTTTCCCCAGGGCACACAAGCCTTGTGTTGGAGTAGACAAGCATCTCCCCAGGACACCTAAGCACTACATTCTACCTGTGAGGCATCATCCAAGGGCATTCCAGCACCTTCCAGGAGATCCCAACATCACCCTGAGCTCACAAGGTTCTGCCTGGCTCAGCCAGGCATCTCTCTGGAGCACCCAAGCGTCATTGCAGGGCATCCAGACGTGACCCTTTTAAGGACCCAAGCATTTTGGGTAGACCTGTGCGGTGCCAGGGGTTGCACTTGATCATCCTTATGGGTCCCTTCCAACTCGGGATATTCTGTGATTCTACGATTCCCCAGCAGCAGCAAAGCATCTCCCCAGGAACACAGCTATTTCCCTGAGGCACACAAGCATAACCCCCCGAGAACGCAAGCATCTTCCTGGAGGACCCACGCATCTCCCCGCAGCACTCAGGCACCCCACTGCAGCATTATTGAAACATCTCCCCAGGGAACCCAAGCACATCCCAAGGTACTCGGACGTCCCTCCAGAGCTCCCAAGCAAGTTCTTTCAGCATCTCGGTCGTTCAAAAAGCACCTCCGTGAAGCATGCGGAGACCTCTCTGGAGTACCCTAACTTCTCCCTGGGGTAGGAGGGGTGGATCCCCAGGATCCCCAAGCATCACTCTGTGTCACCCATCACAGCCTTGGTACGCACAAGCACCTCCCCGTGCTGCACAAGCAATTTGCTGAGGCAGCCAAAGATCTCCCCAGAGCACCCGGTCACCTGCGTGGGGTATTCAAGAACCTCCCTGGAGCACCCAAGTCTCTCAGCAAGCCACCCTGGTGTCTCTTGGAGCATGCAAACATCTCTGTGCAGCACCCAAGCGTCTGCCCCAGGCATACTTGGACATCCTAGAGCGTTTTCCTGGAAACACAAGCGCCTCCCTGGGAGCACCCAAGCATATCCCCAGGCCACCCAGACACCTTCCTGAAACACCCAAGCATCTTCCTGTGGCACCCAGGCATCTCCCTGGGGAAACCAAGCACGTACTTGGAGAGCCCAAGCATCGTTGTGAGTCTCCATCTTTTGTGCGTGAGCAAACCAAGGGGCACCAAAGGATCACCTGGGGGCACCCAAGCATCTCCATGGGGCACCCAGGATCATCCTTGGAACACCCAAGCACCTGCACACAGCAGCCATGCACCTCCCTGGAGAAAGCATGCGTCTCCCTGGGGCACAGAAGCGTCGTCTTGGAGCTCCAGAACATCTCCCTGCATTGTTCAAGCATGTCTCTGGAGCAGCCAAGCAGCTTCCCACATCCCCAAGCATTTGAGCAGGTCACTCCAGCACCTCCCTGGATCCCACAGGCATCTTCCCCAGGTAGCCAGGCATTTCCCAGGCATCTCCCAGAGCACTCCAGCATCTCCACAGGACACTGAAGCACTTCCCTGGTGAAGCTAAGCACTTGCATGGAGCACCCAGGCATCACCCCAGGGCACCCAAGCACCTCTCTTAAGTTGCCAAGCATAGCCACAGGGCACTAAAAAGATCTCCTTGGATGACACAAGCATTTCCTCAGAGCAAACCAGCATCTCCCTGGAGTGCCCAAGAGCCTCTGGAGTGCCCATCCATGTGCAGGCATGTGCATCCATGTGCAGTGCAGGCATGACAGTGACATGGAAGTGGGGAGTATGATACACAGGTAAAGGAAAGGTCCCACTCTCTCAAAACAAGGATAGCTAAGAAAAACAGGATGAGCAGTGCAGAATCAGTAAAAACAAAAAATCACTCGCCCTCTAGTCATGAGAGAAGAAGGAAATAAAAAAGGAAAAGGAGAAATTAACAGCTGGTCAAATCAAATTCTACATACATGATATAGTAATAAGCATCGAATAGTTTGTGAACTTGTACTCAGCCAATGAGGAAACAGGAGGAATCAAGTGTTGGGTAACAGGAAATATGGGGTTATGATATACTTTTGCTGGGCGCTCCTGCCTGCAGGACACTTGCCATTGCAATCACGAATAAAATAGCTTCACAGAAGATCCTGTCCGAGAAAATTATTGGGGTTTTTCTCACACCACCCCAAACTGTATGCAGTAATCTTTGCCCTTCAGAAACCTACCTGTATACAGGACACTGGCTAGCTGGATGTGCGTCTTTGTAGGTGGAAAAGGACCTGTCAGAAAGCCCTGCTGGGTTCAGCAAAGTTGATGCTGTAGCTTTCGATAGGAAGAGGAGAGGCTGAAGGCAGTTTTGGGGCTGCTCACAAACCCACTGATCATCAAAGTTAACAGCTCAGGAGTCTCAGCAATGTGCTCACACTGGACACCTCCTTTTCCGTGTCTCCTTAATTCCCCTCCCTGTCCAGTAGAGTAGGTAACTAAAAAGAGGGCAGAAAATCCCTTCTTTGATCATTCTTGTGAAAAAGAAAAATTGCCTGGGAAATGATACTGGGTGCTTTGGAGCTGTGAGCAGGCTGCCCCAGGCAGCAGCCTCCCGCCAGCAGCAGGACCCTGCCCTGCCGGGGGGGCTCCTTCCACCCGCAGCTTCTCCCCGCAGCGCCCTGGGCAGCTCCCCGGGCAGGCTGAGTGCTGAGCCTGGCAGGCGGCAGAGGCCCTGCCCCGGCACACAGCCCCTGGGGCACAGCAGGGACCCTGCTCTGCACCACAGCCCTGGGCACCCCTGCCTGCACCCGCGGCTTCTCCTTCCTCCAGGAGCTGCGGCTGCATTGCCCTCCAGCCAGAGACTTACCGGGGTCAGGGCTGGCAAGTGTTCTCCCCCAGCGAGCTCTGTGCATCCTGCCACTTCTGCCTGCCTTTACCCACTCTGTCTCTGCAGGCAGTGCCCCCAGCCCTGCTGCGCTGGGCACAGGAGCTGCTCCTGGGCAGAGCTGGCTCTCTGCAGCGCTGCGCGCTTGCCAGGAGCTCCCCTTGGGCCCAGGAGCCCGGCCCAGCTCAGCAGCACAGGCCCAGCCCAAGGCCTCCCTTGCTCTGCCCCCCACCAGGCTCCCTTCATGTGTCCCTGGGGCTCCTGGGCTCACAGCTCCTGGAAGGCAGCAGGGTTCCTCCTGGGGAACACACTTGGAAGCAGACAAAGCAAACACTGGCTGGCCCTCTCTAAACACTGCGCTGACTGATTCCCACAGCAGGAATTGCCCTGCCAGGGTGTGCAGGGCTACGGGACATGCCAAAGTTCCTCTCTGTTGTTCAACTTACTCGTCAATGAAGTGAATGATGTAACAGAGTGCACCCTCACAAACTTTGCTTATGACACAGAGCTGGGAGGAGTGGCTGATACCCCAGAGGGGCCTGGATATGCTGGAGGGATAGGCTGAGAGGAACCCTTGAAGTTCAACAAGGGCAAGTGCAGGGTCCTGTCTCCTTCCTAGGGTGGAATAACCCCCAGCACCAGTACAGGCTGGGAATGACCTGCTGGAAAGCAGCTCTGCAAAGAAGGACCTGGGAGTCCAGCTGGACAGCAGGCTGAGCAGGAGTCAGCAGTGTGCCCTTGTGGCCAAGAAGGCCGACGGGATCCTGGGGTGCATTTGGAAGGGTGTTGGCAGCAGGCCAAGGGAGGTGATCTTCCCCCTCTACTCAGCCTGTACTGGTGCTTGGGGTTATTCCTCCCTAGGAAGGAGACACCAACTTTTCTTTCTGGTGTCAAATGCATGAGAAGCCGGACAGGGTCAGAAAAGCGGCCATTTGTTTGCAGAATAAGCACTAGGGCTGGATTCCCCTGAAATGCTACTAGTTGCTTGACAGAGCGGCACACTGCCACAGTCATGGTGACAGCCTGGTAGCTTTGCGCCTGGGTATCACAGTGAGATCAGCCAAATGGGATGAAGGCTTTGTTCCTCATCCCTTCTGTTGAGAGAGCGGTTTTGCCTCTCGCCAGAAGCTATCTCTGCCACATGTCACCCAGGCAACGTCTGTGAGTGGCATCTGCCCTTGGGGCCCAGAGATGTGCAAAGCCTTGGTTCTCTTGCTTTCCAATATCCACGGGCATTCCATCCAAGCTAAGCAACCCAAGGCCTTCTCCAGAGCTGGTCATCATGGAAAGGCACTTCTGGGACTCCTTGCAACAGCCTGCAGTAATGCTGCCGTTGCTTATGTCAACTGTGGGTACCTGGAGTGTTTTGGACTCTTCTAGAGGTGAGTTTGAAGTATGGGAATGCTTTATACAAACACAAAAGAGCTTTGACATGTTGGCTTGTGCTCAGTGACTTCTGTCCTAGAGCACTGCCGGTTATTGAATCAAAGACTGGAGTGCGCGGAGCGCATCCAGTGTCCTAGAGCCACTCACACACTGGCCGATACTGACTTGGTTACTGAAAATACAGTCTGGTTGGGGTCTTCAGTTTCCCAGATGTCTGCCGGAAAGACAGTACAGCAGAGAGGAAATAGTCTAGGAGGTGTCTGGAGTGCTTGGAAGATGAGCAGGGGAGGTCCCAGTCAACTGTCGGTTAGCAAATGTGACGCCCATCTACAGGAAAGGCCCAAAGGACGACCCAGTGAACTACAAGCCCGTCAGTCTGACTTTGGTGCCGGGGAAGGTTATGGTGCAGATTATCTTGTGTGCCATCCTACTGCATATACAGGACAACATACAGGTGATCAGGCCCAGTCAGCATGGATTTATGGAAGGCAGGTCCTGCTTGACGAACCTGTTCTCCTATGAAAAGGTGATGCACTTAGTGGATGAGGGAGAGGCTGTGGATGTTGTCTGCCTAAGGTTTAGTAAAGGTTTTGACTCTGTTTCCCAGAGTTAAATCCAATTGGCGGCCAGCCACAAGTGGTGTCCCCCACGGCTCAGCAACAGGACAAGAAGAAATGGCCTCGCGTTGCACCAGGGGAGGTTTAGGTTGGATATTGGGAAAAATGTCTTCCCTGAAAGGGTTGTGATACATTGGAACGGGCTGCCCAGCGATGTAGTGGAGTGGTCATCTCTGGAGGTATTCACAAGACATACAGATGTGATGCTTAGGGACATGGTTTAGTGGTAGACGTGGCAGTGTTAGGTTAACGGTTGAACTTGGTGATCTGAGAGGTCTTTTCCAATCTACATGATTCTGTGGTTCCATGGTTCTAGGAGTCTAACATAGGTCATAATCATTGGAAGGCAGCCACTGCAGTCTGGGAACTCGAGACTATGGCCTGGACAAGACCATAGGTTGTGTGAGGGATTCCTGTGGGCTAGCACCATGCATCCTGGCACACATTCCAGTGGATTCCTGGAGTTAACTACACTTGAAATGGCCATTGAGACCCCCAAGAAAATCGTTTTGGTCCATGTGCGATAAACTCAGGCTGAAAGACTCAAGAGCAGGTGATTTTGAGTGGCTGTGGCAGAGCCCAGCAGCTTGCCCCAGTCTGGGAATATGTCCCCTTCCATCTAGTGAATTTAAAAGGGATTAATATGAACAGACGCATCAGGTCAATCTGCATAATACGGAGAAGTAATGGTTCTTGTGCTGTAGGTGCAGCAGGCAGGAGGCCTTGGATAGGGCCTCAGAAGAGTCAAGCAGATCTAATCTGGTTCATCCCTGAGCTAAGACAAACACCGTGAGCAGAGCGAAGGACACCGAGTGGTGCCCTACCATGAAGGAGGATGCAGAGCACAGCTGTAAAAGGCGTCTTTCCTCTGCCACGACCGACGCAGGTTCGTCTGAAGTGAAAGCCCCAGCCCAGGACCCATGGAGTGAAGGTCCCTGGGCACAACTGCAGAAAGACTTTGCAAGACCTCTGCCACTGACAGCTTGAAACACCAAATGCATCTTGGCTGTAGTAGGTCCTTTTGGCTCAGGGGCAGATGTCCTCCCTGGCAACACCACCACGGAGGCCACCACTGCAAAGCTGCTGCGTGACACCGACTGCGTGACACCCCGGGGTCCAGAGAGGGGAGAGGGGAAGGGGAGAGGCAGGCCGTGGGGAGGGGGCTGGAGTGAGGTCACTGCCACTGCAGCAGCCTGACTGGCCCTCAGAAGGGCTGGCCGGCAGGCACTGTGACATCATCCCGCGCATCAGAGAGCCCCTGGGCAGAAAGGACGTCACTGCAGAGGGGAGGGCGAGGGGCTGGCAGAGCCCCATCGAGGGGCTGGCTGTGGGTCCCCTCTGCTACAGCCACCTGACTGCACGGGGCAGGCAGGAGGGCAGGCAGGGCTCGTGGCCGCCTTGCTCAGGACGAGCCCTGGGTGAGCTGGATGAGAAATCTGTGCCTTAGCTCCAGCAAAAGCTCTTCTCTTTGCTCTTGACTTTTCTCGATAACACCACTTCCAGGTGAGCTCTGCCCTTGCTAAAACCATACCTCCACCTCCACCATAAATTTCTGTTTTGGAGCCTGTCCTTGCTGTCACCCATGGGTGGCTGCTTTGTGGCCCCTGTCTGCACCCTGTCCCTGCAGCGTCCCAGCTCCACTGCCCCACACATACTCCCACAGCCGTGATGCCAAGGCACCGCACATGGCAGTGCACATTCAGGGCTGGGTCAAGCCCCCCCTGTTACAATCCCAATGAGACCCTCAGGGTCCCTTCCTGCCATGGCCCTCCTGCCTTTGCAGCCTCCTCCAGCCCCTGGCCCCTGCCCTGACCCAGCCACATCCCATGGGGGCCTCTGCAGACAGCCCTGCTCCAGGTCTGCAGGGCTCTGGGCCAGGACAGAGGCCAGCACAGCTGGCCAGTCCCCCAACACAGACCCGGAGCATGGCTCTCCCACCTCCTTGCCCTCTGCCCACCTCCCTGCCCTCATCCCAGTCCAGTGGCAGCGGCCCCAGAGCAGTGCCCACCACAGGCTGCTTCAGGGCTCTGGGCACTGCCACCACAGCCCCAGCCCCTCTGAAGGGCACAGCAGCTCCCGGAGACACAGAAGGCTCAGCCCCACATATGGGACAACCATGGCACAAGCGTACAGAGGTCAGTGTCCCCTGCCGTGTCCCCTGCTCTCTTCTGCAGCACATCCTCAGAGGCCCGCAGCCCCTCTGGGCCATCCCTGGGGGTCCTCAGGCAGCCTCTGCTGCCCCAGGGCCAGGGCAGCCTGCCCCGAGCTGCTGCAGCCAAAAAGGGGTTTGCTATTCCCATTACTTCCTGATCAGCTGAGAGTGGGTCTCAGACAAAGAAGTTGTTGTAGCTTCATTTATTTTGTTTAAATACACAAAGAATCTGGCTCCTCATTTATGCAAAGCCTCAGGGTCCCGCAAGACATCCATCAGGCTGGAGGCGGCTCTGGGCAGCCTGCTTTAGTGGCTGGCAACCCTACCCAGAGCAGAGCGGTTGAAACTACGTGATCTTGAAGGTCCTTTTCAACCCTGGCCATTCTATGATTCTATGATATGTTGGTACTTGAGTACAACAGGATGAAGAACAGCATTGCTTTGTGGAAAACATTATCACACGGGGAAAAAGAAAAAGAAAACCAAACAAATCCCTCCAGAAGTTAAGACAGGCTTGCCATGTCATTACATAAACTGTAATTCGTCTGAAGAAGAAAAGAAGCACTTTATAGCTGTGGAAAGGCACAATCAGTTTCCTCAACACATCCTTACAAACATCCATGACATCACTTTCCTAATGGCATTCTTGAGCTCCTGGTTCCTCATGCTGTAGATGAGGGGGTTCACTGCTGGGGGCATCACCGAGTACAGGAAAGCCATCACAAGGTCCAGGGATGGAGAGGAGATGGAGGGGGGCTTCAGGTAGGCACACATGCCAGTGCTGAGAAACAGAAAGACCACGGCCAGGTGAGGGAGGCACGTGGAGAAGGCTTTGTGCCGTCCCTGCTCAGAGGGCATCCTCAGTACAGCCTTGAAGATCTGCACATAGGAGAAAAGAATGAAAACAAAACACCCCCAAAACAGAAAACCACGGAATGTGAGAAGCTCAATTTCCCTGAGGTAGGAGTCTGAGCAAGAGACCTTGAGGATCTGGGGGATTTCACAGAAGAACTGGTCCACGGCATTGCCTTGGCAGAGGGGCAGGGAAAATGTATTGGCAGTGTGCAGCACAGCATGGAGAAACCCCACTGCCCCAGGCAGCTGCTGCCATCTGGGCACAAGCTCTGCTGCCCAGGAGGCTCCCATAGTGCAGGGGCTTGCAGATGGCAATGTAGCGGTCATAGGACATAACAGTGAGAATAGAAAACTCTGCTAAAAACAAACAGAAAAAGAAAAAGACCTGTGCAGCACATCCTGCATAGGAGATGGCCCTGGTGTCCCAGAGGGAATTGGCCATGGCTTTGGGGAGAGTGGTGCAGATGCAGCCCAGGTCGAGGAGGGCGAGGTTGAGGAGGAAGAAGTACATGGGGGTGTGGAGGCGGTGGTCGCAGGCTACGGCGGTGAGGATGAGGCCGTTGCCCAGGAGGGCAGCCAGGTAGATGCCCAGGAAGAGCCCGAAGTGCAGGAGCTGCAGCTCCCGCGTGTCTGCGAATGCCAGCAGGAGGAACTCGGTGATGGAGCTGCTGTTGGACATCTGATCCTCCTGGGAATTGGGATCTGCTCCTCTGGATAGGGAGGCCTGTCCAAGGAGGAAAGAGAATTAAAATATTAGGGTAGACCTCTGTGAGGAAAACCTAGCCTATATTTTTACATTTATTTTTCTTTCTTTTTTTTTTTTTTTTTTTTTTTTTTATAAAAATCTTCCTCTTCACTTTGGGAGGACTGGTCCTCTGCTTGATGTCAAAGTGGTGCTGCCTGAGGGTGCTACTGCGGGCAAGAGACTCTACAGGAGACAGTGCTGACCTATAGCAAGAAGTAAATGGAACATGGGGTGGTCTCAGATGAACTGTGTTTGATGTAACAAGGAGTTTTGGAGTACACTTTCTCAAAATTCACCCAACTGCAGAGCAGGGCTTTGTGCACAATGCTTTGGTTTGTTACTTCATACTCATCCCCCTACACCTGAGGAGTGCATTTAAGGCACAAATCCTTGGCACATTTACTACCCACCAAGTGAAACCTTGGCCTCCTGGGAGGCAAAGGGACTGTCCCTCAGGGCAAAGTGAGGACAACTGGTGTGTCCATCACTCCTGGTCTCAGCTGCCCTGTGTGGGCACCTCTGGAGGATGGTCACACTCAGGTGTTCCCCTGAAAAGAACCTGGATGCTGCTGAGAGCAGAGGAATCCAGGTTCAAAGTGCAGATCCCCAAACACCTCACCCATCTCATCGTTCCTGAGGAGGATCTCAGCGCCCTGCTTTTCACCACGGACACAGAGGGATCATAGCAGCTGCCCACATACAGCCATCCACCAGCATTTCTATGGCCTTAGGACTGAAGATTCTTCTCCATGGGGATGCTAGATAACACAGAGCTGCTAGGGAAGAGCTGTGCCCTTGTGCAAGGCAGCCTGCAGCCCAGCAAAAGCCCCAGAGACATTAGGGCTGGAATTCTATGGTGTGAGAAAAAGGAGAGTAGGGAGTGGCTCCAGGGGAGGCATCTGCAGTACAGGGAAGGCAGGGAAGTGCCCAAATCTCCCCTGCCACGGAGTTTCTGGGAGCAGCTCCCGCTCACTCCCTGGCCATGGCTCTGCTGCCTGCAGCTGTCCCTGCCTGCAGCTGGGTCTCTGTCCCCACGCCTCCTGCCTGCAGGTCACAGCCCCCATCCCACCCGCTGGGTGCTCAGCTCTGCCCTGCAGACACCTCCTGGCAGCAGGGCTCTGCCCAGGGGCAGCTTGCTGGGGGCACGTCCTAGAGACCAGGTCACACAGACCCTGCTGACACTGCATGTGTGGTGGTGGAGCTTTCTATGGGCTGAGGGGCAGGAAAGGGACTTGTTGGGGTCCTTCTAATGCTTGTTGTGAAGGCTTAGGAGAGTCTGACTTCTCTTGGAAATAACGGCATCTATTGCTATTCCCACTGAGCCAAAGAAGACAAAATGGAAAGCTCAGCAGGATCAGGAAAGCTGGGACTGTAGCTGAAATCCCCTGCCTGATCCCTTCTCTTGCAATGTCCCCTTGAATACATCAAGGTTGTGCTGTGGAGCTGTGAGCAGCCTGCCCGAGCAGCAGCCTCCCTAGGTGCCTGGGTGCCTGTATATCTTTGCAGGTAGAAAAGGACCTGTCAGAAAGCTCTGACAGGTTCAGCAAAGTTGATGCTGTTGCTTTTGATAGGAAGAGCAGAGGTTGCAGGCATTCTCAGGGCTTGCTCACAAACATACTGATCATAAAAGTTACAGTTCAGGAGTCTCGGCAATATGCTCATAATTGCTCACAACTGACAAAATTGCTCAGGTCTCCTTTTCAATTTCTCCCTGTTCCCACCCCTCCTGTCCCTCCCCCCATCAAGTAGAGTAAGTAACTGAAAATATGGTAGAAAATCCCTGCTTTGACCTTTCTTCTGAAAAAAATGCTTGGGAAATGCCCTTGCAGTGCTGTGGAGCCGTGAGCAGGCTGCCCCAGGCAGCAGCCTCCCGCCAGCAGCAGGACCCTGCCCTGCCGGGGGGGCTCCTTCCACCCGCAGCTTCTCCCCGCAGCGCCCTGGGCAGCTCCCCGGGCAGGCTGAGTGCTGAGCCTGGCAGGCGGCAGAGGCCCTGCCCCGGCACACAGCCCCTGGGGCACAGCAGGGACCCTGCTCTGCACCACAGCCCTGGGCACCCCTGCCTGCACCCGCGGCTTCTCCTTCCTCCAGGAGCTGCGGCTGCATTGCCCTCCAGCCAGAGACTTACCGGGGTCAGGGCTGGCAAGTGTTCTCCCCCAGCGAGCTCTGTGCATCCTGCCACTTCTGCCTGCCTTTACCCACTCTGTCTCTGCAGGCAGTGCCCCCAGCCCTGCTGCGCTGGGCAGAGGGGCTGCTCCTGGGCAGAGCTGGCTCTCTGCAGCGCTGCGCGCTTGCCAGGAGCTCCCCTTGGGCCCAGGAGCCCGGCCCAGCTCAGCAGCACAGGCCCAGCCCAAGGCCTCCCTTGCTCTGCCCCCCACCAGGCTCCCTGCCCATGGCCCTGGGGCTGCAGGGGAACCTGCTGGGAAACAGCCTGAAGGGATCCCTGGGCTTCCCTCCCTCCCCTGGGCACACACACTTGGCAGCAGGCTCATTTCACCTAACAGAAAAGCAATTGAGTGTAACAATCACATCTTCTTGTCCCGCTATCAGTTTGGGAATCCAGACAAAGTCAGGGAATCTTCTTCTTCATCCCCTGTTCAGGGAAGGGATTCTGCAGAGTCAGTTGAGACATCTCATGCTGGATTTTAGGACTGGGACCAAAAGGGAGCTCATCTCACACCCATGCCTGCCCCAGACCCACAGGACCTGGGATTCCTCTGCCCTCCCTTTAATGTACACCACATGGGCACCTGAAGGTGAGCTCCTTTTCTCAGCTCCAACATCATTAATGGAGATGGAGGCAATCAGGGGGCTGCAAACACCTGGTGACATGTCAGGGGGCAGAGGGACGTGCAGGTATCTTCAAGCTCTCATGGAGGAACCCTGAGGGACAGGGCAGCACCTGGGGGCATCCCCTTGGAGGCTGGTGGGGAATGCCTTTGGCCAGCTGAAGCGACAGCAAATGCACACATTTAGGACAACTAAACCTGTCCCTCCTCAGTAGGCTCAGGGCAGCCTGTAGAGGCATCCACCTGACCCAATGAAGAGCTGTGCCACAGGGAGACCTGAGTCTCTCTCCCTCTTCTCCATCTGGTTTTCCCTCCATCTCCAGTGACTGTAACGGCACTTGTCTCACGGACATCCCTACATTGCCTAACCGAATTCAGGGCAGCTGCTCCATGTAATAGCCAGTTCCAGGCCTGCAGTGCTACCTGAGATGCCAACGCTGCCCAGCACCACTGGAGCATGCAGCTGACACGGGCAGCACAGGACCCACAGGACAGCTCTGGCCATTCATAGCTGGTACTTAACGGGCACCCCTGATGGCATCTCCGACAGATCTGGTGCTTATGAGCAAGTGACTGCTTCTCAGGGCTGCAGCAAGCCAAGGTCTGTCCCTCCTCTATCCAGCAGAGGCAGGCAGTGCATGGATATGAGGCACATCACACCAGGGTTTCCACTTGTGTCCTTTGGTTTGCAAACACTGCTGCTGCTTCTCACCCCCATCCTTTACTCAGTCAAGACACAGCCCAGTGATTTTTTCTGTGTCCCTGGATCACAGGACGCCCATAGCCAAGGACTTTGGCAGCAGCCCCTTCTCCTGCCTGGAGATCAGCCCCAGCTCCAGCACTGGCCCTCAGGGCTGCACCGACACCACAAAAGGCCCTCTGCTGTCAGGGCAGCACAGCCCAGGCCTGTTTCCTTCTGGCCTCAGGAACACCAGGGCGTGCTCTGCTTCGGGCCCCTCATTTCATCCTCCCATGGCCATCTGCCATCCACGGCAGCAGGTCTCTGCTGTGAAGGAAAGCCTCTGCATGCCCATGCTTGGGCACAGGATCTGGGACAAGTCTGAGTTTGGCCCTTGTGCCACAGCTGAGGTGCTGCAGCCCAGATGTGCCCCAATGCCCTCAGCCTGGGGCACAGGCAGGAGGAGCTGGATCCCCGCCTGCTGTCACACGGCTGGGACATGGATGGAAGAGCTGCTGAGGTGTGGGGGGACAGGTCCCTCAGCTTGGGGTGCTGTGCTGGATGGGTGCAGATTCTTGAGAAGAGACAGGTGGGGATGATCAACAGCGATTACGTTTGCCATTCCCTCTTGTACCACCTCTGCCTCCTGCATGGCAGACAGGGGGATGTTGCTGAGGCCTTCTCAGAGCACAGAGCCTTGTGGGATGTCCAGGGAGGAAGGCCCTGGCATGCGCTGCAATTCCATCCATATAACACATCCTACTTCTCCAAGTGAGCGACATGCATTGGAGTTCAGGCACGGTGAGGGGCTGCTGCATCCCAGGTGCCTTCGCTCCCATCTTTTGAAAAAAGCCCAGGCCCAGGACAAGCCTCAAACCCCAACTTCCTGGACGGGCTTCCAAGAGCAGAGGTGTGTTGGTGCAGGAGGACAGTGGTGACTTCTCCAGCGCTCCATGTCCTATATCCAATGGCCTTTGTCACCATTTGGAGATGTTCCTGGTGGATTTGTCAGGATCCTGTGGAAACGAACTGGGCAGAAGGGATGCGACTGTTTCTCAGGACAAGAAGGGAAATCTCTCGTCTCTCTCCCAAGCTGCGCCGTCTCCATGCTGCTGACCTCATAGGCCTTCAAATGACACGTGCTGATGTCACAGGGGGATGGATGCACTGCATCACCAGGATATCGTCACTGGAGCAGCGGCAGTGCCGGCACTTCCCTGCAAGGCCTGGTCCCTGCTGGGCACTGCTTGGGTGCTCCCCACCACTGTCCTTCTGTGGCCAGGAGTGGGGGCAGCAGGCAGCAAGGTTGCAGTCAGCGACCCTCGCTGACGGGCGGAGGAGCAGGGACACCTTGCAGAGGAGCTGTGGTTGAGGAGCCAGGGCGGGCATCCCTTGTCCTGAGCTGAGGGCCAGCAGAGAGTGAGATGGAGGGCTGCTGGAGTGCGACCATCACCTCCAACCTGACTTCCCTGTTTCCAGTGCTCCTGCAGCTCTCCTCCAAAGGTAAGGGTGTCAGGAGCCCCTTCCCAAGGGGTGGCCGAGGGGCTGTCAGCTGTCCAGAGCTCCAAGTCTAGGGCTTTGGGAGGAGGCTGGATAGGGCTGATGGCTGCTGCAAGAGCCCTGCCTGAGGGTCCTTCTGGGCTCAGGGGACAATGTGGCAGTCAGGATTCCTGGGTCCTGACGCTAGGGCTGCCCTGAGCCCCAGGGCTCCTCTGGACACGGCTCAGACTTCTCCTGATGGGGACAATCCAGGGCCAGGTTTCCCTGGGAGCTGGTGCCTCTTTGAGATTTGGCTCTGGGAGGAAAGACCTCTGGTGTCCCAGAGCCTGGTGTGGCCTGCAGCTCCCCCAGGCCTCTCAGGAATGTGCCAGAAATGCCTGAGTTGGAAATCAAGCCTTCCTCTTCTACTGCTGTCCTTCAGGGGAACCTCTGTTCCTTCTCTTCTGTGCAGCCAGGCTGGCAGAGCATGTCCTGGGTGTTGAGATGCCATCCCTGGGTGGCCACAATCCTGGTGCTGAACCCTTTCCATCTCCATTCCTGTGGTGGTGTTATCCAGCTACGCAGGTGAACTCCACGGCAACTGCTCTTTCACTTCCAACCTACAGCACCTGTGGGAACGGTGTGAAGCTGAGGCAGGGGAAGTTTAGGCTGGACATCGGGAAGAGGTTCTTCACCGAGAGGGTGGTTGCACACTGGAACAGGCTCCCCAGTGAAGGAGTCACTGCACCAAGCCTGTCCGAATTTAAGAAGAGATTGGACTGTGCACTTAGTCACATGGTCTAAATTTTTGGGCAGACCTGTGCGGTGCCAGGAGTTGGACTTGATGATCCTTATGGGTCCCTTCCAACTCAGGATATTCTCTGATTCTATGATTCTATGATTCTACAAGGAAAAGGGGGAGAAAATACGATGAAAAGACCTCAGGGGTTGAGGCAGAACATGAGGTCACCCACCAAATACCACCGTGGACACCAGTTATCATCACGGACAAGACAGACTTAGCATAGGCAGATTAATAGAATTTATTTCCTATTACCAGTGGACTACAACCAGCAGGAACCACAAGCAAACTAAAAACACCATTCCCCCCATCCAGCCTCTTGTAACTCCTTCCCCTGAGTGGTACAGGGGAATGGGGATTGCCATCAGTCCATGACACTTGTCTCCACCGCTCCTTGACAATCCATCTCTGCCCTCTCTGGGTCTCTCCTGTGGGATGCCCTCCTTCCTGAATGGGTCCTGCGTGGGGCCCAAAGGGTTGAGATAATAACAGATATGACCAGATCATGTTAAAATAAAATGGTTACAAGCATTATATCTGCTTCATAGCTGCTGACCACAAGGTGTATTTTTTTATTTATTTTTTAATCTCGGTGTAGTAGTTGTGTTTCGCCTCAGAATTCTGTTAGATAGCACATTACGTACTCGGTGTATTCCCTGTTGTGCTGGGGGCTTTCTGGGGGCTGGTTTATGGTTATTAGTTTACTCTACTGGGTAACGCTGCCTCATGTTATGATGAAATTGCTGGTCATGAGACTAATCTGGTAGCTGTACTCAGCATTGCTGTCACCTCCATACTTGAGGAACCATATCCCAGAAACTATTCATAATTAACAGTCGTTAACTTTTCTCCTTGGGGAGCCAATCTATGGGAGGGATGAGGGGGGACACTTCTTCTCCCCACTTCTTCCCTTTCCCTTTCTCCTTCACCTCCCCCTTTCTCCTCCAGGCTAGTTACAATAGCTCTTCAAAACTTTCAATATCCTTGGGATGTTCAAACCAACTTCTTCTTATTCTTATTTCTCCTGAATGTGTTTCAGGTTTTCTTTAAGGTTAGGGTAACCTATTTCTAGAATGCCACACAGTGATGTGCCTTGAGGCAGGATAATTATGAGTGGCAGGGAATGTGGGAGGATATGGGCAGGCACCTAGAACTGTAGACACCTGCAATGCTTTGTTACTTCACCCATGAACAAGTGCAGAATCCTAAAAAAAAAAAATCACAGCATGCTTGAAAAAGGAGTGTCATCACCCTGGCAATTCCAAAGAGACAGAAATCACGGCAATGTGCTGGGGCTTGGCCTTTGCTTACTGAGTTGCAATCTACACAACTCCAAGCCCTGTGACTGGGCCAAAGAACCAACCTGTGCCTGTATCAGTCATACGTATACGTGAGAAAAAAAAAAAACAAAATCAGCTCGTTTAGCAAGGAAAGAAGCTCCTACTCATACAGGGAAGGAGGAAGAAGAAGATGAGGCAGGCTACTCCTAAATAGGGCCGTCAGAGGAACACGTGGATGAAGAGTGAGATATCATAAAATCATCAGTAAGCACCTGATCACTGTTCCTTGGGGAGCTGTGAGATGTGCGAAAAGATTTCATCCATCATCTAGGCCAGCACATTGTCACCTGGCTGCTCTGATACTGGGATAACAGGGCCAGTAGCCTGGAATTAGAGGACAGGGAAGACAAGCAGCTGGGATCCCTCCCCAGGGAAGGGGGCATTGACAAAGCAGTTGGAAAGGGGTCACAAATTCTCAGTCTCTTGAGGCAACTCCTGTCAGGTGTAAAGGAAAGGTATCCCTTCAAGGAAGATGTTGTATGCCACCCAGGCAAATGGACCACCACGGAGAGAGGCAGCCCGTATCTGATGGAATTGGCCATGCTGGAGGTGATTTATGGTGATTTATGCACATTAAACACTTTTCTACCTTGCCCAGTCCCTCACAGAATCCTTCAGTTGTGGGGTTGCTCAGGGTCGAAGTGCCATTAGCTACCCAAATGGTGCACCAGTGGCAATATGGCACTATCCGAGACGCCCTGATTACCACATATATGCTGATTCATTACTAGAGAGCCAAGGACTGATCAGCAAAACTCGCTCACCCTTTAATAATCCCATAGGGTCAGTGCAAATGTCTAATGGAGAGCTGCAACTAACAGTGGAGTACTGAGTCTAGAATGAAGTCACACCAAATTCAGTAGGTCATCTATAGTCTTCTCTCCTTATAGTCTTAGCTCTAAGAGCAGTTAAATGATCCCTTACAGTATCTGAATGCTGCTGTCCGATCCCTTCCTGGGATCATAAGGAACCAGTACCTCCAGGCCAGAACACTCTCCCTGTACCCGTGGATGCACGCCCTAAGGTCCCATGAACTGTTAAGGGTGTAGTTTGCAAAGTAACCACTGATTTTGTCCCCACCCACCACCTGTTGTACCCCTGCAGAGTCCTGCCTCAAGGCACAAAGGGCAGGGAGACCTTGCTGGTGAGAGCTGAGGCCCTGTGGAGTTGTCTGAGACACAACAGCCATTACAGCCAAGGGACATGTAGAAGAGAAAGGAAAAAGAGAACTTTTAAAAGAGAACAGAGCATTTAAAAGAGAACAGAATAGGTTTAGCTCTCCCTGTGACACATGACTCCTTTTGCTCTGCTGACAGCCTCTGCAGGCTGCCCTGCACATAAGGAGTAGGGACAGGTTCAGTTGTCCTACATGTGGCATCTGCTGCCATTTCAGTTACCCAAAGGAATGCCTCCACCACACTCCCAGGGGATCAACCTCAAATTTCACCAGATGTTTGCATCTGAACAGCTCCTGCCTGTCCTCCATCTCCACTAAGGAACTATTGTGGCTCAGTAATTCGCATTAAGCTGCCTATGTTGTGGACACCTGAACTGAGGCCAGAGGAATCCCAGCTCCTGCGGGTCTGTGGCAGACATGGGAGGGAGCTGAGACCCTCTTCCAGCCCCAGGAATAACAAGCAGCATGAGATGCCTCGACTGACTCTGCTGACTTCCTTCCTCAAGTGGGGATGAAGGAGATCAGTCCCTGACCATGACTTCATGTCCTAACTGATACTGGGACATGAAGAAGTTATTGTTACAGCTAATTCACTTTTTCCTAGGAGAAATGAGCATGCTAGCAAGAAGTGTGTGTGCCCAGGGGAGGGAGGGAAGCCCAGGGATCCCTTTGGGCTGTTTCCCAGCAGGTTCCCCTGCAGCCTCAGGGCCATGGGCAGGGAGCCTGGTGGGGGGCAGAGCAAGGGAGGCCTTGGGCTGGGCCTGTGCTGCTGAGCTGGGCCGGGCTCCTGGGCCCAAGGGGAGCTCCTGGCAAGCGCGCAGCGCTGCAGAGAGCCAGCTCTGCCCAGGAGCAGCTCCTCTGCCCAGCGCAGCAGGGCTGGGGGCACTGCCTGCAGAGACAGAGTGGGTAAAGGCAGGCAGAAGTGGCAGGATGCACAGAGCTCGCTGGGGGAGAACACTTGCCAGCCCTGACCCTGGTAAGTCTCTGGCTGGAGGGCAATGCAGCCGCAGCTCCTGGAGGAAGGAGAAGCCGCGGGTGCAGGCAGGGGTGCCCAGGGCTGTGGTGCAGAGCAGGGTCCCTGCTGTGCCCCAGGGGCTGTGTGCCGGGGCAGGGCCTCTGCCGCCTGCCAGGCTCAGCACTCAGCCTGCCCGGGGAGCTGCCCAGGGCGCTGCGGGGAGAAGCTGCGGGTGGAAGGAGCCCCCCCGGCAGGGCAGGGTCCTGCTGCTGGCGGGAGGCTGCTGCCTGGGGCAGCCTGCTCACAGCTCCAAAGCACTACAAGGAGAATTCCAGGAAGGTGTTACTAAGAATACAGGCAAGGGATGACAGCTTTCAGACGAGGAACTTGTAAAATGAGTGGTTTTTGTTTCCTCCTAAAGGAGAATGAATTGGCACTGTCAGGTGTAAATATAGCACTAAGATCTTTATCAGGAGAAATCCGTAGATCTGCCAGGTACCTCATAAAGGCCATTAACACACTGCTCTGCTTACAGACTGCACCAGCATCGCCTTTGCTGGACACATCTGGGTTTGTCTGACCTTCTCTTGTGCACCTGCATGCAGGGAGATTCTTTTCATCACCTCCCTGCTGCCAGGGGGTGTCTGTAGGGCAAAGCTGTGTGAACAGGGGCTGGGCTGGGGTCTGTGAGTGACGACAAGAAGGAGATGTGGGAAGCAGCTACTGGAAGGGACAGCTGCGGGCAGCAGAGACATTGGCAGAGAAGGAGATGGATCTTGTGACAGAAATGCTGTGGTGGGTGGACTTTGGCTGCTCCCTGTCTGTCCCTCCCATGCGGATGCTGTCCTCTGAGCAAGCCCCCTCGTTCTCCTCTCCCCCCAGCAGAGCCTCTGCCTTCAAGGCTGGGGGGTCCAGGCCATGAGCCGCCTCCTCTGCAGCCACAGCTCCCGCAGAGCAGAGCTCCGTCTCCCCTGACACGGGCTGGTTTCCCTCTGCGGATCAAAGAGGCTGGGAGTTACAGCCCTGTGACTGCTGTCTGGGGGTGATGTGAACAGCTGCGTAGGGAGGAGGCTTTCTTGAGTGTCCGGCTGTCTCCTCTCCTCCTCTCAGCAGGAGGAACACAGTACATTTCCTTCTTTCTCCATTTGTGTGCACTGCTCCTGTTCTCGCTGTGGCACTCTCTGGCAGTAACAGTGCTGATGGGGGATGTTAAGCTCCTGTTCTCGCACTGCCCCTGCCCCAGAGGTGCTTTCCTTGGACCAAGGTGCCCAGGTCCCCTTTGAACATTTCAAGTCCTGTGCAATGCAGTCCCTTCAGCTGGGCAATGAGGTCACGCTCCTGAGGAGACGTCAGCTTGAGGTTATCGCTATGAAGGTATCCCTGGAAAGCTGCAACAGGCCCCAAGAAGGGCACAGCTTCTTTGTGCCCTTTTGCATTTCCCAGAGCCTTTATTTCAGCCACGTGAATCAGGAGCCCCGTCCTGTCCCTCTCCACCTTCTCCCCATAGCTGGGCGGGGAAAGAGAGGAGTTGTGCATTCGCACTCAGCACAGTCCGGGCTCTTTTTCAGAGCAACGTGTGGGGGCAGTCACCCTCCAGCTGAGCATTTTGCCTCCAAGCACTGGCTTGTGTTGATACTGAGAACAACGGAAAAAGATTTTTACCATTTCTCAGATGTTGTGGGGGAATCTAAATCCTAAAAAGGTACAGAAGTAGACACTTTTGTTGCACCTTGTCTTCTGGGGAGCAGGCTGTGAAGTTTTACAGGGTGAAAGGGTACTTCCAAGCTTTTAAAATTCCATTACCCATACAGTACCTGGATAAAGGGTGTGATAAAGGGAAACTGATGTGAAGACAGAGTCCACCTTATCAAAACAAAGAGGTATGCAGATGATTGGGCCAATTGTGCCTCCATGAGCCTGTTTCTGGTTCTGATATCATCTGTGAAGGAGGGTAAACTAGGATGAGATGAATCTGTCTTTCTTCCCTTACACAGGCTGATGGCCAATATGCCATCATCTCTCATGGTGGTAAATAGGCAAAAACCCTCACTGGACCAAATGCCACTCATGAAATGCAGGGACCCAGTCGCTGAAAACGTCTCCCTTCACATATAGGAAGCCCCATGTGTCCAGTGTGAGCAGGAATGAGTCCTCTGAAATCTGTCTTAATATCTCCTTCTGTTTTCTCCTTGGACAGGTGCCAATTCCCTGGAGCACCAGATGTCCAACAGCAGCTCCATCACCGAGTTCCTCCTGCTGGCATTCGCAGACACGTGGGAGCTGCAGCTCCTGCACTTCGCGCTCTTCCTGGCCATCTACCTGGCTGCCCTCCTGGGCAACGGCCTCATCCTCACCGCCGTAGCCTGCGACCACCGCCTCCACACCCCCATGTACTTCTTCCTCCTCAACCTCGCCCTCCTCGACGTGGGCTGCATCTCCACCACTCTCTCCAAAGCCATGGCCAATTCTCTCTGGGACACCAGGGCCATCTCCTATGCAGGATGTGTTGCACAGGTCTTTATTTTTCTCTTCCTGATGTCAGCAGAGTATTTTCTTCTCACCATTATGTCCTACGACCGCTACGTTGCCATCTGCAAGCCTCTGCACTATGCGAGCCTTCTGGGCATCAGAGCTTGTGCCCAGATGGCAGCAGCTGCCTGGGGCAGTGGGGTTCTCTATGCTCTGCTGCACACTACCAATACATTTTCACTGCCCCTCTGCAGAGGCAATGTTGTGGAGCAGTTCTTCTGTGAAATCCCCCAGATCCTCAAGCTCTCATGCTCAAATTCCTACGTCAGGGAAGTTGCACTCCTCATATTGAGTGGTTTTCTGTTTTTGGAGTGTTTTATTTTCATTGTTTTTTCCTATGTGCAGATTTTCAGGGCTGTGCTGAGGATCCCCTCTCAGCAGGGACGGCACAAAGCCTTTTCCACGTGTCTCCCTCACCTGGCCGTGGTCTCCCTGTTTATTAGCACAGGAGGTTTTTCCTACCTGAAGCCCCTCTCCCTGTCCTCCCCATCCTTGAATGTCGTGGTGGCAGTTCTGTACTCGGTGATGCCTCCAGCAGTGAACCCCCTCATCTACAGCATGAGGAACCAGGAGCTGAAGGATGCCCTGAGGAAAGTGATTTCGTGGACATTTTTCAGAAGTGATAAAATTTTCCTCTCTCCACAAATGACTCACAGTCTGTCCCATGACAGACCTGTTTGATTTTAGTTGCTGTTATTGTTTTTTTTATCCATATAATATATATTATTTATTAATATACACGAGTACATTTTTTTCTGTTGTTTTTGTTATACGTAGTTACCATGTTCCTTCACAACTGTTCGGATTCCTTCCACTTCTGCTGGGGCATCAACCTTCTTTCTTTCTCCTGGAGCCCACATAAAGTATGTATCTGGGTGTGAGATGACCCTCTCATAGCCTCTGTGTGATATCTCTGTATCTGAGGCAAAGGAGGTGTCTTCTGTCTCTGTGGAGGCAGTGGGGATGCAGCAGGCACAGGCACAGGAGACTGCAGGGGGATTCATGTTGTCTTCAGGCATATCTGAACATACCTAGTGCCTTTGGAAATGCTCCATAATCCTTCCAAGCACCTTGCATATCTAAAGACCCCTGGGGAAGGAGTTTTGGCAGCACTCGTTCCCATCCATCTGGGTTTTCTTCCCACCCTGACCAGCATGGCCAGAACATAGTCAACCAGGAGCACTCAAAAAGATGAGAGGAGGGATGGGGACCGATGCGGTGACCTGGGCTTTAAATTGCCTTGGAGAGGCAAGCATGACACAGGAGCCTTATCAGTCTGCTGCTGTTCCTCAGTCCCTGTCCCTAGCACATGTCCTTGAGACAATCTCCACACCCTGAGTGCTTGCCAGTACCCCAGACATAACCCTTGGGCAAGGCTGGAGGTGCTAGGGTGAATCTGGAGGGCCATGGTCCAGTTGTGACCATGGGCAGGACAAGCCCTCTTCTGGATCTTCTGCAGGGTTGGCAGCCTCTGTGAGCCCCACGAGAGCAGGGAGCAGACAGAGGAGGTCCTGGGGCCCTGCAGACCATCCTCATGCCCAAGGGGCTCTCAAGCAGCATACCTCAAGGCAGAGATCGAAGAATCACAGAATCATCGAACAGCTTGGGTTGGAAGAGACCTTGAAGACCATCTAGTTCCAACCCTCCTGCCACGGGCAGGGATGCCGCCAACTAGATCAGGTTGCCCAGAGCCTCGTCCAACCTGGCCTTCAACACCTCCAGGGATAGGGCATCCACAACTTCTCTGGGCAACCTGCTCCAGTGCCTCACCACCCTCTGAATGAAGCATTTCCTCCTAATCTCTAATCTAAATCTCCCCTCTTTTCCTTGAAAAACAATCTCCCTTGTCCTGTCATTATCCTTTGCTTATGCAGCCCAGGATGCAGTTGGCCTTCTGGGTTGCAAGCACACACTGCTGGCTCATGTCGAGCTTTTCATCCACTGGAACTCCCGAGTCTTTCTCTGCAGGGCTGCTCTCAATGAGTTCTTCACCCAGTCTGTCCTCATGTCTGGGATTGCCCTGACCCACGTGCAGCACCTTGCACTTAGTCTTGTTGAACCTCATTAGGTTCACATGGGCCCACTTGTCTAGCTTGTCCAGGTCCCTTGGATGGCATCCCTTCCTTCTGGTGTATCGCTGCACCACTCAGCTTAGTGTCATCTGCACACTTGCTGAGGGTGCACTCGATCCTGCTGTCTATGTCGTTGATATTGATATTAAACAGCACCAGACCCAAGACAGACCCTTGAGGAACACCACTCGCCACTGGCCTCCACCTGGACATGGAGCCAACACTTCTGGGCACAGCCTTCAAGCCAATTCATTATTTACTGAATGCCTCACCCTTCAAATCCACCGCTCTCCAGCTTGGAGATCAGGATGTCATGTGGGACTGTGTCAAAGGCTTTGTAGAATTCCAGGTAGGTGCCATCTTTCCTTGTCAGCTGATGCAATCACTCCATTAGAGAAGGCCACCAGATTGGTCAGACATGATTTGCTCTGCTTCTTGTAGCAGGAAAAAAGGAGAAACTGCCCAAGAAAGCTACCACCAGCCCCAGCCCCTCATGCCAGTAGTTCCCAGCACCAGCCTTCCACCACGGTTTGGGGAGGGCCGACTGCTGAAATGTGAGCACCTCCATCCTCCTGCTGGGCTCAGGGCCTGTACCGGGGGAACGGCCAGCCCAGCCTGGTCCCTCTCCGGGCCCAGAGCCCAGCCAGCCCCAGGGCAGGGCTGTCTGCAAACCCCTGTGTGGGACATGCTGGGGCTGGGACAAGGCTGGGTGAAGGGGGGGAGGCTGCTAAAGCAGGAGGGCAGTGGGGGGCCGGGGCAGTGAGGGCTGGCAGGGGGCTGTGCTGGGGGAACGTTTCCTTACCCCCTGCACGCATGCTGCCCCATGTGGTGACTGCAGAGAGGTCCCAGGGGGCTGCAGGTGGGACAGTGGGGCTTGGTTGTCCTGCAGAGGGGAATGCACAAAAAGCCATAATAGTACAGGAAGCTTCCACAGTGCCAGGACCCCCAATTTACCCCAAAACTCAATGCCCAGCTTCGGTGCGTTAACCTTGGCTGTCTCCCAGGTGCCCACCACGCTGCTCTCTCAACACCCCTCCTCAGCAGGATACAGGGAGAAAATACAAATAAATAACTCATGGGCTGAGGTAAGGACCAAGAAATGGCTCACAACTACTGTTGCAGACAGGACAGACTTGGGGAAGATTAACGTCATTTATTGCCAGCACATAACAGTGTAGAGCAGTGACAAGTAAAGACAACTAGAAACAACTTTATCACCACTCCACTTCTTCTACCTCCTCCCAGCAAGAGGTGCAGGGTGATAAGGAATGGGGGCATCAGTCCATGGTGCTTCGTCTCCGCTGCTCCTTCCAGGTTACTCTCTTCCCTTCTCCAGTGTGGGGTCACTCCTATGGGATGCCATTCCCAAACTGATCCTACATGACCTCCTCACAGACAGCAGCTCTTCAAGAAGAGCTTCAGTATGGATCTGTACCAAGCTGGGGAAAGTCCTTCAGGAATGGACTGCTCCTCTCCATGGGCTGCAGCTCCCGCCAGAAATCTTGCTCCTGTGGTTGCTCCTTTCCATGGGCTGCAGCCTCCTTCAGGCCACATCCACCTGCTCCACCAGGGGCTCCTCCACGCATCTGCAGGGCTGCTTCTCTCACATTTTCTCACTCTTCTGCCAGCTGTTGCTGCACAAAGATTTTTTTTTTATACTTTCTAAAAAATATTATCAAAGATGCACAACTAGTGTCACTCGTTGGCTCAGCTTTGACCTGCAGCCAGCGGATCCCTTTTTGAGAGGGAGCTACTAGCTCTGATCTGAACTGGGGCAGCTCCTTTAGTCTCAATAAGCCACCTCCAGCAATTATTCCACATCTGGGACAGCTCCTGGTCCCTTCTCACAAAGGCCACCCATGCAGCCCAATACACATGTTAGGGAAGAAAAGTATGCTGCAGAACTCCTAAAGAGGGTCCTTCAAAAAGGAAAATGCCCTTGCAGGATAGGCTGATTTGAAATAGTAGGTCCCACCATTGCAGCCTGGGAACCATTATTCATTACAACTGGGAAACTGAAAAGGCAGTAAGAAGGTAGCTTGTGCCATTTGAACCATGTAGTTTGCCTGATGTGATTCACAGGATCACCTAGAGAAACAGATGAGAAGGTAAAGAATGCACAAAAGGACATTCAGAAATTGGAGGAGGAGGAAATACCCAAATTAACCAGAGGAGAGGAAGATGGGGCCCTACCTTTGCTGGGGCCCCAGGCACAAGAAAGATGTGAACCTGTTAGAGTGAGTCCAGAGCAGGGCCACAAAGATTATCAGAGGGCTGGAGCACCTCTCCTGTGAAGAAAAGCTGAGAGAGGTGGGGCTGTTTAGCGTGGAGAAGAGAAGGCTCCAGGTAGACCTTACTGCAGCCTTTCAGTACTTAAAGGTGTCTTATAAGAAGGATGGAGAAAGACTCTTTACTCGGGTAGATAATGAAAGGACAAGGGCGAAAGGTTGTAAACTAAAAGAAGATAGATTTCGATTAGACATTACGAAGAAATTCTTCACTCAGAGGGTGGTGAGGCACTGGAACAGGTTGCCCAGAGAAGCTGTGGATGCCCCATCCCTGGAGATATTCAAGCCAGGTTGGATGGGGCCTTGGCCAACCTGATCCAGTGGGTGGCATCCGTGCCTCTGGCAGGGGGGGTTGGAGTTAAATGATCTTTAAGGTCCCTTCCAACCAAAGCCATTCTATGATTCTATGATATGATTCCATGAAGATCTTAGGGCCCACAGACATAGTCTCTGGTTACAAATCAAAGAGCTGTAGTTGGGAGTCACAAAAACACAAGTCCTAGAAACAGAAGTTTTAGAAAATGAGCTAGAGGAAGCCAGAACAGCACGTCAGTTTCTAGCAGAGCTATGGAAAGTCAATAACACAACTCTCAATCATCTCAAGGGAGTCACTGCAGTCTGGGAACTCCAGATGACAGCCTGGACAAGTCCATAGGTTCTGTGAGGGAGGCCGGGGTTCCTGTGGGCTGGCACCATGCATTCTGGCACACTTGCCAGTGGATTCTTGAAGATGACCGTCACTTGAAATGACCATTGGGACCTTGAGAAACTCGTGCAGGGTCACTGCGAAAAATTTAGGCTGGAAGACTCAAGAGTGGGTGACTTTGAGTGGCTGTGGCAGAGCCCAGCTGCTTGCTCCAGTCTGGGAATATGTCCCCTTCCATCTAGTGAATTTAAAAGGGATTAATATGAACAGACCCATCAGGTCAATCTGCATAATACGGAGAAGTAATGGTTCTTGTGCTGTAGGTGCAGCAGGCAGGAGGCCTTGGAAAGGGCCTCAGAAGACTCAAGCAGATCTAATCTGGTTGATCCATGAACTAAGACAAACACTGTGAGCAGAGCGAAGGACGCTGAGTGGTGCCCTAGCATGAAGGAGGATGCAGAGCACAGCTGTAAGAGGTGTCTTTCTTGTGCCATGACTGACGCAGGTTCATCTGAAGGGAAAGCCCCAGCCCAGGACCCATGGAGTGAAGGTCCCTGGGCACAACTGCAGAAAGACTTTGCAAGACCTCTGCCACTGACAGCTTGAAACACCAAATGCATCTTGGCAGTAGTAGGTCCTTTTGGCTCAGGGGCAGATGTCCTCCCTGGCAACACCACCACGGAGGCCACCACTGCAAAGCTGCTGCGTGACACCGACTGCGTGACACCCCGGGGTCCAGAGAGGGGAGAGGGGAAGGGGAGAGGCAGGCCGTGGGGAGGGGGCTGGAGTGAGGTCACTGCCACTGCAGCAGCCTGACTGGCCCTCAGAAGGGCTGGCTGGCAGGCACTATGACATCATCCCGCGCATCAGAGAGCCCCTGGGCAGAAATGACGTCACTGCAGAGGGGAGGGCGAGGGGCTGGCAGAGCCCCATCGAGGGGCTGGCTGTGGGTCCCCTCTGCTACAGCCACCTGACGGCGCGGGGCAGGCAGGAGGGCAGGCAGGGCTCGTGGCCGCCTTGCTCAGGACGAGCCCTGGGCGAGCTGGGTGGGAAATCTGTGCCTTAGCTCCAGCAAAAGCTCTTCTCTTTGCTCTTGACTTTTCTCGATAACACCACTTCCAGGTGAGCTCTGCCCTTGCTAAAACCATACCTCCACCTCCACCATAAATTTCTGTTTTGGAGCCTGTCCTTGCTGCCACACCCTGGCAGATCCTTTGTGGCCCCTCTCAGCACTCTGTCCCTGCAGCGTCCCAGTCCCACTGCCCCACACATGCTCCCACAGCCGTGCTGCCAAGGCACCGCACATGGCAGTGCACATTCAGGGCTGGGTCAAGATCCCCCCGTTACAATCCCAATGAGACCCTCAGGGTCCCTTCCTGCCATGGTCCTCCTGCCTTTGCAGCCTCCTCCAGCCCATGGCCCCTGCCCTGCCCCAGCCACATCCCATGGGGGCCTCTGCAGACAGCCTGCTCCAGGTCTGCAGGGCTCTGGGCCAGGACAGAGGCTGACGGGGCTGGACGTTCCCCCAAGACAGACCCTGAGCACGGCTCTCCCACCTCCCTGATCTCTGCCCACCTCCCTGCCCTCATCCCAGTCCAGTGGCAGCAGCCCCAGGGCAGTGCCCAGCACAGGCTGCTTCAGGGCTCTGGGCACTGCCACCACAGCCCCAGCCCCTCTGACGGGCACAGAAGCTCCTGGGGGCACAGAGGGCTCAGTCCCACAGATGGGACAACCATGGCACAAGCGTACAGAAGTCAGTGTCCCCTGCTGTGTCCCCTGCTCTCTTCTGCAACAGATCGCCAAGAGGCCTGCAGACCTTCCTGCTCAGAAGGCATCCTCAGCACAGCCCTAAAGATCTGCACATAGCTGATGGACTCTCCAGGCAGCTTCACATTTATGTCCTGGAGGATGTCCTCTGCCCTGCCCCATGTGGGACAATCATGCCTATGTACCTCAGTGACCATCTCTGCTGTCATTAGACACCAACATGTTGCTCTTAAATCCTATGCTTGGTCTCTCCCAAATCCATGCAGCAACAGGCCTGCCGGGGAGCAAGTGCACAGCCCTGATTTTGGCACAAGCTGTGAAAGAAGAGTGAAGTGTTCACTCTGCACTATTAAGATCCTGTTTTATTAAGCAGTTACTAAAAGAGTCAGTGCTGACCTTCTGTAAGACACATTTATAGAGCCTCCAGAGTAAACAGAGCAGTGTCATTCCTCATTAGAAATGAGACATCTGCAAACATTTCTCTAAGAACATAAATGCTAATGATACTAAAGATAACAATGAAAATATACATATGAAACAAGGCTGAGGCCTTCATGGGGATAGGAAAGTCACTTGTGTAGAAAGAGGGAAAATCTATCACTACTCAGAAACATCCATGAAATCATTTGTCTAATGGCACCCTTGAGCTCCTGGCTTCTCATGCTATAGATGAGGGGGTTCAGCGTTGGGGGCATGACCGAGTACAGAACTGCCACCACCAGGTCAGAGGATGGGGAGGAGATGGAGGGGGGCTTTAGGTGGGCAAAAATGGCTGTGCTGAGAAAAAGAGAGACCACAGCCAGGTGAGGGAGGCACGTGGAAAAGGCTTTGTGCCGTCCCTGCTCAGAGGGCATCCTTAGCACGGTCCTGAAGATCTGCACGTAGGAAAAAACAATGAAAACAAAACATCCAGATGTCAAACAAGCACTAAACAGAAGCACCCAAACTTCCCTGAGATAGGCATCTGTACAGGAGAGCTTGAGAATCTGGGGAATTTCACAGAAGAACTGGTTCAAGGCATTGCCTTGGCAGAGGGGCAGAGAAAATGTACTGGCAGTGTGCAGCAGAGCATAGAGAACCCCACTGCTCCAGGCAGCTGCTGCCATCTGGGCACAAGCTCTGCTGCCCAGGAGGCTCCCGTAGTGCAGGGGCTTGCAGATGGCAACATAATGGTCATAGGACATGATGGTGAGAAGAGAATACTCTGCTGAAAACAAGAAGACAATCAGAAAGACCTGGGCAACACATCCTGCATAGGAGATGGCCCTGGTGTCCCAGAGGGAATTGGCCATGGCTTTGGGGACAGTGGTGGAGATGCAGCCCAGGTCGAGGAGGACGAGGTTGAGGAGGAAGAAGTACACGGGGGTGTGGAGGCGGTGGTCGCAGGCTACGGCGGTGAGGATGAGGCCATTGCCCAGGAGGGCAGCCAGGTAGATGCCCAGGAAGAGCCCAAAGTGCAGGAGCTGCAGCTCCCGCGTGTCTGCGAATGGCAGCAGGAGGAACTCACTGATGGAGCTGCTGTTGGACATGTGCTGCCTGTTGGGTATGGGGATCTGTACAGGTAGTAAAAGACAATGAAAAGTTAGGACAGGCTTCTCCGAGTGAAACCTATATCATTCCTTGTAGACCCTCCCCCTGCCATACTTAAAGGCTTTTCCTTTCTCTACTGGAATCTTTCATTCAGCTCCACGACATGAGCTTCATTTTAAAGGTTCAGAGCGCCATGAGGAGCAGGGGCCTTTGCTCCTGGGCTCTTGAGGGAATAAGTCCTTACTCAGTGCAATGAGGACATGGGAACAAGGTAGCTGGGAAAGGTTTTATTTTCAGAGTTTGTCAGATGAAATCCTTTCTTACACAGAAGGCCATGTCAGCATCTGCATTCCAGTGCTACAGAATGTAGTTGACAGAAAGGAGTTTTAGGGGCAATTTCTTCTACATATCCCTTTCCCTCTCTTCATGCCCAAGCAGTGTTCTCTACACTCAGAAATCCTGAGGATTTCTGCTGCACTCACCGTGAACGGTTGTGAGACCTGAGAGGCAAAGTATTCCCTTTGGCTCAGAGCAGGGTGAGGGGAGTTGGCTGGGCTTGTTCCCACCTGCCCTGAGTGTGCAGCTTTTGCAGATGGAGGACAATCACATTTCTGTTACCCAGAAAGACGCCAGACACTGCTGAGAGAGGAGGAATCCACTGCCAATTCCTCAATGCCCAGCCTTTGTCAAGGTACCTGAGCAAGGTCTCAGCACCACACCTCCTGCCCAGGACACCTAACGTTCATTTCACCAGCCCAATAGTACGTCCTTGCATTTAGCATCTCCTCTACTACGTATGCCTTCCAGATATTACAAACATACTAAGGGAAAGATTTCTATCGTGCAGGGCAGCTCACAGCTCGAAAGACCAAGAGGGCAGCAACTTTTTTTTTAGGTGTGAGAGGAGGCTAGGAGGTAGGCTCACAGGAAGGGGTCTTTACTGAATGGAAAAATATGGAGTTTTCTGATGAATTAGCCCTGTGACAGGTTTTATGACTTACCTTCCTCTCATTCCTTGATCATATCCCTGATGACTGAAGGTTTTATTTCTGGGAGCTGTTTCCTTGTCTCAAGTGTTATTCCTGTTTCTGCTCACAGCCTCAACCCAATCTCTGTGCAGTAATCTTTGCCCTTCGGCAACCTGCCTGTATGCAGGAGACTGGCTAGTTGCATGTGCATGTTTACAGGTGGAAAAGAACCTGTAGAAATGCCCGGATGGGTTCAGCAAAGATGATGCTGTTGCTATTGATAGGAAGAGGAGAGGCTGAAGGCAGTTCCGGGGCAGCTCACAAGCCTACTGATCATCAGTATCACAGTTCAGGAATCTCAGCAATGTGCTCATACTTGACAGCTCCTTTTCCATTTCTCCCTGTTTCCCGTCCCCATCCAGTAGAGTAGGTAACTGACAAGAGGGCAGAATATTCCTAATTGGACTTTTCTTGTGAAAAACTTAACTGGGAAATGCCACTGTGTGCTGTATACCTGTGAGCAGGCTGCCCCAGGCAGCCGCCTCCCGCCAGCAGCAGGACCCTGCCCTGCCGGGGGGGCTCCTTCCACCCGCAGCTTCTCCCCGCAGCGCCCTGGGCAGCTCCCCGGGCAGGCTGAGTGCTGAGCCTGGCAGGCGGCAGAGGCCCTGCCCGGCACACAGCCCCTGGGGCACAGCAGGGACCCTGCTCTGCACCACAGCCCTGGGCACCCCTGCCTGCACCCGCGCCTTCTCCTTCCTGCAGGAGCTGCGGCTGCATTGCCCTCCAGCCAGAGACTTACCGGGGTCAGGGCTGGCAAGTGTTCTCCCCCAGCGAGCTCTGTGCATCCTGCCACTTCTGCCTGCCTTTACCCACTCTGTCTCTGCAGGCAGTGCCCCCAGCCCTGCTGCGCTGGGCAGAGGAGCTGCTCCTGGGCAGAGCTGGCTCTCTGCAGCGCTGCCCGCTTGCCAGGAGCTCCCCTTGGGCCCAGGAGCCCGGCCCAGCTCAGCAGCACAGGCCCAGCCCAAGGCCTCCCTTGCTCTGCCCCCCACCAGGCTCCCTGCCCATGGCCCTGGGGCTGCAGGGGAACCTGCTGGGAAACAGCCTGAAGGGATCTCTGGGGTTTCCTCCCTCCCCTGGGCACGCACACTTTTTGACAGCAGGCTCTTTTCGCTTAGCACAGAAATAATTATCTGTAACAATCACCTCTTCTCATCCCAGTTGACAATGGGACACCCAGACATGGTCACAAAAATAACTCCTTTAACCACCTGGTTATGGAAGGGATTCTCATGCTGGGTTTTTGTCCTGGGGCTGTAATGGGGCTCAGATCCGTACCGTGCCTGCCACAAACCCACAGGACCTGGGATTATTCTGCCCTCAATTTAGGTGTGCATAACATGGGCACCTGCAGGTGAGCTCCATTCCTCACCTCAAGGAAGCGACATGAACACCAATGGAGATGGAGGAAATCAGGGGGCTGCAAACACCTGGTGACATGTCAGGGGGCAGAGGGACATGCAGGTATCTGCAAGCTCTCATGGAGGAACCCTGAGGGACAGGGCAGCACCTGGGGGCATCCCCTTGGAGCTGGTGGGGAATGCCTTTGGCCAGCTGAAGTGACAGCAAATGCACACATTTAGGACAACTAAACCTGTCCCTCCTCAGTAGGCTCAGGGCAGCCTGTAGAGGCATCCACCTGACCCAATGGAGAACTGTGCCACAGGGAGACCTGAGTCTCTCTCCATCTTCTCCATCTGGTTTTCCCTCCATCTCCAGTGACTGTAACGGCACTTGTCTCAGGGACATCCCTACATTGCCTAACCTTGTTCAGGGCAGCTGCTCCATGTAATAGTCAATTCCAGGCCTGCAGTGCTACCTGAGATGCCAACGCTGCCCAGCACCACTGGAGCATGCAGCTGACACGGGCAGCACAGGACCCACAGGACAGCTCTGGCCATTCATAGCTGGTACTTAACGGGAACCCCGATGGCATCTCTGACGGATCTGGTGCTTATGAGCAAGTGACTGCTTCTCAGGGCTGCAGCAAGCCAAGGTCTGTCCCTCCTCTATCCAACAGAGGCAGGCAGTGCATGGATATGAGGCACATCACACCGGGGTTTCCACTTGTGTTAGCAAACACTGCTGCTGCTTCTTACCCCCGTCCTTTACTCAAGACACAGCCCAGTGATTTTTTCTGTGTCCCTGGATCACAGGATGCCCATAGCCAAGGACTTTGGCAGCAGCCCCTTCTCCTGACTGGAGATCAGCCCCAGCTCCAGCACTGGCCCTCAGGGCTGCACCAACACCACAAAAGGCCCTCTGCTGTCAGGGCGCCACAGCCCAGGCCTGTTTCCTTCTGGACTTGGGAACACCAGGGCGTGCTCTGCTTCGGGCCCCTCATTTCATCCTCCCATGGCCATCTGCCATCCACGGCAGCATGTCTCTGCTGTGAAGGAAAGCCTCTGCATGCCCAGGCTTGGGCACAGGATCTGGGACAAGTCTGAGTTTGGCCCTTGTGCCACAGCTGAGGTGCTGCAGCCCAGATGTGCCCCAATGCCCTCAGCCTGGGGCACAGGCAGGAGGAGCTGGATCCCCGCCTGCTGTCACACGGCTGGGACATGGATGGAAGAGCTGCTGAGGTGTGGGGGGACAGGTCCCTCAGCTTGGGGTGCTGTGCTGGATGGGTGCAGATTCTTCAGAAGAGACAGGTGGGGATGATCAACAGCGATTACGCTTGCCATTCCCTCGTGTACCACCTCTGCCTCCTGCATGGCAGACCAGGGGATGTTGCTGAGGCCTTCTCAGAGCACAGAGCCTTGTAGGATGTCCAGGGAGGAAGGCCCTGGCATGCGCTGCAATTCCATCCATATAACACATCCTACTTCTCCAAGTGAGGGACATGCAGAGAAGAGGAGTTCAGGCACGGTGAGGGGCTGCTACAACGCAGGTGCCTTCGCTCCCATCTTTTGAAAAAAGCCCAGGACAAGCTTCAAACCCCACCTTCCTGGAAGGGCTTCCAAGATCAGAGGTGTGTTGGTGCAGGAGGACAGCGGTGACTTCTCCAGTACTCCACTTCCTATATCCAATGGCCTTTGTCACCATTTGGAGATGTTCCTGGTGGATTTGTCAAGATCCTGTGGAAAAGAACTGGGCAGAAGGGATGCGACTGTTTCTCAGGACAAGAAGGGAAATCTCTCGTCTCTCTCCTGAGCTGCGCCATCTCCTTGCTGCTGACCTCATAGGCCTTCAAATGACACGTGCTGATGTCACAGGGGGATGCACTGCATCACCAGGATATCGTCCCTGGAGCAGCGCCAGTGCCGGCACTTCCCTGCAAGGCCTGGTCCCTGCTGGGCACTGCTTGGGTGCTCCCCACCGCTGTCCTTCTGTTGCCAGGAGTGGGAGCAGCAGGCAGCAAGGTTGCACTGGGCGACCCTCGCTGACGGGCGGAGGAGCAGGGGCACCTTGCAGACGAGTTGTGGCTGAGGAGCCAGGGCAGGCATCTGTTGTCGTGAGCTGAGGGCCAGCAGCAAGCGAGGTGGACGGCTGCTGGAGGGTGACCATCACCTCTGAACTGACTTCCATGTTCCCAGTGCTCCTGCAGCTCTCCTCCAAAGGTGAGGGTGTCAGGAGCCCCTTCCCAAGGGGTGTCTCAAGGGCTGTCAGCTGTCCAAAGCTGCAAGTCCCGGGCTTTGGGAGGAGGCTGGATAGGGCTGATGGCTGCTGCAAGAGCCCTGCCTGAGGGTCCTTCTGGGCTCAGGGGACAATGTGGCAGTCAGGATTCCTGGGTCCTGATGCTAGGGCTGCCCTGAGCCCCAGGGCTCCTCTGGACATGGCTCAGACTTCTCCTGATGGGGACAATCCAGGGCCAGGTTTCCCTGGGAGTTGGTGCCTCTTTGGGATCTGGCTCTGGGAGGAAAGACCTCTGGTGTCCCAGAGACTGGTGTGGCCTGCAGCTCCCGCAGGCCTCTCAGGGATGTGCCAGAAATGCCTGTGTTGGAAATCAAGCCTTCCTCTTCTACTGCTGTCCTTCAGGGGAACCTCTGTTCCTTCTTTTCTGTGCAGCCAGGCTGGCAGAGCATGTCCTGGGTGTTGAGATGCCATCCCTGGGTGGCCACAGTCCTGGTGCTGAACCCTTTCCATGTCCATTCCTGTGGTGATTTTATCCAGCTACGCAAGTGAACTCCATGGCAACTGCTCTTTCACTTCAGACCTACAAGGAAAAGGGGGAGAAAATATGATTACAAGAGCTCAGGGGTTGGGGTAGAGCATGAGGTAACCCACCAAATACCATCATGGGCATCAGTTATCATCATGGGCAAGACAGACTTAGCATAGGCAGATTAATAGAATTTATTGCCTATTACCAGTGGACTACAACCATCAGGAACCACAAGCAAACTAAAAACACCATTCCCCCCATCCAGCCTCTTGTAACTCCTTCCCCTGAGTGGTGCAGGGGAATGGGGATTGCAGTCAGTCCATGACACTTGTCTCCACCGCTCCTTGACAATCCATCTCTGCCCTCTCTGGGTCTCTCCTGTGGGATGCCCTCCTTCCTGAATGGGTCCTGCGTGGGGCCCAAAGGGTTGAGATAATAACAGATATGACCAGATCATGTTAAAATAAAATGGTTACAAGCATTATATCTGCTTCATAGCTGCTGACCACAAGGTGTATTTTTTTATTTATTTTTTAATCTCGGTGTAGTAGTTGTGTTTCGCCTCAGAATTCTGTTAGATAGCACATTACGTACTCGGCGTATTCCCTGTTGTGCTGGGGGCTTTCTGGGGGCTGGTTTCTGGTTGTTAGTTTACTCTACTGGGTAACACTACCTTATGTTATGATGAAATTGCTGGTCATGAGACTAATCTGGTAGTTGTACTCAGCATTGCTGTCATCTCCATACTTGAGGAACCTTCTTATTAACAGTCTTTACCTTTTCTCCTTGGGGAGCCAATCTATGGGAGGGATGAGAGGGGACACTTCTTCTCCCCACTTCTTCCCTTTCCCTTTCTCCTTCACCTCCCCCTTTCTCCTCCAGGCTAGTTACAATAGCTCTTCAAAACTTTCAATATCCTTGGGATGTTCAAACCAACTTCTTCTTATTCTTATCTCTCCTGAATGTGTTTCAGGTTTTGTTTAAGGTTAGGGTAACCTATTTCTAGAATGCCACACAGGGATGTGCCTTGAAGCAGGATAATTATGAGTGGCAGGGAATGTGGGAGGATATGGGCAGGCACCTAGAACTGTAGGCACCTGCAATGCTTTGTTACTTCACCCATGAACAAGTGCAGAATCCTAAAAAAAATAATCACAGAATGCTTGAAAAAGGAGTGTCATCACCCTGGCAATTCCAAAGAGATAGAAATCACTGCAATGTGCTGGGGCTTGGCCTTTGCTTACTGAGTTGCAATCTACACAACTCCAATCCCTGTGACTGGGCCATAAAACCAACCTGTGCCTGTATCAGTCATACGTATACGTGAGAAAAAAAAAAAAAATCAGCTTGTTTATCAATGAAAGAAACTCCTACTCATACAGGGAAGGAGGAAGAAGAAGATGAGGCAGGCTACTCCCAAGTAGGGCTGTCAGAGGAACACGTGGATGAAGAGTGAGATAACATAAAATCATCAGTAAGCACTTGATCACTGTTCCTTGGGGAGCTGTGAGATGTGCGAAAAGATTTCAGCCATCATCTAGGCCAGCACATTGTCACCTGGCTGCTCTGATACTGGGATAACAGGGCCAGTAGCCTGGAATTAGAGGACAGGGAAGACAAGCAGCTGGGATCCCTCCCCAGGGAAGGGGGCATTGACAAAGCAATTGGAAAGGGGGCACCCTCACTCTCTTGAGGCAAATCCTGTAAGGCCTAAAGGAAAGGTATCCCTTCAAGGAAGATGTTGTATGTCACCCAGGCAAATGGACCACCAGGGAGAGAGGCAGCCCGTATCTGATGGATTTGGCCATGCTGGAGGTGATTTATGGTGATTTATGCACATTAAACAGTTTTCTACCTTGCCCGGTCCCCCATGGGATCCTTCTGTTGCGGAGTTGCTCAGGGTCAAAGTGCCATTAGCAATCCAAATGGTGCACCAGTGGCAATATGGAACTATCCGAGACTCCCTGATTACCACATATATGCTGCTTCATTACTAGAGAGCCAAGGACTGATCAGCAAAACTCGCTCACGCTTTAATAATCCCATAGGGTCAGTGCAAATGTCTAATGGAGAGCTGCAACTAACAGTGGAGTACTGTGTCTAGAATGAAGTCAAACCAGATTCAGTAGGTCATCTATAGTCTTCTCTCCTTACAGTCTTAGCTCTAAGAGCAGTTAAATGATCCCTTACAGTATCTGAATGCTGCTGTCCGATCCCTTCCTGGGATCATAAGGAACCAGTACCTCCAGGCCAGAACACTCTCCCTGTACCCGTGGATGCACGCCCTAAGGTCCCATGAACTGTTAAGGGTGTAGTTTGCAAAGTAACCACTGATTTTGTCCCCACCCACCTGTTGTACCCCTGCAGAGTCCTGCCTCAAGGCACAAAGGGCAGGGAGACCTTGCTGGTGAGAGCTGAGGCCCTGTGGAGATGTCTGAGACACAACAGCCATTACAGCCATGGGGCATGTAGAAGACGAAGAAAATGGTTTAGCTCTCCCTGTGACACATGACTCCTTTTGCTCTGCTGACAGCCTCTGCAGGTTGCTCTGCACATAAGGAGTAGGGACAGGTTCAGTTGTCCTACATGTGGCATCTGCTGCCATTTCAGTTACCCAAAGGAATGCCTCCACCACACTCCCAGGGGATCAACCTCAAATTTCACCAGATGTTTGCATCTGAACAGCTCCTCCCTGTTCTCCATCTCCACTAAGGAGCTATTGTGGCTCAGTAATTCGCATTAAGCTGCCTATGTGGTGGACACCTGAACTGAGGCCAGAGGAATCCCAGCTCCTGCGGGTCTGTGGCAGAGATGGGAGGGAGCTGAGACCCTCTTCCAGCCCCAGGAATAACAAGCAGCATGAGATGCCTTGACTGACTCTGCTGAATTCCTTCCTCAAGTGGGGATGAAGGAGATCAGTCCCTGACCATGACTTCATGTCCAAACCAATACTGGGAAAAGAAGATGTGATTGTTCCACTTAATTGGTTTTCTGCAAGGAGAAATGAGCCTGGTGTGAAGAAGTGTGTGTGCCCAGGGGAGGGAGGGAAGCCCAGGGATCCCTTCAGGCTGTTTCCCGGCAGGTTCCCCTGCAGCCCCAGGGCCATGGGCAGGGAGCCTGGTGGGGTGCAGAGCAAGGGAGGCCTTGGGCTGGGCCTGTGCTGCTGTGCTGGGCCGGGCTCCTGGGCCCAAGGGGAGCTCCTGGCAAGCGGGCAGCGCTGCAGAGAGCCAGCTCTGCCCAGGAGCAGCTCCTCTGCCCAGCGCAGCAGGGCTGGGGGCACTGCCTGCAGAGACAGAGTGGGTAAAGGCAGGCAGAAGTGGCAGGATGCACAGAGCTCGCTGGGGGAGAACACTTGCCAGCCCTGACCCCGGTAAGTCTCTGGCTGGAGGGCAATGCAGCCGCAGCTCCTGGAGGAAGGAGAAGGCGCGGGTGCAGGCAGGGGTGCCCAGGGCTGTGGTGCAGAGCAGGGTCCCTGCTGTGCCCCAGGGGCTGTGTGCCGGGGCAGGGCCTCTGCCGCCTGCCAGGCTCAGCACTCAGCCTGCCCGGGGAGCTGCCCAGGGCGCTGCGGGGAGAAGCTGCGGGTGGAAGGAGCCCCCCCGGCAGGGCAGGGTCCTGCTGCTGGCGGGAGGCTGCTGCCTGGGGCAGCCTGCTCACAGCTCCACAGCACTCCCAGGTTGTATCCAAGGCAAGAAGCCAATCGGGGGTTAGATGCTTGCATCTCGGCTTTCCTGAGCCTCTGCTTTCAGTTTTCTCTTCTTTGTCCCTGTGAGAATGGAAATAGAGGCTGTTATTTTTAAGAAGAGGCTGATATTCCTAAGCCTTCATAAGGAGCATTCCAAGGACCATAGGAAGTCTCTTTCCTGCCCATAGGAAGCTCCACCACCACACGTGCAGTGTCAGCAGGGTCTGTGTGACCTGGTCTCTAGGACGTGCCCCCAGCGAGCTGCCCCTGGGCAGAGCCCTGCTGCCAGGAGGTGTCTGCAGGGCAGAGCTGAGCACCCAGCGGGTGGGATGGGGGCTGTGACCTGCAGGCAGGAGGTGTGGGGACAGAGACCCAGCTGCAGGCAGGGAGAGCTGCAGGCAGCAGAGCCTTGGTCAGGGAGTGAGAGGGAGCTGCTCCCAGAAACTCCATGGCAGAGGGGATTCAGGCACCTCCCTGACATCCCTGCACTGGAGACGCCTTCCCCTGAGCAGCTGCATGGTCTGCTCTCCCATCCAGTAAAGCCACTACCCCCACAACCATGGAGTCTTTCAACGTTAGCCCCTTGGCTGCCCAGTCTTCAGGACAAGAGGTCACCCCAAATGCCCAGCTCTCACTCTCATTCTTGGCTTCTTCAGCAGAAGCAATGGGGCATTTCTTTGTGTTTCCCCTCCCATCCATCCTGCCCTTACTATTCTCCTCAGACTCTGGGCAGTGGGATTAAAGCCAGATCTCAAACACCAGAGTACTGAGTCCTGCTCTGGAGGTGTATCCCTGGGAGCAAAGAGCCCAAGTTGTTCTAGGCAATATGGCTCTGGGCACTGTGGTGCGTAGGGCTGGGAAATGAGCTGGCTCTGTTCAGGTCACTCTGGTTTAAGGACATCCAGCGGTGTCCCTGGGGTTATCCTGCTGGAGGATGTTGAACAGCCTCTCTGTGTTACAGGTGCACAGCATCTGAACCAAACTATGAGTTTCAGAATGGGTCCCCAGCTTTCCCAGGTACCCACTGCTGCAAAGCAGGGCTGAGTCCTAGAGAACTCATGGGCAGAGGCTGCTGCTCCAAACAGCACTCAGCCAACACGAAGCAGAGCTCCAGCCAGAGAAGAGAATGAAACTGCTGCTGAGAATGCGTTTGTGTAGGTGAGTGAGAAAGGAAGAGTGTTGCTGAAAGTACAGAGCTTTGCTCAGAGAAGTCTGCCCTAAGTTCTCTGTGTCCTTTTGTCTTTGGACAGGCTCCGAGGCCAAGAGGCAGCACATGTCCAACAGCAGCTCCATCAGCGAGTTCCTCCTCCTGCCATTCGCAGACACGCGGGAGCTGCAGCTCCTGCACTTCGCGCTCTTCCTGGCCATCTACCTGGCTGCCCTCCTGGGCAGCGGCCTCATCCTCACCGCCGTAGCCTGCGACCACCGCCTCCACACCCCCATGTACTTCTTCCTCCTCAACCTTGCCCTGACTGACCTGGGCTGCATCTCCACCACTCTCCCCAAAGCCATGGCCAATTCCCTCTGGGACACCAGGGCCATTTCCTATGCAGGATGTGCTGCACAGGCCTTTCTTTTCCCCTTTCTCATGTCAGCAGAGTATTTTCTTCTCACCATCATGGCCTACGACCGCTACGTAGCCATCTGCAAGCCCCTGCACTATGGGACCCTCCTGGGCAGCAGAGCTTGTGCCCAGATGGCAGCAGCTGCCTGGAGCAGTGGGGTTCTCTATGCTCTGCTGCACACTGCCAATACATTTTCCCTGCCCCTCTGCCAAGGCAATGCTGTGGACCAGTTCTTTTGTGAAATCCCCCAGATCCTGCAGATATCCTGTGCACGCTCCTACCTGAAGAGTTTTTGGGTAGTTGTGACTGGTGTCTGTTTAGCATCTGGCTGTTTTGTTTTCATTGTTTTTTCCTATGTGCAGATTTTCAGGGCTGTGCTGAGGATGCCTTCTGAGCAGGGCCGGCACAAAGCTTTCTCCACGTGCCTCCCTCACCTGTTTGTGGTCTCCCTGTTTATCAGCACAGGCTTTTTTGCTTACCTGAAGCCCCCCTCCATCTCCTCCGCATCCCTGAACCTGGTGGTGGCAGTTCTGTACTCGGTGATACCTCCAACATTGAACCCCCTCATCTACAGCATGAGGAACCAGGAGCTCAAGTGGGCTATTAGGAAAGTGATTTCATGGGTGTTTCTGAATAGTGAGAAATTTCCCCTCTTTTTCCAGAAATGACTTAACTTGGTACCTCCCCTCAGGCGTGGTCCTTCTTTCATTATCATTATTGTTATTCTTATCTTTGGTATCATTTGCATTTAGTATGCTCTTAGAGTAATATTTCTTTTTCATCCTACTTCTGCTGAGGATCGACACTGCTCTGTTTGCTCTTGAGGCTCTGTAAATATGTGTCTAACAGAAGGTCAGAGCTGACTCTACCATAGCATCTGCAAAATAAAATGGGATCTCCACAGTGCACTGTCTGAAGCCTTGGCTCTTTTTTCAAGGTGGTTGCCAAGCTTTCCAGAAGCTTGTGCCGCTTTCCATCACCTATCAGACGCTTTCCATCCTCTGTCAGTGGTCATGGTCATCCAGAGAGGTCCCAGATGACTGGAGACTTCCTAATGTGAAGCCCATCTACAAGAAGGTTTGTAAGGAGGACCCGGGGAATTACAGGCCTGTCAGCCTCACCTCGGCGCCAGGAAAGGTGATGGAACAGATCATCTTGAATGCAGTCACACAACGTATGTGGGACAACCCGGGGATGAGGCCCAGTCAGCATGGGTTCATGAAAGGCGGGTCCTGCCTGAACAACCTCATCTCCTTCTTTGTCTGGGTGACTTGCGTGGTGGATGAGGGAAATCACGTTGATGCAGTCCACCTAGACTTCAGCAAGGCCTTTGACACGGTCTCCCATAGTGTTCTCCTGGAGAAGTTGGCAGCCCATGGCTTGGACAGGTTCACTCTTTGCTGGGTTAAAACCTGGCTGGATGGCTGGGCCCAGAGAGTAGTGGTGAACGGAGTGAAATCCATCTGGTGACCGGTCACTAGTGGTATTCCGCAGGGGTTGGTGTTGGAGCCCATCCTCTTTAACAGCTTTATTGATGATGTGGCTGAGGGAATTGAGTGCACCCTCAGTAAGTTTGCAGATGACAACAAGTTGGGGGGAAGTGTCGATTTGCTGGAGGATAGGAAGGCTCTGCAGGGGGACCTGGACATGTTGGATCAATAGGCAGAGGCCAATGGGATGAGGTTCGCCACGGCTAAGTGCCGCGTCCTGCCCTGTGGCCACAACAACCCCATGCAGTGCTACAGGCTTGGGGCAGACTGGCTGGAAAGCTGTGCAGAGGAAAAGGTTGGATGTAATACTTAGGGACATGGTTTAGTGGGGGATATTGGTGGTAGGGGGATGGTTGGACCAGATGATCTAGGAGGTCTTTTCCAACCTTAATAATTCTACGATTCTGTGCTTCTTACGATACAGAGCCACAAGTCCACGGTTTCCTGGTGCTTCACCAAGCCTAGGAAGTGGCTGAGGAAGAACTGGTGCCCTATATTCTCCAGCCCTTAATGCAACCATCTTTCTTGCTGGGTGCCATCGAAAGCAATGCCTGTGCCCTGTGTCAGGGCTTTGACTGGTGGAAACAGGGCCCAGCAGCCATAGCAGTTTGCTGCTGTTCCTCTGGCTGTGTCCAGCACATGGCCATGAGACAGACTCCCCCCGTCTGTGTGCTGAACCTGAGCCCAAAAGTCCTCAGCAAGTCCTCAGCTTGGGTCCACCCCAAAGACTGGAGTGCAGTTGTGACCACAGGAAGGACGATCCCTCTCCTTGGACCTGTCCATGGCTGGATGCCTTTGCATGCTCCACAGGAAAAGGGAGCATATTGATAACATGCTAACACCCCTTTCACCATCTCTGTGTCTGTGGGAGCGTCAGAAAATGTCCCTCAGTCCTAAGATCCAGCAAAGCCCAGCTTCTTCTTTCATCAGGAACCTGCAGAAATTCTCTCAGAATTTCCAACACTCTCGTGCACACAGGCAAATACATACAAGTGCATGCACAAACATACACTCTCATACACACACAGATGTGCACACAGGGCATGGACACAGCCAACCACACACAGACCAGCTCCAACAGGGAAAAGCACCTTCACAGCCACCACACCACCAGCAGCACACACAGAGCCATGAGCAACACACCTGGACCCATCCCATTCCTCACCTCAGCCTGATCTGCTCTGAAGGTCACCAGTGCTCCACGCATCCCCAGCAGCAATTACCCATGGGTGCAGACGCACACATGGCTATGTGGTTCCATGATTGTATGATTCACCCCTAACACACCCAGGAGTGAGCACACTCACACAACAAATAGCCAGCAACAGAGGTGAATAAGAAGGCAGGACAGTGATCAGGAACAGGGCCTGAGCAGACCAGCCCTGACCAGCCCCATATCCACATGCAGCTGGCCCCTTGCATCCCTCTCCCCTCCTCTTCCACAGGATTCTTCCTCCTCGAGACACTTTAATCCCTTCCTTTCTTACATGCAGTGCCCTTCTCAATTACCTCTGCTCACCATTCACATTTTCCCCCATTGATTCCTAGTTTGCTATACCTGTACCCGCATTTGGTAATTCGGATACCATTGCCTATATCATCTGGGGCTCTAACAGGCAGGAGAGGTCGACATGTCACAGATTTACTCTGTGGCAGGAGTGAGGGGTGGCATGAACAGTCCCGAGCAGGGATGGTTTTATGGTAACTGGGCTCCATGCAGGACAGAAAATCGTCATTTTATGGCTGTAGGCCCGAGTATTGCCTCCAATTTTTCAACCATTTCAAACATTTCACTTCAATCAGCACACTTCAATCAGCTGAAATGATGGAACACTTCTAATACACTGTTTGAATTGTCCCATGACATTTTTTTTTTCTTGGATGTTTATTACAGCAAAAGAAAAAATACCAATCTTCCTCTGTACTAGCATTGCCTGAACTCTGTCTCTTATGCACCGCACTTCATCTCCCCAGTCTTTCTGATATTTCCACCTGGCTTTATGAAACAGACCGTGTTGGAAGTAACCTTTCCAGCAGACTGTCTGGACATGTGCAGTTTCCATTTTTCTCCAGATTCCCCTCCCCTGACTCTTTGATCATTCAGATACCTCTCACCTACACAGTTGGTTCTCAGAACTTGAGGGATCTCAAGCTTGCCCATATTTCAGTTTTCTATCTCATCATCCCTACAGCCAACTCTGTAATTGCATTTCTATTCATCATTTCCTACCCATGTCAAACATTTCTTGTATAGTCATCCCTTGTGGAAGTTGCACCTCACTGGAGGCAACTTGGATTTGGCTCACTGTTGAGGACTGTGGAGTTTGCTTGTTTGTGGTTAAATGTTAATAACAACGACTTCAAAACTGTGCCTGTGAGCAGCCAGTTGTCTGAGGAAAGGAGGTGGGACTTGGTGAAAAGATGCTGTAACCTCCAGCTGCAGACTTCAGTGGAGAAGTCTGGTGTAAGGCAAAGTGATGCAAGTCCCAGGTGCCTGATGAGAGAAGTGGTGGGGATGGGGAGCTGAGCAGCAAAGTTGTCCATACAGTCTAGGACTTCAAGGGACTGCTTTTCCACCTATACAGACCTCCTTAGGAGGCACATTGGATCCATGACAACTAGAGGATGATGCTATCAGTTCTTCTGAAAACTCTAAACTAATGGAAACTGATCTTAAATAAGGAAAATGCTTTTAGTGAAGTGGTCATTGAAAACTTCCTCTTTAAACTGCATTCTTGAAACCTCACTAATTAATTGTACAAGTCTGGAAGACTGAATGAAAATGACTGAATTGTAATGAGCCCCATGGTGCATTTGGTGCCGAGACCATAAACTTCAAGTAGTGATAAGAGAATGATGTAACTGCAGGAGAAGTTAAAGTCAGAAGGAAACCTTGAAGTGTCTAGGAGTATTAATGGGCCCCAGTGAGGGTCATTACTGACAAAGCCTCCCCATGGGCTTGTTAGAGCAAACAATTGGAGGCCATGATTGCAGGTAGGCAAAGGCACTGTGCAGGAGACTCTGATGCTGAGTAAAGGCCTTGGTTTGTTTGGTGAAGCACAAAGGCCAAGCCCGGGCCCCCAGCCCATGGGAAGGGAGGTTCTGTCACTCACCCATGGCTCAGGGCTCTTCCTGGGGCAGTGGGGAGTGTGATGCTGTGTGAAGGACAATGCTATGACACCTCCTGGCCTCCCCACTGGGTTGCAAGGAGGCAACAAGGCCCCAGTGTCATGAGCACAGCATGTCTCCTCATGAGCCTCAGTAGCAGAGACAACTGCCATCGGCAGGGGGACAAAGCCCTTGGCTCTGTTGAGGCCTTCCAGCCTTGCCAGTGCTCTCGGTCTTCTCCACCACAGGCTGTCCTGCCCTGTCCTATCCCTTCCCCCTTTTCCCTGCAGGCTGTAGGCACCCACCTTGCTTCTCCACCTTGCTCTCATCCAGGCATTTCCTTACTTTCACTGATGTCTCCCCACCCTCCATGGCAGTTCCTTGAAACACAATAGCATGGGCTGACCACAGGCTCCTTCTGGGTGACCTCTGACACCACAGCACTACCCTTTCAGTGACATTTCCTCCTCCTCATGCCCAGTCTTAAACTTCCAAGAAGCACATTGCATCAGCTTTTACTCTCTCCTGCTGTTTCCCACCACCAGAGAAAGCTCCATTATCCACAAACCACTTTTTTAGCAGATGTCCCAAGCCATCAGCCTTCTGGAGCCCTATGGCCTGACGAGACAGGAGAAACCTCACTATGACCTTCCAAGCCATATACCTGCTGCTGGCCTTTCAGCCTCTCAGGTAGACGTGACCAAGCTGTGTTCCTGTTGCTGTCCCACCATGTGCTCAGGCAGAAGGGATGTTATAACTCACACCAAGGCCTCTTCCTGCATGGGGCCTATCAGGCTCTCAGACAGAGGGCATCTCACAATCAGTGTGCCAAGCAGGTGCCTTCTGCTGCCTTATCAGGGATGCTGGCAGGTGTAAGCTAGAAAGCACAGGTCTCAGCCAGGAGGCAAGGGCTGACACATCAGCTGCTTCAGGAAGCAGTCACCTCATAGGCCCTGTCCCCAGCCATGTTACTACTGCTGGCCTGTCAGCTCCAGAGACTGAGGTGACCAGATGCATCCTACTGGATTTTAAGTTTCTGAGGCACAACAGACCACATAAGAACACATTAACCCAGCACCCACCTTGTGGGCCGGGACATGAGGACACAAAAAGTAAGCTTTTTAAATGAAATTTATCAATCAAATTTTCTAACACTTCTTTAAATACGGAAACATTCTTCACAGGATTTACTGTGTACATAGTAACACACGATGTACCTGTACCTCTGCCTCTCTCTCTTTTCTTCTTCCTCTCCCTATTATGTCTTCAGAGAGCTCTCCAATGGAAAGAGTCATTGAATCGCAAAATAACTCATGTTGGAAGAGACCCCTGAATGTCATCCTCTTCACCTGTCCTGCTCAAGGCAAACTAAACTAGATGCGGTTGGTCAAGGGCTCCTCTTTGCTTGGCACCATCCAGAAAGGATCTGAAAGTGTGCTCCATCCTGTAATTCAGAGAGTTAATAATGACATTCAACAGTGCTGGCCCAAGTACTGGTCACTGAGGGATGGTGCTAGGAACTGCCTGACAGGAGAACTTTCCATCACAGATGACAACTGCGCCTGAGTATCCAGCCAAATTCCCACCCACAGCCTCATCCATTTGTTAAGGCCACATAGCACCAATCAGGCTGTAAGTAGTCTCCAGGAGACAATGTCAACGGCCTTGCTAAAGTGCAGGTAGACAGCGTCCCTTTCTTTTCCCTCACCTATGGGTTCAGCAATCCCATTTTTGTCCTTCAAGTGCCCGGAGGTAGCTGTGGAAAAACTTGCCCCATCACCTTCCCAGGGATGGAGGTGAGGCTGACCAGCCTTAATTCTTCCCACCCTCTTTTTTCCTCTTCTGAAAGGCAGGTCTGATGTCATTCCAAGTCTCCAGAAAGCTCTCTGGTCCCCCTGGTACATTTGCTGACACAGTCCAGGAAGGCAGGGGAGGGTGATGCAGGAGACAGGCAAGAACACACAAGTCCTACCCTTGTACGCCCAAAGGCAGGGCATTGCAGTGGTTGTGGTGTCCCTCTGGCTTCTGCTGCCTCTCCCACAGGCTGGGAGGCACCTGAGCCCTGTGGTGCATTGCCCTGCTCTGCACTTCTCTGAGATACCGTATGGCATGAGGAATGGACACAGGGAGAGGGCATTTGTGCTCACTCAGGTTCACCTCACATGCACATGCACACAATGTGCACACTGAAGCCTCATCTATAGAGGGCACATATGGACTTCTGACTTCTCCATTAAGTGTCCCTCTGTGGAGGAACAAACAACCTCTCTGAGCTGGGCTGAGAGCCAAAAAAGTCACCCAAGGAGTAACCAGGACAATATCCACCCCTTATTCTCTACTGTTTATATAATGGCAGGTTCAGGACTTTCCAATACATCTTCATTAATCACCCCCTGCAATTAAAACACGGATTTCATACCCTTAGTCTATGGGCCTACTCAGTAAAATGCCCATAAAAGGTTCAATGAATCCATTTAGTCCATGAATTGGGTTCTATCTGTTGTTGTGGCCCCACAGGACAGGAGAAGTCATATGTTACATGGAGTGAGAGGTCACCAATGCCAGCTCAGCTCAGGTCACTGCTGCACTTGCACTGCTTCTTGTGAGGCTCGTCTGCCATTGATTCGAGTGTTTCCTGCTATGGAACATGGCTGTGAGGTGCTTATCTGCCTGCTGAGTTAAACCACAGCACAGACCAGGCCGCAGAATCTGACATTGCAATGAACTCCTGCCATCACCTCAGCTCCAGCCTGGGCTCGTCCACTGGCCACAGCCCCTTAGAGCTGTACCTGCTCTGACACAGCCGTATCCATGAGCCACAGTCCTTTCAGAGCTCTACCTACTGTGTCATGGACTTACCGACTGCCACAGACGCTTGTGGGTGTGCCTTCAGAGGTGTGGACTTATCCACGTGCCACAGTCTCTTCAGAGATGCACATGCTCTAGTGAGTCCTTTTCCATTTCAGAAGGGTAATGTGGAGGTCAGGGCTGCAATGTAGAGATTCAATGCAGAGATGAAGCAAACAAAGGTGGGTCTGGGACATATTGGCTGATAGAGGACCATTAGGACTGGGCTTTGGAAGAAGCCCAATGTGTTGTGGGGAAACCACAGGTATTGGTAAATCCTCAGGAAGACAAAGTGTTTGAAGCCAAATCTAGTGAGGGTGGAGAGAAATCAGGAGAACTTGTGCAGTCGAGGGGACAGAGTGAGCTGGGAATGTGAATGTGTGGTAAAAGTCTGCAGGGATGCAAGCACAGGTACAGGAAAAATTGGGAGAGGCTGTGGAGAGGGATGACAAAGGGCTATAGTGGGGTTGGAGCCCCCCCAATGAAACCGGTGTCCTTAGGGCTACAGCTGCAGCCTCTTCCACTGAGGCCCCACAGAGCCTGGCAAGTGTCCTACCAGTGTCCTGCACTCAGAATTGCACACCCCCACATCACACTGCCCCTGCCAGAGCCCCGAGCAGCCAAGGAAGTACAGGATCCCCCTTCCCAGGGGATGCGCTCAGGCCTTGGCCATCCCCCTTGGTGAAACACATCAAGGGCTTTCGGAGCAACTTCTCCATTTGATTTTCCACTTGTAACCAGTGCCTCTGATTTTCTTCTTCACCATCTCCCAGAGACAGGCACCTTGTCTGGTTATTTCTCTCGTGGTCTCTTCTGGGATGGCCCTCATCGGGGTTGGCCAACACCCTTAAACATCTGGGGGCTTCTGTTTTTTACTTCTTCAGACTTGCTTTAGGATCTGCAGTTCAGGAACTTGGCAGCAGAGGGCGAATCAACATGCAAAACTCCCTCACAAGCCAAGGCTCCGGACACAATTCTCCCGAAGTCTTCAGTTCTTATGGGGTTAATTAGGGAGATGCCAGGAGTCTCCTTAAATGGAGAGACTTCAAGAATAATAATAATGAAAGGTATAGGAAAAGATTTCTTCTTTCTGCTGTTTCTTTACTTGTCTGCCTACAGATAAAGTGATATCAACAATCTCCAACTGATATTGGTCCTGAATGTCTCCTAAGGGACTCTGAGCCCCTGGGGAAATGAAGACCCTTTCTGCCAGGCACCCTATGCACAGTTTCCATCCCTACCCCTCAGCCCCACTCTTTCCCTTATCAGCCACCTGGGACTGACAGCAGGTGTGATAAGCTCTGAGATTTTTCATGAGTGTTGCATTGGAATGTTTTCCAGCCCCTTGGCACCAATTCCCAGCTGCTTTCCTTGGAGAATGAGCTACATGCAGGCACTGAAGGTAATGTCTTAATTGACAGCAATGACAAATAAAAGGCACAGTCTGGTCAAAAATAAAAGACACTCTTCAGCTCTATATTAAGCCCATATTTCCTCTACTTAGTCCAATTTCCACAACGGAGAACCTTAGAGAAATGAAAAATATTTTTTGTGAGTGTCAAGCACACATTTCAAGGCCACCAAAACCACTCCTTTCCCAGGACTTCATTTCCTGATATTCGCTTTTTGGACTCAGAGAGTCACATGCTGAAATCCTGAGCTCTCTTGATTTATGGAGGGAAGCCAAGAGACAAAACAAATGAAATGCACTAACTTTCAGAATATTTAGGCTTGTCTATGAATTCTCATCCAAATTTGCACCCATTTTCCCAAATATATTCTTTCCCAAAACTTTGAATGGTGAAACTCTGTTCCAAGGACATGCGTCTATTGGCACATTGCACATCTCCATTTCAGATCTAAATGGAGCAGAAAGCAATTAGGGTTAGAGGGGTTGGATTGATCCTGCCTTTAGCTCTTTGCTGTTGACCAATGGCCACATGTGCTAGGACTTCCCTTTCAACCTTCCTCTTTATGAGCTGGCCAAATCTTTATGGGGTGTACAGTTGCATAACACCATGGCTCTCCAAGTGCCAGACTGCAAACAATACCCAGAAACCCAGAGCACAGCCTTAGAAAGAGGCCCAGAGCACAGCTGAGGAAGGCAAATGTGACTTCTACCTTGCACGAAGGCAAGACAGAGGTCCCAGGGAACTAGAGGCCAGACAGCCTTTCCTCAGATCCTGGGAAGGGGATGGAGCAGCTAATCCTGGCAAATGTTTCCAAGCACATGGAGGACAACAAAGTGATCAGGAGTGGTCAGCATGGATTCACCAAGGGTCTCTTGTGACTTTAACAACTTGATAGCCTTCTCCAATGAAAAGACTGCCTTGGTAAATGAGGGGAGAGCAGGGGATGCTGTCTGCCTTGTCTTCCGAAAGCCTTTTCACATGTCTCCCATAAGATCCTGGTAGAGAGGCTGATGAAGTACCAGAGTCAATGGCCACTGGCTGACCCTATGAAACATTTCTTTACCTTAGGTGACTGATGACCATTGCCCAGAGAGATACTGCAGCCTTTGTCCTGGGAGATATTCTAAACACTGCTGGACCCTGTCCTGGCCAACCTGCTCCAGCTGACCCTGCTTGAGTAGGAAGCACTTGAACCAGACAGTCTCCAGAGGCCTCTTCCAACCCTCATAATTCTGTGATTCTGTAATGCCCAGCAGTGTTTCTGAGAAATTGTCTGTGGTACCCCCATCCTCGATGGAGTCCTGCAGCCCATGGCTCAGACCCGCATTTTCAGGATGAACATGGTCACTGTGCAGTGCTGAGGACAGGCCCGGCCAGGGATTACAAAGGCCAGCAACGCCACAACACACAGAAGTGCCCACTACCCCTGCTTCCACTGTGCAGCCCCGTTCCCTGACAGGACCTAGGGTCGCAAAGGACTTCTGGAGCTCTCTAGCACTGTGGTCTGCTCTGAGCAGAGACAACTTAACTGAGAGATCAGATTCGTCAGTACTTTCTCCTGACCAAGCTTTAATTCACATTCACGGTAATTTATTTTCTCCTGAAAACCATTTGAAATTTCTCTTTCTGCCGCTTTCACCTTTTATTTTATTTTATTTTTTTTTTTTATTTTATTTTATTTTATTTTATTTTATTTTATTTTATTTTATTTTATTTTATTTTATTATTATTTTATTTTATTTTATTTTATTTTATTTTATTTTATTTTATTTTATTTTCCTCTTGGTCTGTTGTCTTTTCCCCCCCATCCCTGCCACCAGGGTAGATTACCTCACCTACTCTGACCAAGCCTGACTGTACTAGGTGTGGCTGGGATTGAGTTAACATTCTTATAACAGCTCATATAGTGCTGTGCTTTCCATATCTTCAAGAAGGGCAAGAAGGAGGACCCATGAGCCTATAGGCTGGGCAGCCTCACCTCCATCCCTCTGAAAGTGATGGAGAAGTTCTTCCTGGCAACCATTTAGAGGCAAAGAAAGGACGTGAAAGTCATCAGCAGTAGTCAGCATGGATTCACCAAAGGGAAGTCATGCTTGAACAACTTGAAAACCTCCTATGATGAAATGACTGGTACCTCAAGCATTCTGTGAAATGGTGTGATCTTGGACTAATGCTCCCGTGAGAGCTTCTCCTTGCCGTTTCATGCAACAACGAGCCAATCAGGATCTTGGGCTGAGGGTCCCATGTGCACAGGAATGGGCAACAGTTTCTTAAGTTCTCCTCTGCCTGCTGCCATTTTCTCTGGGGATCACAGAGGATGATCTCCCTTCAGAAGACCCATGAGAGGCTCTGTCCTCCCTATGGTCATGGCTGGACTCCAGTGATCCAGCTCGACCACAGCTGAGGAGCTTTGTCTGGGGGAGACTTTTGGGGTAAGGCCTGGCACATGGAGTGGGAGAGACTGTCTCAAGGATGTGTGCTGGGCATGGGGACTGAAGGATATCTGTGAACTACCATGGGGTATGGGTTATTGTTCTTTCAGTATAGCTCCTGACACAGCGTCCCATCCTTCCTTTTGATGACACCCTTCTGGAGGAATGAAGGCACCAAAGTTTAGAGCAGGAGACACTAGTAGAGCACCAAGTCAAAAGGGACTTCACTCTAAGTGTACTTCAGGGTACCCGCAGCCTGGGCATTGTCTTGGATTAACAGAACATCAGTATTTTTCTCTGTGAGAAAAATTCCAGCCCAGGTCAGCCCTTCCCTGACCTCTCCCCATCCCTCCTCCAGCAGCACCAGCCCTGCTGCTCCTGGCCTCCTCCTAGTGCTCCTCAGAGGACCCTGAGATGGCAGTGCTGCTCTGCAGGAAGAGGGGACAGTGGCGCCTGGGTACAGGGAGTTATTTCATACTGGCTAAGACGGTCAAGGTGGGAAGCAGCCACAAGTGGGAGCTGAGTCCAGCCCTCATTCTGCAACACATCTCCCTATGACCCCCAAGCCTTGGAGAACCAAGCACAGCAACAGCCCATGGAGAGTGTAATTCCTGGAACCAATTCCTGCTTTCATAGGGAAGAAGAGCCCAGCCTTCAGTTACTGCAATGAGGAGACACCCTTTTATTAGAGAGATGCTTCTCAGGAAGCCAGATCCTTCTCCTTCTTCATTGGCCTTGATGTCTGCAGTCTTGTTTCATTACATTTCTCACTCCTGTCTCACAGAGGCAGCACAATGTTCTCTAGCCTCTCTTCAACATTTTATCACAGAGGTGCAACCAGCATCGGTCATTGGCTCAGCTTTGGCCAGTGGTTGTTACTTTTTTGAGATGGCTGGAACTGGCTCTTATCTGACTTGAGGCAGCTCTTGGTCTCTTCTCACAGAGGCCACCCCTGCAGCCCCACTACTACCAGAACCTCGCTGCATAAACCCAATGCACCTTCTCAGTGCATGTGTTACCCTGTGATCTCCATCAGCTTCTTTGAGTATTGCTCTTTAATGGTACTGACAACTTAGACAGACACTGCTTGAATAAGGGTTTTGAATTTAAATATAAAGGAGAACTGCAGGTGTTTTGGAGCATGAAGATACCTAGGTGGGGCTCTCAGAGATAACAGGAATACCCCAGGAGACCTATCCCCTTCTTGAGGAGGATCAAGGCCTTGAGGAGAATCAAAGATATCAATTTTGTCTAAGCTGATTCTTGATGCCTACATTCACACAGCCAAATGCCTCATTGGGACTTTTGGTACGATTTGGGCTTCTTTCACATACTCTGCCATATCACTTTCTCCATAGGAGTCTTCTCAGGGCAATTCTAACTTCCTTGTTCCTCAGACTATAGATGACTGGGTTAAACATGGGGGTCACAATTGTGTAAAACAGGGCAAGGTATTTGTCAGTGTCTGCAGAGTCCCTTGACCGGCGTTTAAAGTACACAAGCATGGCTGAGCCATAAAAGAGAGTCACAATCCCGAGGTGTGAAGAGCAGGTGGAAAAGGCTTTGTGTCTGCTCAGAACTGAAGGCATTTTCAGAATTGCCCTGATAATTTTAGTGTAAGAAATAACTATCATGGAAAAGGGAAGGACAGCAGCTACGAGGATGATAATGTGCAGGGTCACTTGGTTGCAGAAAGTGTCTGCACAGGCCAGTTCCAACAGAGGGGGGACATCGCAGAAGAAGTGATGAAGGTCACGGGATGCACAGAAGGGCAAGGTGAACACCTGATAGGTCTGTCCCACTTGTACTGGCACGATGGCCATCCACGCCCCCACTACCAGTCTGATGCAGAACCCCCCATTCATGATGAGGCTGTAGCGCAGGGGGTCACATATGGCTATGTAGCGGTCATAGGCCATGGCAGCCAAGAGAAGGCATTCAGTGCTTCCCAGCATGGTCAAGAAATACAGCTGGGCAGCACAGCCAAGAAAGGAGATCCTGCCATCTCCTGTCAGGAAAGCCACCAGCATTTTTGGTAGAGTAGTCGATGTGTAGCAGATCTCCAGGAAGGATAGGTTTCTCAGGAAGAAATACATGGGATTGTGGAGGCTTGAGTCCATCACTGTGATGAGCACAATCAGGCTGTTCCCAATGAGAACCATGAGGTAGATGATCAGGAAGACTGTGAAGCACACGCTGGGTAGGCAAGGGTGGTCAGAAAATCCCAAAAGAAGAAATCCAGGATCAGTAGTGTGATTATCCAAGCCTTTTCTTTGGGGCATTTTCTCTACATAAAGCAATGCCAACAACATGCTGTTAGAGGACGCTCTTGGCCCATCCACCACCATGTAGACCTCAAATATAGCGACAGGCTACAAACATCAGCATACACATGACTCCAGTATTAGGACAGTTTGACCAAAATCTGCATGTGTGTATGGAAATCTAATGTGGTCTGGTGGGCAGACCCCAGCTGGTAGCTAAGCCCCCACCCAGTTACTCACTTACTCCCCCTCAGTGGGATGGGGGAGAACATTGAAGGGCCAAAAGCAAGAAAACTCATGGGTCAAGGCAAAGACAGTTTAATAAGCTAGAGTTAGAGGAAGGAAAAAGAAAACAAACCAACAAACCAAAACAAGCCAGCCTTCAAGCAATGCCTACTTTCCCCACCACCCAGTCCCCTCAGCTTTTTTTTGCTGAGCATGGCATTACATGGCAAGGAATATCTCTTTGGTCAGTCTGGGTCATCTGTCCTGGTTGTGTGCCCCATGGACCCTTGTCCACCCGTGGCCGGTACGCTGTAGGGGCAGAGTGGGAAAAAGAGAAGACTTTGATGCTGTGCAATCACTACTCAACAATAGCCAAAACATTGGTATGTCATCAACACTATTTTAAACTCCAACCTAAAACATAGCACCACAGGGATTGCTATGAAGAAAATTATCTCCATCCTAGCCAGCCCGAGTACCTGAGTTTCTTGCCTGTCAGGAAGGGTCAGAACAAAATCGTTAAGCCTGAATGACAGCTAGTTGTCATATGAATAAGAGAAATTTAGTTTTCTTTGTAAGAGAGGATTTAAATAACTTTTATATATATTTTATATATATGTATATTATTTAAGACTTTACCTGGTTTCTGGTGCTATATGAGGAAAAGAAAAAAAAAAGAAGACAATGGATAAAGAGTAGTCACCTTAAAAACATGAAGGGAAGGGAAGGGAAGGCAAGGCAAGGCAAGGCAAGGCAAGGCAAGGCAAGGTGAAGATTTGGTTCAAGACTTTAGTGAGAGAGATTCATCCCAGTTTTCCTCAGGGATAAGAACTCATCCCCTGAAGCTCTGTCCACCACACAGAGAGCAGGGACACTACCTTAGATCCAAATTATTAATTTTTTGCATGGTTGAGGGGTGAACTCCATCAGAAGTAAAACAGACTTCTACCTGTCAATGAGTAAAGGACATTGATGCATCCCTGGGGCATTTTAACGAGGCAGAAAGGTAGCTACTTGTGCAGAAATCACAAGCTTTCAGGGGGCTAAAAGGGGCATTATGCAAGCAATCACAACCCAATGTCAAATAGGTTTCAAGGGATCCAGAGAGGAAGGTGATTAAAGGTGGGGCAAACAGGGCAGGCTATTATAACTTCTGAATATGCTGTCTAGTTCCCTTGCTTGACCTTGCAGTTCTGTCACTTGGAGTTCTGGCAGCTTCCAAATGCAACTGAAGGCTCACTAGCTGTGATCTCAACCCAGCAAGGCTTCCCAGGCCACTGCAAGCCCTCACAGAGCAGAGCGATGCTCTCGCTGGCTGGAAAACTGAGCCTTCCCTTTTGCATTTCCCATTTCCCAAAGCATAAGGATGTTGCTGATCACACTTGAAGGGCGTGAGCTGTAAGCAAGCAGCCCTTGCAATTGCAGGTTGCTTCCTGTGAATAACAGACTCAGCTGAAAGATTTTGGAAGGTATCAGTTTGACATGGGGAAGAAATGTTCTATTCCAAGCAGAGAGAACTGAGGATGCTTGCTGCATGTCTCTACCCATTGCTAACTCCCTTCAAAAAGTCTTCTTAAGCTCTGAAAAAAAAAAAAAAAAGGATTTTTTTTTCAACTGAAAACTGAATCCACAGAGACATGATCTGAGAGCTTGATGCTTGATTTCATTCTTTTTTTCTATCATGCCTGCCTATTTCTATGAGTCTTGTCTTTGGAGTTCTCCTAGAAGCACTGTTCAAAATCTCCAAGATAAAATTAGTGTACATTTGAGGAAGAAGTGGCCATGATCTGTTTCCTAACCTACCTATTTACACATGCAAATAAGTAGGAAAATTAAAAACTTTTATTTCCTGAAATACTTTGAGATCCCTGCATTTTTGGAAAAAAGTTTTGTAACTGAAAACAACCATTTAGAGGCAGATTTTCCATATATCAGCGTTGTTTCCTTGTTTCTTCCCTAAACCTGTAGGATATGCTTTTTAATGCCCGGATATCGCAATGCTTCACATGATCACACATAGAGCATGTCTTTGCTTTGAGCAAAGCTTGAGCATTGCTCAAGGAAAACTGACGGGGTACTCCTTACATAGTGACAGTCTCATCAGCAGCATTTCTCCAAGTTGAACAAAACCCATTCCTCTGAGCCCAGGCAAGCCACAGCTGCCTGCGGCTGCTTTTAGCAGTGGCTGTTCTAGCACAGTATCTCAGCACTTCAGAGCACGGCAAAAGGGATTTACCATTGTCAGGAGCTAGGACACGGGAGCACTCTTCTCAGTCGGTGATACAGGAGACAGAGGTGACCTCATTTTCTTTGTGTCATTTCCCTGGAAAGCACCTGGATAGGGTTCTCTGGACACTACTCCATCACTCTTGTTCCTACCTGGTTATAAGTCAGTCAGTGAGCAATCCTAGGAGAGAAGTCGGCAACCCTAGTGCTGCCAGTGCTTCTCCCCAGACACCCAGAGCATCAGTAACTACATTAGGAGGATCTGAGCAACTTCCAGAATAACTACATGTCTTTCAAAAGTACAGAAAGTTAGGAATTAGATTTAGCTGTTCAAAGGAAAACTGCTAAATTTGTAGGAGGAAAAAACAAACCAAACCAAACCAAGGAAGGAAACAGAAAATGAGAAAAATCAGTCTGTGTTTAATTTTATTTTGCAGCAACAGAAAAGGCTTCTCTGTATCTTCACCTCTCTGGGTCTCAACACCTTTACTGTGTCCATGTTAGCCAAAAGGTAGAGGCAGCCCTGAGAGATCCAGATCCAATTGTGCATGTTGCCTGCCCCCAGTCCACACCCAGAAAGGACCTGGAGAGAAATCTTGGTTGGAAACACAAAAAAGGATGGTGTCATGCCACTCCAGGACAGGCCTCTATATTCATACAAATTAATGTGGCTTCAGTGCCTTAAAAAAAGGGATGACTGCGTCTTACCAAGGTAGCCTTGCGTGGCTTTACGGTCAGTAGCACAAATAACCTTTCCAGAGGGGAGTATCTCCTGCCCTTGTGTGAGGTTCATGCAGTCTTTGATTCCTTACTCTGAAACCCTACATATGATGCAATAAGCTCCAGTCTGTCTTTTTGGGGTACCCAACAAAGTCAGGATCAGGACAAGGCCGTTTCTCATCAGGATGAAAAATACACAAGTCAGAAAGGCCACAAAGAGCCAGTGCTGTGGGTAGGAGCAACCGTGGACAAATCCAGGCACTGCAGGGTTATTTCCTTCTGTGAGAGGTGTAGGACCATAAGTATGGGGAGAGACTGGGGTGAGAAGAGCCTCTCCAAGAACACATTGCAGGAGGAATGTCCCATCCGCACCAGAATGACTCAGTAACTACAGTGGTGCCTACAGTGCTGCCAGGCCTTGAACCAACACTGACGAGGTGATACCACAATGCTCATCACTGTTCCAGTTGTGCTACCTCTATATCCAAACTGAGAGTGGTTTTTCTTTTTTCTTTTTTTTTTTTTTCTGATAATTTTATGAGGGTAATCTTGGCCCGATGTGGTATTACAACCCCTTGGGTGATCTCTCATTTTGTGGGGCTCCAGTCACTGCCCACCCTGCACAGATGCTGCTCAGGAAGATAGCCTGGCCTTTCCACACATCTCCACATTCCTCTCCTGAAGGATGTCCTCTGCCCTGCCACATGTGGGACAGCCTTGGAGAAGTACTTCATTGACCTTTCTCCATCTCCACTGCCAACAGACACTGATGGGTAACTGTTAAATCCTACCTTCAGTCTTTCACATCTCACAGTATGACGACGAGCCTTTTTTCTCCCTAATCCATGGAGCAACAGGCCTTCTGCGGTACAGCTGCTTGTATTGGGTTTACGTGGCAATGGTTTGGTAGCAGTGGTGCTGCAGGGGTGGCTTCTGTTAGAAGAGTCCAGAAGCTGCCCCCTGTCAGGTAAGGGCCCGTTCCACATGGCTCCAAAAGGGACCCATCACTGACCAGAGCTGAGCGAATGGGCAATACTAGTTGCAACTCTGTAAGAGGATATTTAAGAAAGGAGAAATACTGCTCTGAAACAGCAGCTGGGAGAGAGGAGTGAGAAAATGTAGAGAAAAACAGCCCTGCACACACCTAGGTCAGTGCAGAGGGCGGGCAGGAGGGGCTCCAGGCACCAGAGGAGAAGTTCCCCTGAAGCCCATGGAGAGGCCCATGGTGTAGTAGGCTGTCCCCTTGCAGTCCATGGGTCCCACACGGAGCAGATCTCCACGCTGCAGCCCGTGGAGGAGCCCCCGGTGGAGCAGGTGGATGTGGCCTGGAGGAGGCAGCATCCCATGGAGAGCCCCCGCAGGAGCAGGCCCTGGGCCGGAGCTGCAGCCTGTGGAGAGGAGCCCACGCAGGAGCAGGGGATCTGGGGGGAGCTGCCACCCGTGGGGGACCCGTGCTGGAGCAGTTTGCTCCTGGCAGATGGATGCTGTGATAAGGACCCATACTGGAGTAGTTCTTGAAGAGCTGCTGCCTGTGGAAAGCCCATGCAGGATCAGTTTGGGAAGGACAGCAACCCTTGGGAGGGACCCCACGCCGGAGTATGGGCAGAGAGTGACCATGAAGGAGCGGTGGAGATGAAGTGTCATGGACTGACCGCAGCTCCCATTGCCCGTTCCCCTGAGCTGCTCAGGGGGAGGAGGAAGAAGAGGGTGGATGGTCTTTTTTTAGTTCGCTTTTAGTTTCTCACTGTTCCAGTCTTCTAGTAACACTCAATAAATTATCTTAATCTCCTTACGCTAAGTACGCTTTGCCCATGACTGCAATTGGTGAGTGATCTGCCTGTCCCTTAAATCAACACTGCAGCCCTTTTCCATTCTATTTTCTCCATCTGTGCCTTTGAGGATGGGTGGTGAAAGTGGCACTGTGGAGTACAGCTGAACATCATTGTGAAACCACCACACCACTTGGCCTTGTTACTGGCACCAGCTTTGAAAAAGGAGAGACAGTTTCAAGCAATTTATAGGGGTGATCATGTTTTATTAAACAGATGGTAAGAAAGAGTCAATCCTGACATACAGACGAACAAAATAACACTTTGTTGTTTTATTCCTCAAAGTACACTAGATAAATATTTTTTTTCTAAGAAACTAATAAAAAGAAATGACACTGAAGATAAAAGTAAGAATATATAATGATAATGAAACAAATACTCAGGAAATCACTTGTGGAGAAAAAGGGGAAATTATCAATTTTCAGAAACAGCCATGAAATCTTTTTCCTAACAGCACCCTTGAGCTCCTGGTTCCTCATGCTGTAGATGAGGGGGTTCACTGCTGGAGGTACCGCTGAGTATAGAACAGCCACCACCAGATATAGGCATAGGGAGAAGATGGAGGGGGGCTTCAGGTAGGCAAATCTGCCAGCGCTGATAAACAGGGAGACTACAGCCAGGTGAGAAAGGCACATGGAAAAGACTTTGTTCCATCTCTGCTCAGAGGAGATCTTCAGCACAACCCTAAAGATCTTCACATAAGACAGTATGATGAATACAAAACACCCCCAAACCAGAAAACAATGAAATCAGAGAACCAGAAAACAACCACAGAACAATGAAAACAAAACATTCAAACACCAACAAGGAACAAACTATGAGAAGCCCAGCTTCCCTGAGGTAGGAGTGTGAGCAGCAGAGCTTGAGGATCAAGGGGATTTCACAGAAGAACTGGTCCACAGCATTGCCTTGGCAGAGGGGCAGGGAAAATGTATTGGCAGTGAGCAGGACAGCATGGAGAAAGCAACTGCCCCAGACAGCTGCTGCCATCTGGGCACAAGCTCTGCTGCCCAGGAGGCTCCCGTAGTGCAGGGGCTTGCAGATGGCAACGTAGCAGTTGTAGAACATAATGGCGAGAAGAGAATATTCTGCTGATATCAAGAAGACAAACAGAAAAACCTATGCAGCACATCCTGCATAGGAAATGGCCTGGTGTCCCACAGGGAATAGGTCATGGCTTTGGGGACAGTGGCAAAGATGTATCCCAGGTCTAGGAACAGCAGAAGCACAAAAAATACAAAAAATAATAATTACAAAAAAAGTATGTTAATATAAAACAATGAAACACAAGGCTAGAATGGGATATATTGAGAGTCACTTTGGGAGAGAGATGGGAACTTCACGATTACTGAAAAATATTTGTAATAACACATTCCAAATGGCATTCTTTAGCTCCTGGTTCCTCATGCTGTAGATGAGAGGGTTCACTGCCGGGGGCATCACTGAGTACAAAACTGTAATCACTAGATCCAGAGATGGTGAGGAGATGGAAGGGGACTTGAAGCCGGCAAATGCAGCAGTGCTTATAAAAACGGAGACCACAACCAGGTGAGGGAGGCACGTGGAGAAGGCTTTGTGCTGTCCCTGCTCAGAGGGCATCCTCAGCACGGCCCTGAAGATCTGCAAATAGGAAAAAAGAATGAAAACAAAACACCCCCAAAATACAAAACCACTAAATGTGAGAAGCCCAACTTCCCTGAGGTAGGAGTCAGAGCAGGAGAGCTTGAGGATCTGGGGGATTTCACAGAAGAACTGCTCCACAGCATTGCCTTGGCAGAGGGGCAGGGAAAATGTATTGGCAGTGAGCAGCAGAGCATGGAGAACCCCACTGCCCCAGGCAGCTGCTGCCATCTGGGCACAAGCTCTGCTGCCCAGGAGGGTCCCGTAGTGCAGGGGCTTGCAGATGGCAACGTAGCGGTCATAGGCCATGACAGTGAGAAGAAAATACTCTGCTGATATCAAAAAGACAAACAGAAAGACCTGTGCAACACATCCTGCATAGGAGATGGCCCTGGTGTCCCAGAGGGAATTGGCCATGGCTTTGGGGAGAGTGGTGGAGATGCAGCCCAGGTCGAGGAGGGCGAGGTTGAGGAGGAAGAAGTACATGGGGGTGTGGAGGCGGTGGTCGCAGGCTACGGCGGTGAGGATGAGGCCGTTGCCCAGGAGGGCAGCCAGGTAGATGGCCAGGAAGAGCGCGAAGTGCAGGAGCTGCAGCTCCCGCGTCTGCGAATGCCAGCAGGAGAAACTCGGTGATGGAGCTGTTGTTGGACATCTGATGCCTCTTGGCCTTGAAACCTATCCAAAGACAAAAGGACATGGACTGGCTACCTAGGAAAGGCCGTGACACGTTCTGAAACCCAAAGTTTAGTTCACATGCAGTGTACCTGTAGTACAGAGGGGTTGTTCAACATCTTCCAGCAGGAGAACCTCAGGGACATTGCTGGATTATGTTAAATCAGTGACTTCAACAGAGCCAGCTCATTTCCCAGCCCTATGCACTGCAGTGCCCAGAGCCATATTGGCTAGAACAGCTTGAGCACTTTGCTCCCAGTGACATACCTACAGAGCAGGACTCGTTATTCTGATGTTTGAGCATTGGCTTTAATCCCACTGCCCAGAGAGACTGAGGGGAAACCAAGGGCAGGATGGATGGGAGGAGAAACAGAGAGAAATGCCCCAGTGCTCCTGCTTTCAGGGACAGGAATGGGACTGAGAGATTGGCACTGGGGGGGTTCTCTTTTTCTGAGGGTCCTGCTGCTAAAGGGACAACAGTCAGAGACCCCATGGTTTTGGGGCAGAGGCTTTGCTGGATTTGAGCAGAGACCACGCGGTTGCTCTGGGTAAGGTGTCTGCACTGCATGGATGTCAGGGAGGTGCCCAAATCGCCCCTACCACGGAGTTTCTGGGAGCAGCTCCCGCTCACTCCCTGCCCATGGCTCTGCTGCCTGCAGCTGTCCCTGCCTGCAGCTGGGTCTCTGTCCCCACGCCTCCTGCCTGCAGGTCACAGCCCCCATCCCACCCGCTGGGTGCTCAGCTCTGCCCTGCAGACACCTCCTGGCAGCAGGGCTCTGCCCAGGGGCAGCTCGCTGGGGGCATGTCCTAGAGACCAGGTCACACAGACCCTGCTGACACTGCACGTGTGGTGGTGGAGCTTTCTATGGGCAGGAAAGAGACTTCCTACGGTCCTTGGAATGCTCCTTATTAGGGCTTAGGAATGTCAGCCTTTTCTTAAAAATAACAGCCTCTATTTCTATTTCCACAGGGACAAAGAAGAGAAAACTGAAAGCAGAGGCTCAGGAAAGCGGAGATGCAAGCATCTAACCCCTGATTGGCTTCTTGCCTTGGATACAACCTGGGAGTGCTTTGGAGCTGTGAGCAGGCTGCCCCAGGCAGCAGCCTCCCGCCAGCAGCAGGACCCTGCCCTGCCGGGGGGGCTCCTTCCACCCGCAGCTTCTCCCCGCAGCGCCCTGGGCAGCTCCCCGGGCAGGCTGAGTGCTGAGCCTGGCAGGCGGCAGAGGCCCTGCCCCGGCACACAGCCCCTGGGGCACAGCAGGGACCCTGCTCTGCACCACAGCCCTGGGCACCCCTGCCTGCACCCGCGGCTTCTCCTTCCTCCAGGAGCTGCGGCTGCATTGCCCTCCAGCCAGAGACTTACCGGGGTCAGGGCTGGCAAGTGTTCTCCCCCAGCGAGCTCTGTGCATCCTGCCACTTCTGCCTGCCTTTACCCACTCTGTCTCTGCAGGCAGTGCCCCCAGCCCTGCTGCGCTGGGCAGAGGAGCTGCTCCTGGGCAGAGCTGGCTCTCTGCAGCGCTGCCCGCTTGCCAGGAGCTCCCCTTGGGCCCAGGAGCCCGGCCCAGCTCAGCAGCACAGGCCCAGCCCAAGGCCTCCCTTGCTCTGCACCCCACCAGGCTCCCTGCCCATGGCCCTGGGGCTGCAGGGGAACCTGCCGGGAAACAGCCTGAAGGGATCCCTGGGCTTCCCTCCCTCCCCTGGGCACACACACTTCTTCACACCAGGGTCATTTCTCCTAGCAGAAAACCAATTAAGTGGAACAATCACATCTTCTTTTCCCAGTATTGGTTTGGACATGAAGTCATGGTCAGGGACTGATCTCCTTCATCCCCACTTGAGGAAGGAATTCAGCAGAGTCAGTCAAGGCATCTCATGCTGCTTGTTATTCCTGGGGCTGGAAGATCCTTGACAGCAGGATCATTTCTCCTTTTAGGCTATAAATCGTCTTTCTTTATTCTGTTTCTTTGTCCTGTTTACAGGCAGGACACACAGTCCAGATGTGCCACAATGCCCTCAGCCTGGGGCACAGGCAGGAGGAGATGGATCCCAATCTCCTGTCACAGGGCTGTGACATTGAAAGAAGGGCTGATGAGGTGTTGGGGGACAGGTCCCTCAGCTTGGGGCGCTGTGCTGGATAGGGACATATGGATGGGGGGCCGAATAACAGGGTATTGTCCTCCATTTGAAGGAGCTACTCCTCTATGGGATGGGCAGCAGGTTGGGGGAGCCCTTGTGGGTGAAGCTCAGAGGAGAGCCAGTCAGGGTGACAGTGTGGTCGTGCTGGGTGGGTGCAGATTCTTCAGAAGAGACAAGCGGGGACGATCAACAGGGGGTTGCCCTCCATGTGAAGGATCTGTCTGGATGCATGGAGCTCCTCTATGGGATGGGCAGCAGACTGGGAGGATCCTTGTGGGTGAGGGTCAGAGCAGAGCCAGTTAGGGTGACAGTGTGGTCGGAGGTAAATGCCTGCAGTCAGGCTGAAGAAGTGGACAAAGTCTTGTGGAAGCCATTGGACTAAGCTGAGTTCACTGACTCCATGTCACCCTGGGGGCCTTTAATCACTCGGACGGTCACAGGAAAGGGACACTGCTGGGTGCAAACATTCCCAAGGTTTCTGTGGGTTCTTGGAGACAGCTTCTGTGCAGAGCTGCCAGATGGGCCGACCTAGGTGATGTTCACCAGGATCTGGGACTTGCAAACAGGAAAACTTGTGTCTTGACACTCCTCTTGCCAAATACATGCTGTAGTCCAGCTGCTTTTCAGCACATGGAAAGAGATGAGGTTTCGGGGCCCAGCCCTACATCCAGCACTGCACATTCTCACTCTTGTCTTTCCCTGCAGCCCACTTGACGTGGTGAAGCTGACACGGGACCAGGTACATAGGTGTGCAGTACAGTCAGGGGCAGTAGTCCTGCCTTCAGCATGCATCAGGTCTCCTGAAATGAGAGACTTGGTCAAGTTCTGAGAGAGAACCCAGAGTAGATCCTAAATCGGGATGGGTTCCTACTTCATTGTGCACACAAAGACACAAGTGGTCTCCTACAGGCAGATCTGGCAGCCCAGCTGCAAGGGGCAGGCCGCCTCTCCACCTCAACCTCTTCATGGGCGCCTTCTCCTAGAGGCTCATGGCCATGGCCAATGGGTAGCAGCCTTGAGGAGTGCACCACGTCTGTCACAGACCATTTTCCCCACTCTCCTCTCCATCTGTAGTGCTGCCATACTCTTCTCCCTCACAATGATGTGCTGAGGGTATGTTTGCCATTCCCTTGTGTACCACCTCTGCCTCCTGCATGGCAGACCAGGGGATGATGCTGAGGCCATCTCTAAGTACAGAGCCCCATGGGCTGTCCCAGAAGGAGGATCCCAGCGTGTGCTGCAGTTCCCTCCATATAACACATCCTACTTCTACAAGTGAGGGACATGCAGTGAAGAGGAGTTCAGGCACACTGAGGGGATGCTCCATCCCAGGTGCCTTCGCTCCTGTCTTTTGAGAAAATCCCAGCCCCAGGACAAGCCTCAAACCCAACCCTCCTGGGAAGGCTCTCAAGAGCAGAGGCGTGTTGGTGCAGGAACACAGCGGTGACTTCTCCAGCGCTCCACTTCTTATATCCAATGGCCTTTGTCACCATTTGGAGATGTTCCTGGTGGATTTGTCAGGAAATGCTGGAAAAGAACTGGGCAGAAGGGAGGTGACTGTTTCTCAGGACAAGAAAGGAAATCTCTCGTCTCTCTCCCGAGCTGTGCCATCTCCATGCTGCTGACCTCCCAGGCCTCCAAATGACACATGCTGATGTCACAGGGGGATGGATGCACTGCATCACCAGGATATCGTCACTGGAGCAGCGGCAGTGCTGGCACTTCCCTGCAAGGCCTGGTCCCTGCTGGGCACTGCTTGGGTGCTCCCCACCGCTGTCCTTCTGTGGCCAGGAGTGGGGGCAGCAGGCAGCAAGGTTGCACTGGGCGACCCTCACTGACGGGCGGAGGAGCAGGGGCACCTTGCAGAGGAGCTGTGGCTGAGGAGCCAGGGTGGGCATCCCTTGTCCTGAGCTGAGGGCCAGCAGCAAGTGAGATGGAGGGCTGCTGGAGGGCGACCATCACCTCCAACCTGACTTCCCTCTTTTCAGTGCTCCTGCAGCTCTCCTCCAAAGGTGAGGATGTCAGGAGCCCCTTCCCAAGGGGTGTCCCAGGGGCTGTCAGCTGTCCAGAGCTCCAAGTCCAGGGCTTTGGGAGGAGACTGGATAGGGCTGATGGCTGCTGCAAGAGCCCTGCCTGAGGGTCCCGCTGGGCTCAGGAGATGATGTAGCAGCCAGGACCCCTGGGTCCTGATGCCAGGGCTGTCCTGAGGCCCAGGGCTCCTCTGGCCATGGCTCAGAATTCTCCTGATGGGGACAGTCCAGGGCCAGGTTTCCCTGGGAACTGGTGCCTCTTTGGGATCTGGCTCTGGGAGGAAAGATGTCCGGTGTCCCAAAGACTGGTGTGGCCTGCAGCTCCCCCAGGTCTCTCAGGAATGTTCCAGCAATGCCTGTGTTGGAAATCAAGCCTTCCTCTTCTACTGCTGTCCTTCAGGGGAACCTCTCTTCATTCCTGTTTGTGTGGCCAAGCTGGCAGAGCATGTCCTGGATGCTGAGATGCCATCTCCGGAATGCCGCAGCCCTAGGTCTGAACACTTCCCATACCCCTACATGATGGATTTACCCTGCTACGCAAGTGACCTCCTCCACCCCACTCCATCACAACCCCTCCCCAGAGGAAAAGGGGAAGTAAATATTTTTTGTGTGGTCTTTTGGGGTCCCAGGAGTTGGAGTCTTGTTCAGCGGTATCTCTCCATGGGCCGCAGCTTCCTCCAGGCCAAATCCACCTGCTCCACTGGGGGTTCCTCCATGGGCTGCAGCGTGGAGATCTGCTCTGCTGTGGGACCCATGGGCTGCAGGGGGACAGCCTGCTTCTCCATGGGCCTATCCATGGACTGCAGGGGAACTTCTGGTGTCTGGAGCACCTCCTGACCTTGGTGTCTGCAGGACTGGTTCTCACTCCTCTCCCTCCCAGCTGCTGTTTCCCAGCATGTTTATTCCTTTTTAAATCTGCTCTCACAGAGGTGTAACCAGCATCACTCATTGGCTCGGCTCCAACCAGCAGCTGCTCTGGCCTGGAGCGGGCTGGACATTGGTCAGCAGGTGGTGAGCAATTCCACTGTGCATCACTTGCTTTGTGCATTCTACTATCATCATCATCAACAACAACAACAGCAATAACATCTTTATTATTATTATTTCCCTTCATTTTCTCTCTTATTAAACAGTCTTTATCTCAATTCATGAGATTTTATCTTTTTTCCCCTCTCGATTCTCTCCCCGTCTCAATGATAGGGTGTGGAGTAAACGGCTATGTGGTGCTGAGCTGCCTGCAAGGTTAATCCACAACACTCCCTTTGGCACATAACATAGGGCCCAAAGGGTAGAGATAATGACAGATCTGACCAGAGCATGTTAAAATAAAATCGTTATAAGCTTATTATTTGCTGAAAATAATGTTGATTTTTTGGGGGGATCTCAGGGTTGTAGTTGTGTTTGGTCTCTGAATTACGTTGGATAGTACATTACCAACTGTGTGTTCCTTGCAGTGCTGTTTATCACTTCTGGGGGCTGGTTTAAGGTTTTTATTTTGCTGTAATGTGTAACACTGGCTTATGGTATGATAAAATTTTTGGAAGTGAGACTGATCTGGTAGTTGTACTCAGCATTGCTGTCACCACTGTACTTCAGGAACCATCTATCAGAAACTATTCTGATCTTGTGAAGCCCCACTTGGAGTACTGCATCCACGTCTGGGGTCCCCTGTACAAGAAGGATGTCGATCTGTTAGAATGGGTCCAGTGGAGAGCCACAAAGTTGGTCAAAAGGCTGGAGAACCTCTCCTATGATGTAAGGCTAAGAGGGCTGGAAATGGTCAGCCTGAAGAAGGGAAGGCTCAGGGGTGACTTCATTGCAGCTTTTCAAATTTTAAAGGGAGCTTATAAAAAAGATGGAGAGTGACTTTCTCCTTGGGCAGACAATAAGAGGACAAAGGGGGATGATTTTAAACTAAAAGAGGGGAGATTTGAAGTGGAGAGTAGGAGGAAATTCTTCATGGTGAGGCACTGGAACAGGTTGCCCAGAGAAGCTGTGGATGCCTCATCCCTGGAGGTGTTCCAGACCAGGTTGGATGACACCCTGAGCAACCTGTTCTAGTAGGTGGCATCCCTGCCCATGTCGGGGGGTTGGAACTAGATGATCTTTAAGGTCCCTTCCAAGCCAGGCCATTCTATGATTCTGTGATTCTCTTCTGGGACTTCCTGTGGTCACAGTTTCCCTTCAGTTCTCCAGGTGGACCTGAGCTGAAGAACCTTGTCTGGGGGTGATCTTTGGGGTAAGGGCCAGCACATGGGTTGGGAGAGACTGTCTCAAGGATATGTGCTGCATGTCTACATGCAGACATGCATATGTGCTGCATGCTACATGGATGTGTACAGCAGGAGAGCAGGAAGCTCACATGGCTGCTGGGTCATGCTTCCATCAATGCAAACCTTGACACGGGATCCCAGCCTTGCTTTCCAAGACACCCTTCACAAAGGGCAATGGCATTAAGAGATTGGCAGGTTAGGGCACCAGTCCTCCTTCAGTTACTCCTCATGTCAGGTGGTGCACCAGGAAACCATAGACTTGTGGTTCTGCATGATGAGCATGAGTTAGGGTACACACAGTCCAGACCTTGTCTTGGATGAGATGAACACCAGTATTTGAGGCAACTTCTAGTCAAGGTCAGCTCCCATCTGATCTCTCCTCATGCCTCCTCTCTCCTCTCTAGCTCTTCCTGGCCACCTCCCCATGCTCCCCATGTGGCCCTGAGCTGGTGGTGCTATGAGCAGACCAAGCATGCTGTGGTGCCCAAGAGGTGACGGCACACTGGCTGTGCTGCACACGGTGGGAAGTAGACCTATCTGTATTGGGATCACTGCTGCTAAACTCTCACTCTGGATTCAATATCTGTGGCAGATGCTCAGGAAGGCTAGGGAATATTTCCAAGGACTCTAGGGGTTTCCAGGTATTTTATAGATCCAGGCAGCTGTACTTCCCTGAGGATGAGGGGAACCCCTCTCCAACCTTCCTTCTTTGAGCATGCTGGTCCCTCACTGAATCCCACAGGCACTGAGTTCTTGTTTGCCTGGGGACATCAAAATTTGGCACTGTTCCTATGGGTGACTCCCCCTTGGGCAATCTCTCACTTTGTAGGGCTCCAGGCACTGCCCACCCCTGGGACATGCTCCCTAGGGAGAACCCCTGAGCTTCCCAGGCAGCTCCACATTAATCTCCTAGAGGATGTTCTCTGCCCTGCCCCATGTGGGACAGACACGGGGATGTACCTCAGTGACCATTCACCACTTTCACTGTCATCAGACACCAACAGGTTACTCCTAAATCCTACCCTTGATATGTCACAACTCATATGATGGTGATGAGCTTTTTGTCTCCCAAATGCACAGAGTTACAGGCCTTCTGAGGTGCAGCAGCTTGTATTGGGCTTACGTGTCACTGTTTTGGTAGCGGGGGGGATCTAGGGCTGGACCCTGTGAGCAGAGTCCAGAAGCTGCCCCATGTTAAAGAAGAGCCAGTTACAGATGGCTCCAGAAGTGACCCATTGCTGGCCAGAGCTGAGGCAATGGGCGATGCTGGGTTGGCCTCTGTGAGAACAGATTTAAGGAAGGGGAAAAAAAATCTGCTCTGAAGCTGCAGCTGGGAGAGAGGAGTGAGAAAATGTAGTGAGAAGCAGTCCTTGGTACAGACACCAAGGTCAGTGCAGAAGGAGGGCAGGAGGCGCTCCATGCACCAGAGCAGAAGTTCCCCTGCGGCCTGTGGACAGGCCCCTGGTGGAGCAGGCTGTCCCCCTGTAGCCCATGGGTCCCACATGGAGCAGATCTCCACGCTGCAGCCCGTGGAGAAGCCCCCGGTGGAGCAGGTGGATGTGGCCTGGAGGAGGCTGTGGCCCATGGAGGACCCCTGCCGGAGCAGACTCCAGACTGCACTGTATCCCATGGAGAGGAACCCACGCAGGAGCTGGGGGCCTGGGGGGATCAGTTCGGGAAGGATGGCATCCATGGGAGGCACCCCAGACTGGAGCAGGGGCAGAGGGTGACCATGAAGGAGCGGCAGACACAAAGTGTTATAGACTGACTGCAGCCCCCATTCCCCGTTCCGCTGCACCACTGGGGGGAGGAGGTAGAAGACGGTGGATTGGGGTGAAGGTGTTTTTATGGCCTTTAGTTTCTCACTGCTCTCGTCTGTTAGTAATGCTCAATAACTTACCTGAATCTCTCTACAAAGTCTGTTAAGACCATGACTGAAATATATCAGTCATTTGCCTCTCCCTTAAATCAACCCTGGAGTCCTTTTCCGCTCTTTTTTCTCCAGCTTTTCCTTTAGAGGGGGGTGAAAGAGCAGTGTGGAGGACTTCAGCTGCCCATCTATGTGAAACCACCACACTGCTCAGCCATGTTATTGGCAACATCTTTGAAAGAAGAGACAGGATTTCAGGCAGTGCACTGGGGAGATTCCATTTTATTAAGCAGATGCTAAGAGAGAGTACTGGCATCCAGGTAGACAAAAAATGTCCAGAGAAAAAAAAAATAGCAATTTCATAGCTCGGGAGAAGTGGGGTGAATAAAATACTTTTTTCTACTAACGTAATACATGGAAATGACACTGAAGATAAATATAACATCATGGTAATGAAAGTAAGTACCAAGCCTCCAAGGGAAACCAAAGGAAGTCACTTGTGGAGAAAGAGGACAAATGTATCAATCTTAAGAAAAATCCATGTAATCACTTTCCTGATAGCACGCTTGAGCTCCTTGTTTCTCATGCTGTAGATGAAAGGATTGAATATCAGGGGCACCACTGAGTACAGAACTGCCACCACCAGATCCAGGGATGGGGAGGAGATGGACGGGGGCTGCAGGTATGCGAAAAAGCCAGTGCTGAGGAACAGGGAGACCACAAACAGGTGAGGGAGGCACGTGGAAAAGGCTTTGTGCCGCCCCTGATCAGAGGGCATCCTCGGCATGGCCCTGAAGATCTGCAAATAGGAGAGCACAATGGAAGCAAAACACCCCAAAAACAGAACACTACTGAATGTGAGAAGCCCAGCTTCCCTGAGGTAGGAGTTAGTGCAGGAGAGCTTGAGGATCTGGGGGATTTCACAGAAGAACTGGTCAATAGCATTGCCTTGGCAGAGGGGCAGGGAAAATGTACTGGCCGTGTGCATCAGAGCATAGAGAACCCCACTGCCCCAGGCAGCTGCTGCCATCTGGGCACAAGCTCTGCTGCCCAGGAGGCTCCCGTATTGCAGGGGCTTGCAGATGGCAACGTAGAGGTCGTAGGACATGATGGTGAGAAGAGAATACTATGCTGAAAACAAGAAGACAATCAGAAAGACCTGTGCAGCACAAACTGCATAGGAGATGGCCCTGGTGTCCCAGAGGGAATTGGCCATGGCTTTGGGGAGAGTGGTGGAGATGCAGCCCAGGTCGAGGAGGGCGAGGTTGAGGAGGAAGAAGTACATGGGGGTGTGGAGGCGGTGGTCGCAGGCTACGGCGGTGAGGATGAGGCCGTTGCCCAGGAGGGCAGCCAGGTAGATGGCCAGGAAGAGCACGAAGTGCAGGAGCTGCAGCTCCCGCATGTCTGCGAATGCCAGGAGGAGGAACTCGGTCATGGAGCTGCTGTTGAACATCTGATCCTCCTGGGAACTGGGATCTGCTGCTCTGGATAGGGAGGCCTCTCCAAGGAGGAAAGAGAATTAAAATGTTAGGGTAGACCTCTGTGAGGAAAACCTAGCCTATTTTATTATTATTATCTTTTTTTTTTTTGAAACCATAAAAAACTGCCTCTTCACTTCTGGGAGGACTGGTCCTCTGCTTGATGTCAAAGTGGTGCTGCCTGAGGGTGCTACTGGGGGCAAGAGACTCTGCAGGAGACAGTGCTGACCTATAGCAAGAAGTAAATGGGACATGGGGTGGTCTCAGATGAACTGTGTTTGATGTAACAAGGAGTTTTGGAGTACACTTTCTCAAAATTCACCCAACTGCAGAGCAGGGCTTTGTGCACAATGCTTTGGTTTGTTACTTTATACTCATCCCCCTACACCTGAGGAGTGCATTTAAGGCACAAATCCTTGGCACATTTACTGCCCACCAAGTGAAACCTTGGCCTCCTGGGAGGCAAAGGGACCGTCCCTCAGGGCAGAGTGAGGACAGCTGGTGTGTCCATCCATCCTGGTCTCAGCTGCCCTGTGCAGGCACCTCTGGAGGATGGTCGCACTCAGGTGTTCCCCTGAAAAGAACCTGGATGCTGCTGAGAGCAGAGGAATCCAGGTTCAAAGTGCAGATCCCCAAACCCCTCACCCATCTCATCGTACCTGAGGAGGATCTCAGCTCTCTGCTCTTCTCCAGGGGCAGGGAGGGATCATAACAGCTGCCAATATACAGCCATCCACCAGCATTTCTATGGCCTTAGGACTGAAGTTGCTTCTCCATGGGGATGCTAGATAACAGAGCTGCTAGGGAAGAGCTGTGCCCTTGTGCAAGGCAGCCTGCAGCCCAGCAAAAGCCCCAGTGACATTAGGGCTGGAAGTCTATGGTGTGAGAAAAAGGAGAGTGGAGAGTGGCTCCAGGGCAGGCATCTGCAGTACAGGGATGGCAGGGAAGTGCTCAAATCTCCCCTGCCATGGAGTTTCTGGGAGCAGCTCCCTCTCACTCCCTGACCATGGCTCTGCTGCCTGCAGCTGTCCCTGCCTGCAGCTGGGTCTCTGTCCCCACGCCTCCTGCCTGCAGGTCACAGTCCCCATCCCACCTGCTGGGTGCTCAGCTCTGCCCTGCAGACACCTCCTGGCAGCAGGGCTCTGCGCAGGGGCAGCTCGCTGGGGGCACGTCCTAGAGCCCAGGTCACACAGACCCTGCTGACACTGCATGTGTGGTGGTGGAGTTTTCTATGGGCTGAGGGGAAGGAAAAGGACGTGGTACAGTCCTTCTAATGCTTGTTGTGAAGGCTTAGGAGAGTCTGACTTCTCTTGGAAATAACGGCATCTATTGCTATTCCCACTGAGCCAAAGAAGACAAAATGGAAAGCTCAGCAGGCTCAGGAAAGCTGGGACTGTAGCTGAAATCCCGTGCCTGATCCCTTCTCTTGCAATGTCCCCTTGAATACATCAAGGTTGTGCTGTGGATCTGTGAGGAGCCTGCCCGAGGCAGCAGCCACCCTAGGTGCCTGGGTGCCTGTATATCTCTGCAGGTAGAAAAGGACCTGTCAGAAAGCTCTGACAGGTTCAGCAAAGTTGATGCTGTTGCTTTTGATAGGAAGAGCAGAGGTTGCAGGCATTCTCAGGGCTTGCTCACAAACATACTGATCATAAAAGTTACAGTTCAGGAGTCTCGGCAATATGCTCATAATTGCTCACAACTGACAAAATTGCTCAGGTCTCCTTTTCCATTTCTCCCTGTTCCCACCCCTCCCGTCCCTCCCCCGGTCAAGTAGAGTAGGTAACTGAAAATACGGTAGAAAATCCCTGTTTTGACCTTTCTTCTGAAAAAAATGCTTGGGAAATGCCCTTGCAGTGCTGTGGAGCCATGAGCAGGCTGCCCCAGGCAGCAGCCTCCCGCCAGCAGCAGGACCCTGCCCTGCCGGGGGGGCTCCTTCCACCCGCAGCTTCTCCCCGCAGCGCCCTGGGCAGCTCCCCGGGCAGGCTGAGTGCTGAGCCTGGCAGGCGGCAGAGGCCCTGCCCCGGCACACAGCCCCTGGGGCACAGCAGGGACCCTGCTCTGCACCACAGCCCCGGGCACCCCTGCCTGCACCCGCGGCTTCTCCTTCCTCCAGGAGCTGCGGCTGCATTGCCCTCCAGCCAGAGACTTACCGGGGTCAGGGCTGGCAAGTGTTCTTCCCCAGCGAGCTCTGTGCATCCTGCCACTTCTGCCTGCCTTTACCCACTCTGTCTCTGCAGGCAGTGCCCCCAGCCCTGCTGCGCTGGGCAGAGGAGCTGCTCCTGGGCAGAGCTGGCTCTCTGCAGCGCTGCGCGCTTGCCAGGAGCTCCCCTTGGGCCCAGGAGCCCGGCCCAGCTCAGCAGCACAGCACCCGATCATGGCATTGCTTGCTCTGTGCCATTGGGCTCCCTCGAGGTGTCTCCAAGGCCTCAGGGCTGACAGCTCCTGAAGGCAGCAGGGTCTCTCCTGGGGTGTGGTGTTTGGAGCAGACTGAAGTCATCACCAACTGCTCCTCACTGAACACAGAAGAGACTGATTTTAGAAGTGTGATTTGTGCTGTTGATGTGCAGTTGTCAAACATGACGTTGTGGTTTAACCCAGCCGGCAGCTCAGCACCACACAGCTGTTAGCTCACTGCCCCTGCAGCTCCACACCTGTAAAGCTCATGGGTTGAGATAAAGACAGTTTAAAAGGACAGAAAAGGAAGAGATTAATAATAACAACAACAATAACAACAGTAATAATTAGGTGTACAAAGCAATGATGTACAAAGCAATTGCTCACCACCCAACGATCGATGCCCAGCCCATCCCCGAGCAGCGGTCCCCCCGACCCTGGCCAGCCTGCATCAGGATCCAGTGTTGCGGTCCCTTGACATTTTTTTTAGGGTAAAACCAGCTTTCAGAAGGATTTGGGCTATTTCCTTCCCTTCTCAAATACTTCTGCTCTGTTGCCCCACATGACGATATCACCAAGGTATTGCAGGTGTTCAGGAGCTTCCCCCATTCCAGGGCAGTCTGGGTCAGTCCATGGTAAATGGTAGAGCCAATTGCTTTGTCAGTCACCCCTTCCCTAGAGGGGGATCCCAGCTGCTTGGCTTCCCTGCCCTCTAATTCCAGGCTATTGGCCCTGTTCTCCCAGCACTGGAGCAGCCAAGTGACAGTGTGCTCACCTAGATGATGACTGAAATTTTTTCATAAATCTCATAGCTCGCCCTGGGATAAGGGTCTTGTAGGTTACTGATGCCATTCTGATCTCTTCCTCTTTGCCCTCCTTCCTTGGTGGCCCAACTTTGTTGAAGCATTCCTTGTCTTCTTCCTCCTTTCTTGTCTGCATAGGAGTTTCTTTCCTTTCTAAGAAAAAAATAAATAAATGTTTTTTACATCCATAGTTTTCTCTTGCATATAGGAGCAACCAATAGTGGCAGAGGTTGGTTCTCTGGCACAGCAATGGGGCCCATCAGAGAGGCTGGAGTGGCTGCAGGGCCTGTCACAGGGGTTGGAGTGGCTGCAGGGCCCATCCCAGGAGTTGTTGTGGCTGCGGGGCCTTTCAGAGGAGTTGGAGTGGCTGCAGGGACCGTCACACAGGTTGGAGTGGCGGCCTGTCACTGGACTTGGAGTAGCATTGACTGTGTCTTCTATACTTAGGAAAAGCCCCAGCATGTTGCAGTGATTTGTGTCTTTTCACAAGACTTTTTCATGCATTTCACCAATTTTTTAGGATTTTGCACTTGCTCAGGGGTGAAGTTCCAAAGCATTGGATGTGCCCACTGCTCTAGGGACCTGCCAGTGTCCTCCCATGCTCCTAGCCCCTACTAAATCTCCTGCCTCGGGGCAGACTTCTGGATGGCATTCTCAAGTACTTGTTTAACCTTAAACAAAAGCTGAAACACATTCAGGAGACATCACAATAGGAACAGGCTGGTTTCACCATCCTAGGGATATTCAAAGCTTTGAAGAGCTATTGTAACTAGCCTGGAAGAGAAAGGGGAGGTGAAGGAGAAAGGGAGAGTGAAGAAGTTGTGAAAAGTGTCACCCTTTTGTCAGCTCCCTGTCCCTATCTACCAGCTCAAGGGCTGAGTACCAGGGGAACAACTGGTCTTGCTGCTAAAGGCTGAGGCAAAGAAGGCATTAAATACCTCAGTCTTTTCCTCATCTCTTCTCAAAATGTTTCCCTCCACATCCAATAAAGTATGAAGATTCTCCTTAATCCTCCCCTTCTCGTGTATTTCTAAAAACATTTTTATTGTCTTTGCTGGTAACAGCCAGACTGATCTCCAGTTAGGCTTTGGCCCTTCTAATTTTGTCCCTGCAAAGCCTTGCAACATTTAGGACAAAGCTCCAAACAAAATGACAGAAGGCATGAGAAGGAAGCACAGAAAAGGTGCCTTCCATGCTCTAGCCTTCTGTGAGTCTGTGCTGCAATTCCGTTCAACTAGTTACTCCTGTATTGTCCAAACTCTCCTGCAACTTCTGATGCTGCTGTCTTGTGAGAGACAGCACAATCGGGGGAGCCCTCTGCCTACAGACATTAACAGCTGACACAACGGAGCATCTGTCCAGGGGAACCTTGAGAAACAGTAGGATGTTGCCTACAGAAACCTCTTGACATTTAGAAAGAGAAAAGCCTAGTCCTGCAACAGAAGAGGAAGAACCCCATGCATCATGGTAGACTGGGACCCTGCTGAGTGAGCAGTGCCCAGGAGGAGGAGGGCCTGGGCACCACGAGGGATGCCATACGAGCAGTGGTGCCTGCTCACCAGGAACCAGGCCGGCTTCCTACAGAGCTGCCTTACAAGGACCATGGCCACCAAGAAAATCTGAGTCATCTTACTCAGCTCAGATCTGGTGTGACATGACACGGACAAAGGTCTACAGCCAGCAGGGAAAGAGGTGCAGGTGTGGGAGCTCCTAGGAAAGTCTGGTGTGGAGAGGAGCAAGGGCTGTGGCAAGGCTGAAAGTCCCAACAGGACCCACGCCTTTGTGTCCATGGCTATGGCTGTGGTCTCTGCCACTGAGGCCTATGAGGAGACAGCTTATCGTTAAAGCACCAGGGCCTCATTGCCTCCTCGCCCCCACCCATGAACCAGGCAGGGACTGTACTATTCTCCTGCACTTGGCCATGCACATCCCCATCTCCTACTGCCCCAGGAAGAACCCTGAGCAAGGTGTGAAGGGAAAGGATCTCCCATTTCCAGGGGCCGGGGATCAAGGCTCAGCCCCTGTGCTTGGTGAAACACATCCAGGTTGTCTACACATCAGTGTCACCTTCACATTGCCCTTGTCTCCTTGTCCTCACTGCCTCCAATGTTCTGCTCTAACGAGCTCCAAGGGAGGCTGTGTCAGTGCTGGCCCTCGGGGGACACTGCAGGAAACTTGCATCTGACTTGGACCTCTTGAGAGATTTCTTCAGTTTGCTCTCAGTGCCAGAGGTTCATGGGTTCATCACCAAAGCCCCCAGAGGGGTGATTCCAATGCCTTGGGCTGGGCCTCTGCTGCTGAGCTGGGCCGGGCTCCTGGGACAGAGAGAGCTCCTGGCAAGAGGGCCCTGGTGCAGAGAGCCAGCTCTGCCCAGGAGCAGCTCCTCTGCACAGCGAAGCGGGGCAGGGGGCTCTGACCGCAGGTAACACACGGAGAGAAGAGAAGGAGAGGGGTTGGAGGCAGTTGGGAGTGGGAGGATGCTGAGAGCTGACTGCAGGAGAAATCTGCACAGCCCTTGACAAGGTAAGTGTCTGGCTGCACGGCCATGCAGCTGCACGTCCTGGAAGGGTCTCCTCCTGGGTCTTGTTTCTGGGAGGGCAGGGGGCAATGCAGTGGGCTTTGAGAGTCCTGCTGGATTGCACTGCGAGGTGAGGAAGTCTGGAGGAAGCCCTTTGCAGTGCCCTAGCCCAGGTGCCCCCAGTCAGCCCAGGACACCCTGCCCTGGCTGGCCATGCCGGGCTCTCTGTCAGCTGCCCTGTAGCTCCTGCAGCCATGGAGGTGCCCCTTGGCAGTGCCCTGTTGGGTGGCAGGGTGCTGCAGGGCAGCACTGAGCACAGCCGCGTGGGATGGGGTCTGTGAGCACGGGTGGGGGAAAGAAGAGGTGGGCGCAGAGCAGCAGCTCCCAGCAGGGACAGCTGCAGGCAGCAGAGAGAGGGGCAGGCAGTCAGAAGGAGCTGTTGCCAGAAATGCCGTGGCAGGGGGGATTCGGGCACCTCGTGGCCATGCCCTGCAGTACAGTCACCTTCCCCTGGAGCAGCCCCTCCCTGGCCTCCTCTCCCCCCTGCAGCCCATGGGCTGTGGGGCAGGCATGGCCAGCACAGCAGGCAGAGCCCAGATGAAGAGAAGCTCCCAACCTCAGTCTGCCTGAGAGCTTCACCCAGAGACAAGGTGAGGATGCTGTCCAGCTGCACTGGGACTGGGGCTTCTCTGCTCTCAGCTGTCTCCAGTTTCGTCTCAGGGAAACACCTGAGTGGGATGCTCCTGCAGCTCACAGAGGGGTGACAAAGGGCAGCTGTGAACAGGACTGCTGGGCAGAGCTGCTCTGCTCAGTCTTCACCAAGGGACAGTCCCTTTGACTACTGGCACCCACAGGATTTCACCAGGTCTGCACAGGAAATCTCACGGAGTTCAACCACCCGATACGTCTCCTAAGGATTATAGGGGCAAATGGAATAAAACACAGCAAACAAACCCCCTGAAGCTTTGCCTCTGCATTCACATGAGCTTTTTGTAACAGCTATGCAAATCTCATGGATCTGACAAGTGGACCGAAATTGAGTTTTCCCCGTGTTCCTTTTTCCCTCCTGATGCACAGCAGGAAGTACTCCACAGCAGCCCCCACTCCCAGTGCCACTCTCAGCTAGCATCATCTTGAGCTCAAGAGAGCTGCATAAAGGTTCTTTGCAAAGAGAGGCTCAGGCTGGGGGTGATCTAAGACTTCCAATAGGTTTTCCTCAGAGAAGTCTGTTCTGACTTTGTTCTGCCTTCTCCTTTTTAACAGGCAACGATTTCCATTGTCAGCAAATGTCCAACAGCAGCTCCATCACCGAGTTCCTCCTGCCATTCGCAGACACGCGGGAGCTGCAGCTCCTGCACTTCGCGCTCTTCCTGGGCATCTACCTGGCTGCCCTCCTGGGCAACGGCCTCATCCTCACCGCCGTAGCCTGCGACCACCGTCTCCACACCCCCATGTACTTCTTCCTCCTCAACCTCGCCCTCCTCGACGTGGGCTGCATCTCCACCACTCTCCCCAAAGCCATGGCCAATTCCCTCTGGGACACCAGAGCCATCTATCAATGGTGTGTTGCACAGGTCTTTTTCTTTCTCTTCTTCATATCAGCAGAAATTTCTGTCCTTACTATCATGTCCTACGACCACTACGTTGCCATCTGCAAGCCCCAAGCAAGTTCTTTCAGCGTCTCGGTCGTTCAAAAAGCACCTCTGTGAAGCATGCAGAGACCTCTCTGGAGTACCCTAACTTCTCCCTGGGGTAGGAGAGGTAGATCCCCAAGCATCACTCTGTGTCACCCATCACAGCCTTGGTACGCACAAGCACCTCCCCGTGCTGCACAAGCAATTTGCTGAGGCAGCCAAAGATCTCCCCAGAGCACCCGGTCACCTGCGTGGGGTATTCAAGAACCTCCCTGGAGCACCCAAGTCTCTCAGCAAGCCACCCTGGTGTCTCTTGGAGCACGCAAACATCTCTGTGCAGCACCCAAGCGTCTGCCCCAGGCATACTTGGACATCCTAGAGCATTTTCCTGGAAACACAAGCGCCTCCCTGGGAGCACCCAAGCATATCCCCAGGCCACCCAGACACCTTCCTGAAACACCCAAGCATCTTCCTGTGGCACCCAGGCATCTCCCTGGGGAAACCAAGCACGTACTTGGAGAGCCCAAGCATCGTTGTGAGTCTCCATCTTTTGTGCGTGAGCAAACCAAGGGGCACCAAAGGATCACCTGGGGGCACCCAAGCATCTCCATGGGGCACCCAGGATCTTCCTTGGAACACCCAAGCACCTGCACACAGCAGCCATGCACCTCCCCGGAGAAAGCATGCGTCTCCCTGGGGCACAGAAGCGTCGTCTTGGAGCTCCAGAACATCTCCCTGCATTGTTCAAGCATGTCTCTGGAGCAGCCAAGCAGCTTCCCACATCCCCAAGCATTTGAGCAGGTCACTCAAGCACCTCCCTGGATCCCACAGGCATCTTCCGCAGGTAGCCAGGCATTTCCCAGGCATCTCCCAGAGCACTCCAACATCTCCGCAGGACACTGAAGCACTTCCCTGGTGAAGCTAAGCACTTGCGTGGAGCACCCAGGCATCACCCCAGGGTACCCAAGCACCTCTCTTAAGTTGCCAAGCATAGCCACAGGGCACTAAAAAGATCTCCTTGGATGACACAAGCATTTCCTCAGAGCAAACAAGCATCTCCCTGGAGGGCCCAAGAGCCTCTGGAGTGCCCATCCATCGCCCCAGGACCCCAACTCTTCCCCTGGTGCTCGCAAGTAATTCCCTTTGCACCCAAGGAGAAAGTCAGGGGAAAAAAGGGAAAGCGTCCCAGGGCACCCAAGCACATAACCCTAGAACGCAAGCTCTCACTTTGAGCACTGAAGCATCTCCCCATGCCATGCAAGCACCATTCTGGAGCACTCAAGCATCTTCTAGGAGACGGTCTTAAACTACCAGAGCATTCATTTCCATTAGATATTAGGCATGTTCGTGGAGCACCCAGGCATGTCCCAGGGCAACCAAGGTTGAAATGGAGATTCCAGGGTGCTCCAGGGAGGTGCTTGAGTGCCCTGGGAAGAGCCTGGTGTGCCCAGGGAGCTTCTTGTCTCCTCCAAGGCTCTGCAGGGCTGATCCCGGGAGGTGCTTGTGTGCGCCAAGGCCATGCTCGGTTTCCAAAAGGAGGAAATTGCATGTTGCAGGGGGATGCTTGGTGTCACCCAGACACTGAGCAGCCCTGGGGAGATGGGTGTGTGCCTCAGGAGGTGCTTGGGTTCCCAGGGGAGATGCTTCGGTGCTGCCGTGAGATGCTGGTGTTCTGTCGGGAGGTGTGTTGGTGCTCCAGGCAGATGTTTGGGTGCCCTGGGGAGATGCTTGGGTTCCTCATGGAGGCGTCTGCATATTCAAGGGAGGTGTTTGGGTGTCCTGGGGAGATTCTTTGGTGCTCCAAGATGGTGCTTGTGTGCCCCGTGGACAGATTATGTAATGAGCAAGGGAGGAACCTTGGGGCTTTCGGAAAGTGTAGGGGTGACGTGGATTGATGCCCGTTTGCCCCGGGGAGATCCTGGGATGTCCAGGAAGATGCTTGGGTGCCCAGGGAGATGCTTGGGTGCCAGATGGAAAATGCTGGCGTCCCCTCGGCTAATGGTGGCAGGAGCGTGTGCATCCCACAGAAGCTCTTGGGTGCCAAGGGAGGTGCTTCCCATGTCCAGTGAGATGTTTGTGTGCCCCAGGTGGTGTTGTGGAGCCCTGGGGAGATGCTTGCGTTCTCCACTCAGATGCACGAGTGCTGTGGGAAGAATCTTGGGCACTCCAATGAGGTGCTTGGGTGTTGCAGGCAGGTGCTTCTGTGCTGCAGGGAGATGCTTGGGTGATTGGGCAGAACTTTGTGTGATTAGGGAATAACTTTGTGTGCTCCAGGGAGGCTTTTCTTGTGGCCCAGGGCTATGCTTATGTACCCCGGGTAGATGCTTGTGTGCCCTGGGAATGTCTTCGGGCTCTCTAGGAAGATGCTCTATTGCTCTGGGGCCACTTGGGTGCCCCAGGATGTGCATGAGTACTGCAGAGAGCAGTTTGTGTGCTCCAGGGAGGTGCTTGAGCGCTCCAAGAGTGTTGTTGAGTTCCCTGAGAAGGTGTTTGTTTGCCCCGCTGAGGTGCTTGCATGCTCCAACGAGAGCGCTGAGCGCTGGAGAACGATGCGTGGGTGCTGTGGGGATATGTGTGTTTCCTCAGGTGAGAAGCATTGGTTTACTGGAAACAAGCTTGTGTCCGCCTGGGAAGTGCTTGTGGACCACAGAGAAGTGCTGGGGGTCCCCAGGAAGATAGCTGGATGCCCCTGGAAGTGCTTGTGTACCCTGAGGAGTTGCTAGATTGCACGAAGGAGATGCTTGGGTGTTTTCGAGACATGCCTGGATGCCCCTGTGTTGTGCTTTCTTGCTCCAAATCGATGCTTGGGTGCTCTGGGAATGTTCTTGGGTGCCTCCAGGAGAAGACTGTGTGCTCCTGGAATGTGCTTGAACGCCCTGAGGAGATGGCAGCACGCCCTGGGAAAATGCTTGGGTCCCCCAGGGAGATCTTTGGTCTTCAAGGGAGGTGATTGCGTTCCCCAGCAAGGTGTTTGGCTGTCCCAGGGAAATGGGACGCAGGAAATGTGTCAGCCAGGCGTCACAATGGGCAGCGGGGCAGCGGTGGCTGTGTCACCCAGGCGTCACAGTGGGGCCGTGACATGGCAGCCCAGTCGGGATAAAAGGCCCCTGGTTGCGGGCAGGCCCCAGTCAGGATGGAAGCCCCTGGCAGCAGGCAGCAGAGGGCAGAGCAGGGCAGGACAGGGAGGTGAGTGCGCGATGGAGCAGGGGCTGAAGTGCAGTGCGAGCCTGAACGGCCCAGGAACCGCTGTGGGGAGGAGATGCTTGTGTGCTCATCCCGGTGCAGAGATGATGCCTGGGTGCCTCAGAAGATGCCCGCGGGACTCAGGAGCTGCTTTCTTGCTCGATGGAAGTTCTTGGCTATGCCGGGAAGAATCTGGGTGCTCCCCAGGCTTCTTAGCTGCTGTGTCCAGATGCTCCCTGGGTGTGCAGGGAGATGCTTGGTTTCTCCAAGAAGACAGCTGGGTGATGCAGAGATTCTTTTGGATGTCTCAGGAAAATGGATTGGTGATCCTGGCTGTTTCTTGGTGGCTCCAGAGAAATGCTTGAGTGCTCTTTGGGGATGCTTGTGTACCCTAGGAGATGTGCTTGTGTGCCCAAGGGAGAGGCTAGTTTGATCCAGGGTAAAGCTTTGTTTGTCCAGGGAGGATTTTGGGTGCTCCAGGGAGATGGTTGGGTGCTTTTTGTGTGATGCTTGGCTCCAGGGAGATGCTGGAGTGCTGTGGGGAGATGCTTGGTTCCTGCTCTTTGGTGTCTGTGTCCCCTGGGGGATGCGTGCATGAGCACGGGGACATTCTTGAATGACCCTGGTAGGTACTTGTGCAGCCCTTGGAAGCTCTTGGGTGCCAAGGGAGGTGCTTCCCACGTCCAGTGAGATCTTTGTGTGCCCCAGGTGGTGTTTTGGTGCCCTGGGGAGATGCTTGGGTTCTCCAGTCAGATGTAGGACTGTGGTGGGAAGGTTCCTGTGGGAGGTGCAATGAGGTGCTTGGGTGTCGCAGGGAGGTGCTTCTGTGCTGCAGGGAGATGCTTGGGTGCCTGGGGCAGAACTTTGTGTGATTAGGGGATAGATTTTTGTGCTCTAAGGTGCAGCCAAACATTCCCCAGACCAGTCCCCATCTTGGGAGCAGCCAAGCATCTCCCCGGAGCACCTGACTATTGTACTAGGAGTACCCAAGCAGCTCCCCAGAGTACACGAGCATGTCCAAGGAGCATTCAGGCACCTCCCTAGAGAAGACATGAACCTCCCTAGGGAAAGAACCAGTCTCCCTTGGGAATACAAGCACCTTCCTGGAGCACTCTCCACGACACCCAAGCCTCTCGCCAAGGAACATAAGCACCTCTTGAAATCACCGAGATTTTCCCCAGGGCACACAAGCCTTGTGTTGGAGTAGACAAGCATCTCCCCAGGACACCTAAGCACTACATTCTACCTGTGAGGCATCATCCAAGGGCATTCCAGCACCTTCCAGGAGATCCCAACATCACCCTGAGCTCACAAGGTTCTGCCTGGATCAGCCAGGCATCTCTCTGGAGCACCCAAGCGTCATTGCAGGGCATCCAAACGTGACCCTTTTAAGGACCCAAGCATTTTGGGTAGACCTGTGCGGTGCCAGGGGTTGCACTTGATCATCCTTATGGGTCCCTTCCAACTCGGGATATTCTGTGATTCTACGATTCCCCAGCAGCAGCAAAGCATCTCCCCAGGAACGCAGCTATTTCCCTGAGGCACACAAGCATAACCCCCCGAGAACGCAAGCATCTTCCTGGAGGACCCACGCATCTCCCCGCAGCACTCAGGCACCCCACTGCAGCATTATTGAAACATCTCCCCAGGGAACCCAAGCACATCCCAAGGTACTCGGACGTCCCTCCAGAGCTCCCAAGCAAGTTCTTTCAGCATCTCGGTCGTTCAAAAAGCACCTCTGTGAAGCATGCAGAGACCTCTCTGGAGTACCCTAACTTCTCCCTGGGGTAGGAGAGGTAGATCCCCAGGATCCCCAAGCATCACTCTGTGTCACCCATCACAGCCTTGGTACGCACAAGCACCTCCCCGTGCTGCACAAGCAATTTACTGAGGCAGCCAAAGATCTCCCCAGAGCACCCGGTCACCTGCGTGGGGTATTCAAGAACCTCCCTGGAACACCCAAGTCTCTCAGCAAGCCACCCTGGTGTCTCTTGGAGCATGCAAACATCTCTGTGCAGCACCCAAGCGTCTGCCCCAGGCATACTTGGACATCCTAGAGCATTTTCCTGGAAACACAAGCGCCTCCCTGGGAGCACCCAAGCATATCCCCAGGCCACCCAGACACCTTCCTGAAACACCCAAGCATCTTCCTGTGGCACCCAGGCATCTCCCTGGGGAAACCAAGCACGTACTTGGAGAGCCCAAGCATCGTTGTGAGTCTCCATCTTTTGTGCGTGAGCAAACCAAGGGGCACCAAAGGATCACCTGGGGGCACCCAAGCATCTCCATGGGGCACCCAGGATCTTCCTTGGAACACCCAAGCACCTGCACACAGCAGCCATGCACCTCCCTGGAGAAAGCATGCGTCTCCCTGGGGCACAGAAGCGTCGTCTTGGAGCTCCAGAACATCTCCCTGCATTGTTCAAGCATGTCTCTGGAGCAGCCAAGCAGCTTCCCACATCCCCAAGCATTTGAGCAGGTCACTCAAGCACCTCCCTGGATCCCACAGGCATCTTCCGCAGGTAGCCAGGCATTTCCCAGGCATCTCCCAGAGCACTCCAGCATCTCCACAGGACACTGAAGCACTTCCCTGGTGAAGCTAAGCACTTCCGTGGAGCACCCAGGCATCACCCCAGGGCACCCAAGCACCTCTCTTAAGTTGCCAAGCATAGCCACAGGGCACTAAAAAGATCTCCTTGGATGACACAAGCATTTCCTCAGAGCAAACCAGCATCTCCCTGGAGGGCCCAAGAGCCTCTGGAGTGCCCATCCATCGCCCCAGGACCCCAACTCTTCCCCTGGTGCTCGCAAGTAATTCCCTTTGCACCCAAGTCTAAAGTCAGGGGAAAAAAGGGAAAGCGTCCCAGGGCACCCAAGCACATAACCCTAGAACGCAAGCTCTCACTTTGAGCACTGAAGCATCTCCCCATGCCATGCAAGCCCCATTCTGGAGCACTCAAGCATCTTCTAGGAGACGGTCTTAAACTACCAGAGCATTCATTTCCATTAGATATTAGGCATGTTCGTGGAGCACCCAGGCATGTCCCAGGGCAACCAAGGTTGAAATGGAGATTCCAGGGTGCTCCAGGGAGGTGCTTGAGTGCCCTGGGAAGAGCCTGGTGTGCCCAGGGAGCTTCTTGTCTCCTCCAAGGCTCTGCAGGGCTGATCCCGGGAGGTGCTTGTGTGCGCCAAGGCCATGCTCGGTTTCCAAAAGGAGGAAATTGCATGTTGCCGGGGGATTATGTCGAGTTCAGGGCGGCAATGTAGAGATTCAATCCAATGACAATTCAGGCAACTGTGGGGCTGGGACATACTGGCTGATAGAGTTCCAATAGGGTGAGGCTTTGGAAGAAGCCTGATGTGTCGTGGGGAAACCACAGGTATTGGTAAATCCTCAGGGAAACACAGGTTTGTGTTTGAAGCCAAAGCTAGTAAGGATGGAGAGAAATTAGGAGAGCTTTGGCAATCATGGGGTCAGAGGGAGGTGGGAATGTGAGTGTGTGGTAAAATTCTGCAGGGATGCAAGCACAGATACAGGAAAATGTACGACATGATGTGGAGGGGCATGGCGGAGGGCCACTGTGGGGCTGGAGCCCCCCAGTGGAACCGGTGTCTTTAGGGCTACAGCTGCAGCCTCTTCCTCTGAGGCCCAGCAGAGGACACCGGTCCCTTACAGCCCCTGGGCCTTTTTAGCTCCTCAACCCCACAGAGCCTGGCAAGTGTCCTACCAATGTCCTGCACTCGGAATTGCACACCCCCACATCACACTGCCCCTGCCAGAGCCCCGAGCAGCCCAGGAAGTGCAGGATGCCCCTTTCCAGGGGATGCGCTCAGGCCTTGGCCATCCCCCTTGGTGAAACACATCAAGGGCTTTCAGAGCCACATCCCCACTTGATTTTCCACCTGTAACCAGTGCCTCTGATTTCCTCCTTCACCATCTCCCAGGGACAGGCACCTTGTCCGCTTGTTCCCATCGTGGTCTCTTCAGGGATGGCCCTCAGTGGAGCTGGCCAACACCCTCAAACAGTTGGAGGCTTGCTCGTCTTTTACTTCTTCAGAGGCTTGCTCCAGCTTTCTGGTTCTGCAGTTCAGGAACTTGGCAGCAGAAGGCCAATCAACATGCAAAACTCCCTCAGAAGCCAAGACTCTGGGCATAACTCTCCTGAAGTCTTCAATTCTTATGGGTTAATTAGGGAGATGCAAGGAGTCTTCTTAAAGGGAAAGAATTTAATAATAATAATAATAATAACAATAAACAACCTTCTAGGAAAGAATCTCTTCTTTCTGCCTTTTTTTTTTTTTAGTTGTCCGCCTACAGATAAAATGATATCAGCGACCTCCAACTGATATTAATTCTGAATGTCTTCTAAGGGACTCTGAAAATGTTTTTTTAAAGACAGAAGGTCCTGTGTTATATATCATAGCCCCAAATGGGTGCTTCAGCTATTCCAGGGTATCCTTGAGGCAGCAGAAACATCTTTGTGGGCAACTGAATCAAGCCCTGAAGGACATTGTAGGCCAAACTGAAATGTATGTGGAAAATTCCTTAATGTAATAAATTTGTAAGAAGACTTCAATTTCAGAATTTTTTATGCTTGTCTACAAGTTATCATCATTTTTTTAGAAGGTGATGTACATGAAGCAGTGAGTTATGACACTTTCTCCCCCTTTGTGTAAAGAAAAAAAAAAATGCAACTCTCTCCAAAAATATATTTCTTCCCAACACTTGAAAGGGAGATTATGTTCCCAGGACATGCGCATATTGGCACATTTCACCTTTACATCTCAGGTCTAAGCAGAGCAGAGAGCAATGAAGGTTAGAGAGGTTGGATACATCCTGCTTTTATCTCTTTGCTGTCAAGCAGCGGCCACACCTCTGCTAGGAATTCCCTCACACATCCTTCCTGTTTATGAACCAACCAAATCTTTGTGACAAACTCCAACACCCAGAATCCCAGAACACAGAATTATCAGCAAATCACAGAATCATTTAGGTTGGAAACGACCTCTAAGATTATCCAGTCCAACCTTTGACCTAGCACTGCCATGTCCACCATTAAAACATGTCACAGAGCCCTACATTTTCATGTTTTTTAAAGACCTCCAAGGATGATGACTCAACTACTTCCCTTGGCAGCCTGTTCCAATACTTCATAACTCTTTCAGAGAAGAAATTATTCTGAATATCAAACCTAAACCTCTCCTGGCACAACTTAAGGCTATTTCCTCTTGTCTTATCACTTGGTACTTTGAGAAGAGACTGATCCCCACTTCACTATAGTCTTTTCAAGGTGATTGTAGAGCACCATAAGGTCTCCCCTGAGACTCCTTTTTAAGGCCCAGGGCACAGCTGAGGAAAGCAAATGTGACTCCTGTCTTAAAGGAATGCAAGATGGAAGACCCAGGAAACTATAGGCCAGACAGCCTTTCCTCAGTTCCTGGGAATCTGATGGGGTAGCTAAACATGGAAAACATTTCCAAGCACACGGAGGATAACAAAGTGATCAGGAGTCAGCATGGATTCACCAAGAGTTTCTTGAGACTTACCAGCTTGACAGCCAGTGATATCCCTTTTGGGAAACTGGAATTCCTGGGCATCTCCCTGAAGTGCCAGGGCACTGATGTGTATAGTGCATAGAAAAAGAGGAAGAACCAGAGGTCTGTGTGTGGTTACAGAGGTCTCATTTTGGATAGCAGAGATGGTGTGACAGCCCACAACAGGGGTGCATCCAGGGGTGGAGAGGATTGTAAGGCATGGAGGGAGAGCAGACCTTTCAGGGGGAGAGCAGCGGCAACGTAAGGAGCTTTGCCGTGGTTTTGGTGATGAGAACCATCTGGGTCTGGATTAGACGGCACATGAACATGGGTGACCTTGTCGTTGGTGTCACCTAGAGACCTTCTGTAAAGAAGAAGCAGCAGGTATGGCCTTCCTCAGACAACTGGAAAATGCCTCAAGTTTGCAGGGAATGGTCCTCACGGGGGAAGTTGAAACACCCAGATTTCTGCTAGAATACCAGTACAACAGAGCACAAGCCATCTAACGGGTTTCTGGAGGGCATCGATGCTAAATTGATGAGCATGCAGAGATATTGTTAGGACAACCAAAGCCCTCCTGGAGTTGAATCTGGCAAAGGACATGAAGAATAACATGGACATGTTAGGATAATGAAGAATAACAAGAAGGACTTCTACAAGGACCTCAGCATTGAATGGAAAGCTGGATAAAATGCAGACTCACTGCTAATTACAGAGAAGGCCCAGGTGGCAGAGGACAGAGAGAGGGCTGAGGCACTGCTCACTGTCCTCTTTGCTGCATTCTTTCCAACCTTGGCTTCTGGAACGGCAAGTCCTTGAGATCAGAACAAAAAAAGCCTGAAGCAAGGAAGTCGTACTTTGTGAGGTGGAGGACCTTGTTAGGGAACCCTTGGGCAAACCGGATTCCAAAGAAGTGGTGGTTAAGAACATGACTGGGAGGAGTAAGTAGGAATTTATAAAGCGGAAAACCTGACTGCCTTCCACTAAAAGATGTCCTCAGATCGTGGAGGCTTGTGGTTGCTCAGGGAAGTTGTGGAGGCTCCATCCCTGGAGGTATTCAGAACCCATTTGGACATGGACCTGGGCAACCTGCTCAGGCTGATCCTGTTTGAGCAAAGGGGTTGGCCTAGGCAATCTCCAGAGCTCCCTTCCAACCTTCAACATTCTGTCGTTCTGTGATACCTGGCAGTGTTTCTGAGAACTTTTCCGTGGTACCTCAAACCAGTCTGAGTCCTGGTGTCCATAGAACAGAGTTTGCTTTTAGGATGACCTCACTCACTAGGTAACCCTGATGAGCAGAGATTACAAAAGCAGGCAGAGTCTCAACCCACAGTAGTATTCCCAGGTCCAGACTCCACTGACCAGCTCCTTCTTCCTTGAGGATTATGAATTGGAAGAACCTTTGGAGGCCTGTACCTTGGCCTGCCCTCAGCTGGGATAACTTGGCAGCTAGATCACATTGGTCAGTGCTTGGTTCACCTCTCATGCTCAGAGGTGATTTTTTTTCCCCCTTTTATTTGATATCTCTCTTTCTGCTTTTTCTATCTTCTCTGCCCCAACTTGTGCCCCTGCCAGATCACCACACCTACTCAGACCAAGGGCAATCCCAGCCTGCTCTTGAAGCACAGCCTCACCAGGATCCCCTGGGACTCTGCAAGCAGGCTGTGAGGGCCTGCTCCAGGAAGAGATGCACTGCATGAGATCAGAGGAGGGCATGTGAGAAACCCAACAGCCAGTGCAGAGGGACAGTGGCAGTAATTGTGAGCTGAGGTGGGGCCAGAGCCAGGGGCTACAGAGATCACCAGTGAAGCCCTCCAGCAGCTCCTTTCCACACCCAGGCAGGGAATAACACACCCAGCGGTGCTCCTGAGAGAGGTCAGGACACGGGACAGGAGGCACTGTGAGCTGTGGTGCCAGGCACTGACGCTCAGCCCTGGCTCTGGGGTCTCCCAGCAGGTGCTGCCAGTGCCTGCAGCCCCCAGAGCCCCTGGCCCTGTGGGCAGCACTGAGGCCCGTCCTGACCTTTGGGAGCTGCTCTGGCTGCAGAGGGGCTGCCAGGAGCGCTGGGGCTGGTGCTGCCCACCCACACATCCTGCCCCAGGTGTCTCCTGGTCCCTGCAGCCATGGCTGTGACTGAGGGGAGAGGCCGGCCTGGCTGGGGCGTGGGGCCTGGCAGTAGTTTGGGGGTGGTGGCCGTGTGAGAACTTGCTGCAGTGCTGTGGCTCCTGTCCACAGGCCTGTCTCTGGGCTGGCCCAGCATCACTGCCCCACTCACAGCCACGGATCCCAACAGGAGGAAGGAGTCAGACATTTCCAAGACCAGCTCCCACCTGGGATTTTGTACTTTCCCTTTGGTTGATGCCACGAATAGTGAGCTTTAAACTAAAAGCTCAGCCATCAGGAAGTGAAAAAGTCCCACTTAATTTATATACAGCTATTACTTTGCTACGAGAAAGTCCACATTGATACACACTTTTAAACAGGCTTGGACAGGCTTCATCTGACACAATGCATGTTCATTCCTCAATGGCAATGGTAGGAGTGAAAATATTGGGGGGGATGAAAAGCAGAAGCACAAACAGTTAAAAACAATGAAATATGAAAACAAGACAAAATATAATAATGGAAAAGAAGGAAACACAAGGTTTGAATAGGATATACAGGGCGTCACCTGTGGAGAGATATGGGACATTTATGATTCCTGAAAAATGTCCATAAAAGCACTTTCACAATAGCATCCTTTAGTGCTTGCATCCTCATGCTGTAGATGAGGGGGTTCAGTGCTGGGGGAACCACAGAGTAAAGAACTGCCACCACCAGGTCCAGGGCTGGGGAAAAGATAGAGGGGGGCTTCAGGTAGGCAAACATGCCAGTGACGATTAACAAAGAGACCACGACCAAATGAGGGACACATGTGGAAAAGGCTTTGTGCCGTCCCTGCTCAGAGGGCATCCTCAGCACAGCCTTGAAGATCTGAACGTAGGAGAGAACAGTGAAAATAAAACAACCCCAAAACAGAAGACTACTAAATGCGAGAAGTCTAAGATCCCTATGGTAGGAATGTGAGCAGGAGAGCTTGAGGATCTGGGGGATTTCACAGAAGAACTGGTCCACAGCATTGCCTTGGCAGAGGGGCAGGGAAAATGTATTGGCAGTGTGCAGGACAGCGTTGAGAAAGCCACTGCCCCAGGCAGCTGCTGCCATCTGGGCACAAGCTCTGCTGCCCAGGAGGCTCCCATAGTGCAGGGGCTTGCAGATGGCAAAGTAGCGGTCGTAGGCCATGACTGTGAGAAGGGAAAAATCTGTACCAGCCAAGAAGGCAAAGAAAAAGACCTGTGCAGCACATCCTTGATAGGAGATGGCCCTGGTGTCCCAAAGGGTATTGACCATGGCTTTAGGGAGAGTGGTGGAGATGGATCCCAGGTCGAGGAGGGCGAGATTGAGGAGGAAGAAGTACATGGGGGTGTGGAGGCGGTGGTCGCAGGCTACGGCGGTGAGGATGAAGCCGTTGCCCAGGAGGGCAGCCAGGTAGATGCCCAGGAAGAGCGCGAAGTGCAGGAGCTGCAGCTCCCGCGTGTCTGCGAATGGCAGGAGGAGGAACTCGGTGATGGAGGTGCTTTTGGACATCTGATGCCTGTTTTGTATGGAGATCTGTACATGTAGTAAAAGGCAATGAAAAGCTAGGACAGGTTTCTCTGAGTGAACCCTGTGCCATTCCTTGTAGACCTCCCCCTGCCATACTCAAATGCTTTTTGTTTCTCTGCTGGAATCTTTCATTTAGCTCCATGACATGAGCTTCGTTTTTAAGGTTCAGTGTGCAATGAGGAGCAGGGGCCTCTGCTGCTGGTCTCGCGAGGGAATCAGTCCTGACCCAGTGCAGGGAGTACACAGGAACATAGCAGGAGGGCAAGGTTTTATTTTCAGATTTTGTCAGATGAAATCCCTTCTTACACAAAAGAGCATAGAATCACAGAATGGCTCGGGTTGGAAGAGACCTTACAGATAATCCATTTCCAAACACCTTGCCATGGGCAGGGATGCTACCCACTAGGTCAGGTTGCCCAGGACCTCATCCAGCGTGGTCCTGAACACCTCTAGGAATAGGACATTCACAGCCTATCTGGGCAATATGTTTCAGTACCTCGCCTCCCTCTGAGTGAAGAATTTCCTCCTAATCTCTAATCTAAATCTCACCTCTTTTAGTTTAAAAACATTCCCCGATCCTGTCATTATCTGATTGATCAAAAAGTAGCTCTCCACCTTTTTTATAAGACCCCTTTAAATACGGAAAAGCTGCAGTGAGGTCACCCTGCTCAGCCCCAACTCTCTCAGCCTTTCTTCGAAGGAGAGTTGCTCCAGCATGCTGATCATCTTCATGTCAGCATGTTAATATCTGCATTCCGGTGCTACATAATGTAGTTGGCAGAAAGGAGTTTTAGGGGCAATTTTTTATACACATTCTCTTCCCCCTCTTCATGCCCAAACAGTGTTCTCTGAAGTCAGAAATCCTGAGCATTTCTGCTGCACTCACAGGGAATGGTTGTGAGACCTGAGAGGCAAAGGGATTCCCTGTGGCTCAGAGCGGAGTGAGGGAGCTGGCTGGACTTGTCCCCAGCTGCCTGAGCTTTTGTAGATGGAGGGCAATCACATTTATGTTACCCTGAAAAGAAGCCAGATGCTGCTGAGACCAGATGAATCCACTGCCAATCTGTCAATGCCCAGCCTTTCTCAAGGTACCTGAACAAGGTCTCAGCACCACACCTCTAGTCCAGGACACCTATCATTCGTTTCACCAACCCAACAGTTGCATGTAGCATCTCTCTGCTTCTTCCCTGGGTTTCACATAACACAGAGATGCTATGGAAAAGATTTGCATCCTGCAGGACAGCTCACAGATTGAAAGGACACCCCAAGGAGATAACCAAATGGCCTAGTGATGGTCTGTCGTGAAGGGAAAGTCAACTCTCTCCCCAGCCTCAAAAACTGCATTGCCCACGACCCCCAGGCAGCTGACCCCCTCTGCAGTTGCAGCACAGGTGGAAATGGGCGCATGGCTGGAGAGATGCACCTCTGCTCTGCTGGAGCTCTGGCTGCAGAAGACATGCCCCATGCCTTGGACCCATGGGCATGAGGGCAGAGGGTTTTCTGGGTGGGAGAGGAGGCAAGGGGGCATGTTCAGAGGAAGGGGTCTGCACTGAATGGAAAAAATATGGAGTTTTCTGATGAATTCTCCCTCTGACAAGATTTCTGATTAACTTTCCCCTCATTCCTTGATCATATCCCTGATGCCTGAAGGTTTTATTTCTGGGAGTTGTTTCCCTGTCTCATGTCTTATTCCTGTTTCTGCTCACAGCCTCAACCAAATCTGTGTGCAGTAATCTTTGCCCTTCAGAAACCTGCCTGTATGCAAGAGACTGCCTAGGTGCATGTGCATCTTTGCAGGTGGAAAAGGACCTGTCAGAAAGCCCTGCTGGGTTCAGCAAAGTTGATGCTGTCGCTTTCAATATGAAGAGGAGAGGCTGAAGGTACATTTGGGGCAGCTCACAAACATACTGATCCTCAGAGTTACAGTTCAGGAGTCTCAGCAATGTGCTCAAACTTACAGCTCCTCTTCCACTTCTTCCTGCTTCCCCTCCTATCCAGTAGAGTAGGCAATTGAAAAGAGGGCAGAAAATCCCTATTTTGACCTTTTTGCTTAGAAAAAATTGCTTGGGAAATGCTCTTATCGTACAATGGAGCTGTGAGCAGGCTGCCCCAGGCAGTAGCCTCCCGCCAGCAGCAGGACCCTGCCCTGCCGGGGGGGCTCCTTCCACCCGCAGCTTCTCCCCGCAGCGCCCTGGGCAGCTCCCCGCGCAGGCTGAGTGCTGAGCCTGGCAGGCGGCAGAGGCCCTGCCCCGGCACACAGCCCCTGGGGCACAGCAGGGACCCTGCTCTGCACCACAGCCCTGGGCACCCCTGCCTGCACCCGCGCCTTCTCCTTCCTCCAGGAGCTGCGGCTGCATTGCCCTCCAGCCAGAGACTTACCGGGGTCAGGGCTGGCAAGTGTTCTCCCCCAGCGAGCTCTGTGCATCCTGCCACTTCTGCCTGCCTTTACCCACTCTGTCTCTGCAGGCAGTGCCCCCAGCCCTGCTGCGCTGGGCAGAGGGGCTGCTCCTGGGCAGAGCTGGCTCTCTGCAGCGCTGCCCGCTTGCCAGGAGCTCCCCTTGGGCCCAGGAGCCCGGCCCAGCTCAGCAGCACAGGCCCAGCCCAAGGCCTCCCTTGCTCTGCCCCCCACCAGGCTCCCTGCCCATGGCCCTGAGGCTGCAGGGGAACCTGCTGGGAAACAGCCTGAAGGGATCCCTGGGCTTCCCTCCCTCCCCTGGGCACACACACTTCTTCACACCAGGCTCATTTCGCCTAGCAGAAAACCAATTAAGTGGAACAATCTCATCTTGTTGTCCCAGTATCAGTTTGGACATGAAGTCATGGTCAGGGACTGATCTCCTTCATCCCCACTTGAGGAAGGAATTCAGCAGAGTCAGTCGAGGCATCTCATGCTGCTTGTTATTCCTGGGGCTGGAAGAGGGTCTCAGCTCCCTCCCATCTCTGCCACAGACCCGCAGGAGCTGGGATTCCTCTGGCCTCAGTTCAGGTGTCCACCACATAGGCAGCTTAATGCGAATTACTGAGCCACAATAGCTCCTTAGTGGAGATGGAGGACAGGCAGGAGCTGTTCAGATGCAAACATCTGGAGAAATTTGTGGCTGATGCTCTGCGAGTAAGGTGCAGGCATATGTCCTTTGGGTAACTGAAATGGCAGCAGATGCCACATGTAGGACAACTGAAGTGTCCCTACTCCTTATGTGCTGGGCAGCCTGCAGAGGCTGTCAGCAGAGCAAGAGGAGTCATGTGTCACAGGGAGAGCTAAACCTATTCTGTTCTCTTCTACATGACCCTTGGCTGTAATGACTGTTGTGTCACGGACATCTCCACAGGTCCTCAGCTCTCACCAGCAAGGTCTCCCTGCCCTTTGTGCCTTGAGGCAGGACTCTGCAGGGGTACAACAGGTGGTGGGTGGGGACAAAATCAGTGGTTACTTTGCAAACTACACCCTTAACAGTTCATGGGACCTTAGGGCGTGCATCCACGGGTACAGGGAGAGTGTTCTGGCCAGGAGGTACTGGTTCCTTATGATCCCAGGAAGGGATCATTTAACTGCTCTTAGAGCTAAGACTGTAAGGAGAGAAGACTATAGATGACCTACTGAATTTGGTGTGACTTCATTCTAGACACAGTACTCCACTGTTAGTTGCAGCTGTCCATTAGACATTTGCACTGACCCTATGGGATTATTAAAGGGTGAGCGAGTTTTGCTGATCAGTCCTTGGCTCTCCAGTAATGAAGCAGCATATATATGGTAATCAGGGAGTCTCGGATAGTGCCATATTGCCACTGGTGCACCATTTGGGTAGCTAATGGCACTTCGACCCTGAGCAACCCCACAACTGAAGGATCCTGTGAGGGACCGGGCAAGGTAGAAAACTGTTTAATGTGCATAAATCACCATAAATCACCTCCAGCATGGCCAATTCCATCAGATACGGGCTGCCTCTCTCCCTGGTTGTCCATTTGCCTGGGTGACATGCAACATCTTCCTTGAAGGGATACCTTTCCTTTACACCTGACAGGAGTTGCCTCAAGAGAGTGAGGGTTTGTGCCCCCTTTCCAATTGCTTTGTCAATGCCCCCTTTTCTGGGGAGAGATCCCTGCTGCTTGGCATCCCTGCCCTCTAATTCCAGGCTACTGGCCCTGTTATCCCAGTATCAGATCAGCCAGGTGACAATGTGCTGGCCTAGATGATGTACGAAATCTTTTTGCACATCTCACAGCTCCCCAAGGAACAGTGATCAGGTGCTTACTGATGATTTTATGTTATCTCACTCTTCATCCACGTGTTCCTCTGATGGCCCTATTTGGGAGTAGCCTGCCTCATCTTCTTCTTCCTCCTTCCCTGTATGAGTAGGAGCTTCTTTCCTTGCTAAACAAGGTGTTTTTTTTCTCACATATACATATGACTGATACAGGCACAGGTTGGTTTTGTGGCCCAGTCGCAGGGCTTGGAGTTGTGTAGATTGCAACTCAGTAAGCAAAGGCCAAGCCCCAGCACATTGCAGTGATTTCTGTCTCTTTGGAATTGCCAGGGTGATGACACTCCTTTTTCAAGCATTCTGTGATTTTTTTTTTAGGATTCTCCACTTGTTCATGGGTGAGGTAACAAAGCATTGCAGGTGCCTACAGTTCTAGGTGCCCGTCCATATCCTCCAACATTCCCTGCCACTCATAATTATCCTGCCTCAAGGCACATCACAGTGTGGCATTCTAGAAATAGGTTACCCTAACCTTAAACAAAACCTGAAACACATTCAGGAGAGATAAGAATAAGAAGAAGTTGGTTTGAACATCCCAAGGATATTGAAAGTTTTGAAGAGGTATTGTAACTAGCCTGGAGGAGAAAGGGGGAGGTGAAGGAGAAAGGGAAAGGGAAGAAGTGGGGAGAAGTGTCCCCTCTCATCCCTCCCATAGATTGTCTCCCCGAGGAGAAAAGGTAAAGACTGTTAATTACGAATAGTTTCCAAGAGAAGGTTCCTCAAGTATGGAGGTGACAGCAATGCTGAGTACAGCTACCGGATTAATCTCATGACCAGCAATTTTAGCATAACATAAGACAGTGTTAGGCTGTAGAGTAAACTGATAACTTTAAACCAGCCCCCAGAAAGGATAAACAGCACGACAGGGAACACACACAGTATGTAATGTGAGATCCAACACAATTCTGAGGCCAAACACAACTACTACACCGAGATTAAAAAATAAATAAAAAAATACACCTTGTGGTCAGCAGCTATGAAGCAGATATAATGCTTGTAACCATTTTATTTTAACATGATCTGGTCATATCTGTTATTATCTCAACCCTTTGGGCCCCACGCAGGACCCATTCAGGAAGGAGGGCACCCCACAGGAGGGCACCCCAAGGAGCGGTGGAGACAAGCGTCATGGACTGACTGCAATCCCCATTCCCCTGCACCACTCAGGGGAAGGAGTTACAAAAGACTGGATGGGGGGAATGGTGTTTTTAGTTTGCTTGTGGTTCCTGATGGTTGTAGTCCCCTGGTAATAGGCAATAAATTCTATTAATCTGCCTATGCTAAGTCTGTCTTGCCCGTGATGATAATTGGTGCCCATGATGGTATTTGGTGGGTGACCTCGTGCTCTACCTCAACCCCTGAGCTCTTGTCATCATATTTTCTCCCCCTTTTCCTTGTAGGTTGGAAGTGAAAGCCCAGTTGCCGTGGAGTTCACCTGCATAGCTGGATAACACCACCACAGTAATGGACAAGGAAAGGGTTCAGCACCAGGACTGTGGCCACCCAGGGATGGCATCTCAACACCAAGGACATGCTCTGCCAGCCTGCCTGCACAGAAGAGAAGGAACAGAGGTTCCCCTGAAGGAGAGCAGTAGAAGAGGAAGGCTTGATTTCCAACTCAGGCATTGCTGGCACATCCCTGAGAGGCCTGGGGGAGCTGCAGGCCACACCAGTCTCTGGGACACCAGAGGTCTTTCCTCCCAGAGACAGATTCCAAAGAGGCACCAGCTCCCAGGGAAACCTGGCCCTGGATTGTCCCCATCAGGAGAAGTCTGAGCCATGCCCAGAGAAGCCCTAGGGCTCAGGGCAGCCCTAGCATCAGGACCCAGGAATCCTGACTGCCACATTGTCCCCTGTGTCGAGAAGGACCCTCAGGCAGGGCTCTTGCAGCAGCCATCAGCCCTATCCAGCCTCCTCCCAAAGCCCTGGACTTGGAGCTCTGGACAGCTGACAGCCCCTGGGCCACCCCTTGGGAAGGGGCTCCTGACACCCTTACCTTTGGAGGAGAGCTGCAGGAGCACTGGAAACAGGGAAGTCAGGTTGGAGGTGATAGTCACCCTCCAGCAACCCTCCATCTTGCTTGCTGCTGGCCCTCAGCTCACGACAACGGATGCCTGCCCTGGCTCCTCAACCACAACTCCTCTGCAAGGTGCCCCTGCTCCTCCGCCCGTCAGCGAGTGTCGCCCAGTGCAACCTTGCTGCCTGCTGCCCCCACTCCTGGCCACAGAAGGACAGCGGTGGGGAGCACCCAAGCAGTGCCCAGCAGGGACCAGGCCTTGCAGGGAAGTGCTGGCACTGCCGCTGCTCCAGTGACGATATCCTGGTGATGCAGTGCATCCATCCCCCGTGACATCAGCACGTGTCATTTGAAGGCCTGGGAGGTCAGCAGCATGGAGACAGTGCAGCTTGGGAGAGAGACGAGAGATTTCCTTTCTTGTCCTGAGAAACAGTCGCATCCCTTCTGCCCAGTTCTTTTCCACAGGATCTTGACAAATCCACCAGGTACATCTCCAAATGGTGACAAAGGCCATTGGATGTAGGAAATGGAGCGCTGGAGAAGTCACTGCTGTCCTCCTGCACCAACACACCTCTGCTCTTGGAAGCCCTTCCAGGAAGGTGGGGTTTGAGGCTTGTCCTGGGCCTGGGCTTTTTTCAAAAGATGGGAGCGAAGGCACCTGGGATGCAGCAGCCCCTCACCGTGCTTGAACTCCCCTGCTTGTCCCTCACTTGGAGAAGTAGGATGTGTTATATGGATGGAATTGCAGTGCATGCCAGGGCCTTCCTCCCTGGACGTCCCACAAGGCTCTGTGCTCTGAGAAGGCCTCAGCAACATCCCCTGGTCTGCCATGCAGGAGGCAGAGGTGGTACACGAGGGAATGGCAAATGTAATCGCTGTTGATCATCCCCACCTGTCTCTTCTGAAGAATCTGCACCCATCCAGCACAGCACCCCAAGCTGAGGGACCTGTCCCCCCACACCTCAGCAGCTCTTCCATCCATGTCCCAGCCCTGTGACAGCAGGCGGGGATCCAGCTCCTCCTGCCTGTGCCCCACGCTGAGGGCATTGGGGCACATCTGGGCTGCAGCACCTCAGCTGTGGCACAAGGGCCAAACTCAGCCTTGTCCCAGATCTTGTGCCCAAGCATGGGCATGCAGAGGCTTTCCTTCACAGCAGAGACATGCTGCCGTGGATGGCAGATGGCCATGGGAGGATGAAATGAGGGGCCCGAAGCAGAGCACGCCCTGGTGATCCTGAGGCCAGAAGGAAACAGGCCTGGGCTGTGCTGCCCTGACAGCAGAGGGCCTTTTGTGGTGTTGGTGCAGCCCTGAGGGCCAGTGCTGGAGCTGGGGCTGATCTCCAGGCAGGAGAAGGGGCTGCTGCCAAAGTCCTTGGCTATGGGCGTCCTGTGATCCAGGGACACAGAAAAAATCACTGGGCTGTGTCTTGAGTAAAGCATGGGGGTAAGAAGCAGCAGCAGTGTTTGCAAACACAAGTGGAAACCCCGGTGTGATGTGCCTCATATCCATGCACTGCCTGCCTCTGCTGGATAGAGGAGGGACAGACCTTGGCTTGCTGCAGCCCTGGGAAGCGGCCACTTGCTCACAAGCACCAGATCTGTCGGAGATGCCATCAGGGGTGCCCGTTAAGTACCAGCTATGAATGGCCAGAGCTGTCCTGTGGGTCCTGTGCTGCCCGTGTCAGCTGCATGCTCCAGCGGTGCTGGGCAGCGTTGGCATCTCAGGTAGCACTGCAGGCCTGGAACTGGCTAGTACATGGAGCAGCTGCCCTGAATTCGGTTAGGCAATGTAGGGATGTCCGTGAGACAAGTGCCGTTACAGTCACTGGAGATGGAGGGAAAACCAGATGGAGAAGAGGGAGAGAGAGACTCAGGTCTCCCTGTGGCACAGTCCTCCATTGGGTCAGGTGGATACCTCTACAGGCTGCCCTGAGCCTACTGAGGAGGGACAGGTTTAGTTGTCCTAAATGTGTGCATTTGCTGTCACTTCAGCTGGCCAAAGGCATTCCCCACCAGCCTCCAAGGGGATGCCCCCAGGTGCTGCCCAGTCCCTCAGGGTTCCTCCATGAGAGCTTGCAGATACCTGCACGTCCCTCTGCCCCCTGACATGTCACCAGGTGTTTGCAGCCCCCTGATTGCCTCCATCTCCATTAATGATGTTGGAGCCGAGAAAAGGAGCTCACCTTCAGGTGCCCATGTGGTGTACATTAAAGGGAGGGCAGAGGAATCCCAGGTCCTGTGGGTCTGGGGCAGGCATGGGTGTGAGCTGAGCCCCGTTCTAGTCCCAGTCCTAAAATCCATCATGAGATGTCTCAACTGACTCTGTAGAATCCCTTCCCTGAACAGGGGATAAAGAAGAAGATTCCCTGACTTTGTCTGGATGCCCAAACTGATAGCGGGACAAGAAGATGTGATTGTTACACTTAATTGGTTTTCTGTTAGGTGAAATGAGCCTGCTGCCAAGTGTGTGTGCCCAGGGGAGGGAGGGAATGCTAGGGATCCCTTCGGACTGTTTCCCAGCAGGTTCCCCTGCAGCCCCAGGGCCATGGGCAGGGAGCCTGGTGGGGGGCAGAGCAAGGGAGGCCTTGGGCTGGGCCTGTGCTGCTGAGCTGGGCCGGGCTCCTGGGCCCAAGGGGAGCTCCTGGCAAGCGCGCAGCGCTGCAGAGAGCCAGCTCTGCCCAGGAGCAGCTCCTCTGCCCAGCGCAGCAGGGCTGGGGGCACTGCCTGCAGAGACAGAGTGGGTAAAGGCAGGCAGAAGTGGCAGGATGCACAGAGCTCGCTGGGGAAGAACACTTGCCAGCCCTGACCCCGGTAAGTCTCTGGCTGGAGGGCAATGCAGCCGCAGCTCCTGGAGGAAGGAGAAGCCGCGGGTGCAGGCAGGGGTGCCCGGGGCTGTGGTGCAGAGCAGGGTCCCTGCTGTGCCCCAGGGGCTGTGTGCCGGGGCAGGGCCTCTGCCGCCTGCCAGGCTCAGCACTCAGCCTGCCCGGGGAGCTGCCCAGGGCGCTGCGGGGAGAAGCTGCGGGTGGAAGGAGCCCCCCCGGCAGGGCAGGGTCCTGCTGCTGGCAGGAGGCTGCTGCCTGGGGCAGCCTGCTCACAGATCTGCAGCACAACCTTGATGTATTCAAGGGGACATTGCAGGAGAAGGGATCAGGCAGGGGATTTCAGCTTCAGTCCCAGCTTTCCTGAGCCTGCTGAGCTTTCCATTTGGTCTTCTTTGGCTCAGCGGGAATAGCAATAGATGCCGTTATTTCCAAGAGAAGTCAGACTCTCCTAAGCCTTCACAACAAGCATTAGAAGGCCTGTACCATGTCCCTTTCCTGCCCCTCAGCCCATAGAAAGCTCCACCACCACACATGCAGTGTCAGCAGGGTCTGCGTGACCTGGTCTCTAGGACGTGCCCCCAGCGAGCTGCCCCTGGGCAGAGCCCTGCTGCCAGGAGGTGTCTGCAGGGCAGAGCTGAGCACCCAGCAGGTGGGATGGGGACTGTGACCTGCAGGCAGGAGGCGTGGGGACAGAGACCCAGCTGCAGGCAGGGACAGCTGCAGGCAGCAGAGCCATGGGCAGGGAGTGAGCGGGAGCTGCTCCCAGAAACTCAGTGGCAGGGGGGATTTGAGCACTGCCCTGCCATCCCTGTACTGCAGATGCCTCCCCTGGAGCCACTCCCTACTCTCCTTTTTCTCACACCATAGACTTCCAGCCCTAATGTCACTGGGGCTTTTGCTGGGCTGCAGGCTGCCTTGCACAAGGGCACAGCTCTTCCCTAGCAGCCCTGTGTTATCTAGCATCCCCATGGAGAAGAAACTTCAGTCCTAAGGCCATAGAAATGCTGGTGGATGGCTGTATGTGGGCAGCTGCTATGATCCCTCTGTGTCCGTGGTGAAAAGCAGAGAGCTGAGATCCTCCTCAGGAACGATGAGATGGGTGAGGGGTTTGGGGATCTGCACTTTGAACCTGGATTCCTCTGCTCTCAGCAGCATCCAGGTTCTTTTCAGGGGAACACCTGAGTGCGACCATCCTCCAGAGGTGCCCGCACAGGGCAGCTGAGACCAGGATGGATGGACACACCAACTGTCCTCACTCTGCCCTGAGGGACAGTCCCTTTGCCTCCCAGGAGCCCAAGGTTTCACTTGGTGGGCAGTAAATGTGCCAAGGATTTGTGCCTTAAATGCACTCCTCAGGTGAAGGGGGACAAGTATAAAGTAACAAACCAAAGCATTCTGCACAAAGCCCTGCTCTGCAGTTGAGTGAATTTTGAGAAAGTGTACTCCAAAACTCCTTGTTACATCAAACACAGTTCATCTGAGACCTCCCCATGTTCCATTTACTTCTTGCTATAGGTCAGCACTGTCTCCTGCAGAGTCTCTTGCCCCCAGTAGCACCCTCAGGGAGCACCACTTTGACATCAAGCAGAGGACCAGTCCTCCCAGAACTGAAGAGGCAGTTTTTTATAGTTAAAAATAAATAAATAAATAAATAAATAAATAAACTTAATAAAATAGGCTAGGTTTTCCTCACAGAGGTCTACCCTAACATTTTAATTCTCTTTCCTCCTTGGACAGGCCTCCCTATCCAGAGGCAGCAGATCCCCATACCTAGAGGCAGCACATGTCCAACAGCAGCTCCATCACTGAGTTCCTCCTCCTGACATTCACAGACACGCGGGAGCTGCAGCTCCTCCACTTCGCGCTCTTCCTGCCCATCTGCTTGGCTGCCCTTCTGGGCAACGGCCTCATCCTCACCGCCGTAGCCTGCGACCACCGCCTCCACACCCCCATGTACTTCTTCCTCTTCAACCTCGCCCTCCTCGACCTGGGATCCATCTCCACCACTCTGCCCAAAGCCATGGCCAATTCCCTCTGGGACACCAGGGCCATCTCCTATCCAGGATGTGCTGCACAGCTCTTTCTGTTTGTCTTCCTGATATCAGCAGAGTATTTTCTTCTCACCATCATGGCCTACGACCGCTATGTTGCCATCTGCAAGCCCCTGCACTACGGGAGCCTCCTGGGCAGCAGAGCTTGTGCCCAGATGGCAGCAGCTGCCTGGGGCAGTGGGGTTCTCAATGCTGTCCTGCACACTGCCAATACATTTTCCCTGCCCCTCTGCCGAGGCAATGCTGTGGACCAGTTCTTCTGTGAAATCCCCCAGATCCTCAAGCTCTCCTGCTCAGACTCCTACCTCAGAGAAATTCAGCTTCTCACATTTAGTGGTTTTCTGGTTTTCGGGTGTTTTGTTTTCATTCTTTTCTCCTATGTGCAGATCTTCAAGGCTGTGCTGAGGATGCCCTCTGAGCAGGGACGGCACAAAGCCTTTTCCATGTGCCTCCCTCACCTGGCTGTGGTCTCCTTGTTTCTCAGCACAGCCATGTTTGCCTACCTGAAGCCCCCCTCCATCTCTTCTCCATTCCTGAACCTGGTGTTAGCAGTTCTGTACTCCGTGGTGCCTCCAACTCTGAACCCCTTCATCTACAGCTTAAAGAACCAGGAGCTCAAGGGTGACATTAGGAAAGTGATTTTATGGATATTTCTCAATAGTGAAAAATTTCCCTTCTTTTTCCAGAAATGACTTAACTTAGTATCTCCGTGCAGGCCTGGTCCTTCTTTCGTATCATTATTTTAATTGTTAACTTTGGTATCATTTGCATTTATTACACTCTTAGAAAACTATCCTACTTCTCCTGAGGAATTACATTACTCTGTTTACTCTTGACGTTCAATAAACATATGTCTAACAACAGGTCAGAGCTCACTCTTACATAGCTTTTGAGAAAAGAAAAAAAAAAGAAAAGAAAAAAAAAAGTATCTCCAGAGTGCATTGCCTGAAGGCTTGGCTCTTTTGTTTTGTTTTGTTTTGTTTTCATTCTTTTCTCCTATGTGCAGATCTTCATGGCAGTGCTGAGGATGCCCTCTGAGCAGGGACGGCACAAAGCCTTCTCCACGTGCCTCCCTCACCTGGCCGTGGTCTTTCTGTTTCTCAGCACTGGCATGTGTGCCTACCTGAAGCCCCCCTCCATCTCCTCTCCATCCCTGGACCTCGTGATGGCTTTCCTGTACTCGGTGATGTCCCCAGCAGTGAACCCCCTCATCTACAGCATGAGGAACCAGGAGCTCAAGAATGCCATTAGGAAAGTGATGTCATGGATGTTTGTAAGGATGTGTTGAGGAAACTGACTGTGCCTTTCCACAGCTATAAACTGCTTCTTTTCTTCTTCAGATGAATTACAGTTTATGTAATGACATGGCAAGCCTGTCTTAACTTCTGGAGGGATTTGTTTGGTTTTCTTTTTCCCCATGTGATAATGTTTTCCACAAAGCAATGCTGTTCTTCATCCTGTTGTACTCAAGTACCAACATATCATAGAATCATAGAATGGCCAGGGTTGAAAAGGACCTTCAAGATCACGTAGTTTCAACCGCTCTGCTCTGGGTAGGGTTGCCAACCACTAAAGCAGGCTGCCCAGAGCCACATCCAGCCTGATGGATGTCTTGCGGGACCCTGAGGCTTTGCGTAAATGAGGAGCCAGACTCTTTGTGTATTTAAACAAAATAAATGAAGCTACAACAACTTCTTTGTCTGAGACCCACTCTCAGCTGATCAGGAAGTAATGGGAATAGCAAACCCCTTTCCGGCTGCAGCAGCTCGGGGCAGGCTGCCCTGGCCCTGGGGCAGCAGAGGCTGCCTGAGGACCCCCAGGGATGGCCCAGAGGGGCTGCTGGCCTCTGAGGATGTGCTGCAGAAGAGAGCAGGGGACACAGCAGGGGACACTGACCTCTGTACGCTTGTGCCATGGTTGTCCCATATGTGGGGCTGAGCCCTCTGTGCCCCCGGGAGCTGCTGTGCCCTTCAGAGGGGCTGGGGCTGTGGTGGCAGTGTCCAGAGCCCTGCAGCAGCCTGCGGTGGGCACTGCCCTGGGGCTGCTGCCACTGGACTGGGATGAGGGCAGGGAGGCGGGCAGAGGGCAAGGAGGTGGGAGAGCCATGCTCCGGGTCTGTGTTGGGGGACTGGCCAGCTGTGCTGGCCTCTGTCCTGGCCCAGAGCCCTGCAGACCTGGAGCAGGGCTGTCTGCAGAGGCCCCCATGGGATGTGGCTGGGTCAGGGCAGGGGCCATGGGCTGGAGGAGGCTGCAAAGGCAGGAGGGCCATGGTGGGAAGGGACCCTGAGGGTCTCATTGGGATTGTAACAGGGGGATCTTGACCCAGCCCTGAATGTGCTGCCATGTGTGGTGCCTTGGCAGCACGGCTGTGGGAGCATGTGTGGGGCAGTGGGACTGGGACGCTGCAGGGACAGGATGCAGACAGGGTCCACAAAGCAGCCACCCACGGGTGACAGCAAGGATAGGCTCCAAAACAGAAATTTATGGTGGAGGTGGAGGTATGGTTTTAGCAAGGGCAGAGCTCACCTGGAAGTGGTGTTATCGAGAAAAGTCAAGAGCAAAGAGAAGAGCTTTTGCTGGAGCTAAGGCACAGATTTCTCACCCATCTTGCCCAGGGCTCGTCCTGAGCAAGGCGGCCACGAGCCCTGCCTGCCCTCCTGCCTGCCCCGCGCCGTCAGGTGGCTGTAGCAGAGGGGACCCACAGCCAGCCCCTCGATGGGGCTCTGCCAGCCCCTCGCCCTCCCCTCTGCAGTGACGTCCTTTCTGCCCAGGGGCTCTCTGATGCGCGGGATGATGTCATAGTGCCTGCCGGCCAGCCCTTCTGAGGGCCAGTCAGGCTGCTGCAGTGGCAGTGACCTCACTCCAGCCCCCTCCCCACGGCCTGCCTCTCCCCTTCCCCTCTCCCCTCTCTGGACCCCGGGGTGTCACGCAGTCGGTGTCACGCAGCAGCTTTGCAGTGGTGGCCTCCGTGGTGGTGTTGCCAGGGAGGACATCTGCCCCTGAGCCAAAAGGACCTACTACTGCCAAGATGCATTTGGTGTTTCAAGCTGTCAGTGGCAGAGGTCTTGCAAAGTCTTTCTGCAGTTGTGCCCAGGGACCTTCACTCCATGGGTCCTGGGCTGGGGCTTTCACTTCAGACGAACCTGCGTCGGTCGTGGCAGAGGAAAGACGCCTTTTACAGCTGTGCTCTGCATCCTCCTTCATGGTAGGGCACCACTCGGTGTCCTTCGCTCTGCTCACAGTGTTTGTCTTAGTTTAGTTCATGGATCAACCAGATTAGACCTGCTTGAGTCTTCTGAGGCCCTATCCAAGGCCTCCTGCCTGCTGCACCTACAGCACAAGAACCATTACTTCTCCGTATTATGCAGATTGACCTGATGGGTCTGTTCATATTAATCCCTTTTAATTTCACTAGATGGACGGGGACATATTCCCAGACTGGGGCAAGCTGCTGGGCTCTGCCACAGCCACTCAAAATCACCTGCTCTTGAGTCTTTCAGCCTGAGTTTATCGCACATGGACCAAAACAATTTTCTTGGGGGTCTCAATGGCCATTTCAAGTGTAGTTAACTCCGGGAATCCACTGGAACGTGTGCCAGGATGCATGGTGCCAGCCCACAGGAATCCCTCACGCAACCTATGGTCTTGTCCAGGCCATAGTCTCGACTTCCCAGACTGCAGTGGCTGCCTTCCAGTGATTATGACCTATGTTAGACTCCTAGAACCATGGAACCACAGAATCATGTAGATTGGAAAAGACCTCTCAGATCATCAAGTTCAACCGTTAACCTAACACTGCCACGTCTACCACTAAACCATGTCCCTAAGCACCACATCTGTATGTCTTGTGAATACCTCCAGAGATGACCACTCCACCACGTCGCTGGGCAGCCTGTTCCAATGTATCACAACCCTTTCAGGGAAGACATTTTTCCCAATATCCAACCTAAACCTCCCCTGGTGCAACGCGAGGCCGTTTCTTCTTGTCCTGTCATTGAGCCGTGGGGGACACCACTTGTGGCTGGCCGCCAATTGGATTTAACTCTGGGAAACAGAGTCAAAACCTTTACTAAACCTTAGGCAGACAACATCCACAGCCTCTCCCTCATCCACTAAGTGCATCACCTTCTCATAGGAGAACAGGTTCGTCAAACAGGACCTGCCTTCCATAAATCCATGCTGACTGGGCCTGATCACCTGTATGTTGTCCTGTATATGCAGTAGGATGGCACACAAGATAATCTGCAGCATAACCTTCCCCGGCACCAAAGTCAGACTGACAGGCTTGTAGTTCACTGGGTTGTCCTTTGGGCCTTTCCTGTAGACGGGCATCACATTTGCTAACCGACAGTTGACTGGGACCTCCCCTGCTCATCTTCCACACACTCCAGAGACCTCCTAGACTATTTCCTCTCTGCTGTGTTGTCTTTCCGGCAGACATCTGGGAAGCTGAAGACCCCAACCAGACTGTATTTTCAGTAACCAAGTCAGTATCGGCCAGTGTGTGAGTGGCTCTAGGACACTGGATGCGCTCCGCACACTCCAGTCTTTGATTCAATAACCTGCAATGCTCTAGGACAGAAGTCACTGAACACAAGCCAACATGTCAAAGCTCTTTTGTGTTTGTATAAAGCATTCCCATACTCCAAATTCACCTATAGAAGAGTCCGAAACACTCCAGGCACCCACAATTGACATAAGCAACGGCAGCATTAATGCAGGCTGTTGCAAGGAGTCCCAGAAGTGCCTTTCCGTGATGACCAGCTCTGGAGAAGGCCTTGGGTTGCTTAGCTTGGATGGAATGCCCGTGGATATTGGAAAGCAAGAGAACCAAGGCTTTGCACATCTCTGGGCCCCAAGGGCAGATGCCACTCACAAACGTTGCCTGGGCGACATGTGGCAGCGATAGCTTCTGCCGAGAGGCAAAACCCCTCTCTCAACAGAAGGGATGAGGAACAAAGCCTTCATCCCATTTGGCTGATCACACAGTGATACCCAGGCACAAAGCTGCCAGGCTGTCACCATGACTGTGGCAGTGTTCCGTTCTGTCAAGGAACTAGTAACATTTCAGGAGAATTCAGCCCTAGTGCTTATTCTGCAACTAAATGTTTATTTTCTAACCCTGTTAGGGGAGGGACCCTGCTGCCTTCCAGGAGCTGTGAGCCCAGGAGCCCCAGGGACACATGAAGGGAGCCTGGTGGGGGGCAGAGCAAGGGAGGCCTTGGGCTGGGCCTGTGCTGCTGAGCTGGGCCGGGCTCCTGGGCCCAAGGGGAGCTCCTGGCAAGCGGGCAGCGCTGCAGAGAGCCAGCTCTGCCCAGGAGCAGCTCCTCTGCCCAGCGCAGCAGGGCTGGGGGCACTGCCTGCAGAGGCAGAGTGGGTAAAGGCAGGCAGAAGTGGCAGGATGCACAGAGCTCGCTGGGGGAGAGCACTTGCCAGCCCTGACCCCGGTAAGTCTCTGGCTGGAGGGCAATGCAGCCGCAGCTCCTGGAGGAAGGAGAAGCCGCGGGTGCAGGCAGGGGTGCCCAGGGCTGTGGTGCAGAGCAGGGTCCCTGCTGTGCCCCAGGGGCTGTGTGCCGGGGCAGGGCCTCTGCTGCCTGCCAGGCTCAGCACTCAGCCTGCCCGGGGAGCTGCCCAGGGCGCTGCGGGGAGAAGCTGCGGGTGGAAGGAGCCCCCCCGGCAGGGCAGGGTCCTGCTGCTGGCAGGAGGCTGCTGCCTGGGGCAGCCTGCTCACAGCTCCAAAGCACCACCAGGATGTATCCAAGGGACTTTGCAAGAGCTGGGTCAAGGCAAGGGATTTCAGATTCAGTCTCAGCTTTTCTGAGCCTCCTGAGCTTTCAGTTTTGTCTTCTTTGGCTCTGTGGGAATAAAAAGAGATACTATAATTTCCAAGATGAGGCTGACACTCCTAAGCCATACCACTGAGGGTTACAAGGACCCCCAACAAGTCCCTTTCCTGCCCCTCAGCCCATAGAAAGCTCCACCACCACACGTGCAGTGTCAGCAGGGTCTGTGTGACCTGGTCTCTAGGACGTGCCCCAGCGAGCTGCCCCTGGGCAGAGCCCTGCTGCCAGGAGGTGTCTGCAGGGCAGAGCTGAGCACCCAGCGGGTGGGATGGGGGCTGTGACCTGCAGGCAGGAGGCGTGGGGACAGAGACCCAGCTGCAGGCAGGGACAGCTACAGGCGGCAGAGCCTTGGGCAGGGAGTGAGCTGGAGCTGCTCCCAGAAACTCTGTGGCAGGGGGAATTTGAGCACCTCTCTACCATCCCTGCCATGCAGGCACCTTCCCCTGACCAACCACATGGTGTCTGCTCCCATTCAGCAAAGCCTCTGCCCCCACATCCATGGGACCTCAGGCTGTGTTTTCCCCTTGGCAGGAGGACCCTCAGAAGAGAACCCCCCCCAGCTGCCCATGTCTCCCTCCATTTCCTTCCTCCCTCAGGAGGAACACTGGGGCATTTCTCTGTGTTTCCTCTCCCATCCATCCTGCCCTTACTGTTCCCCTCAGTGTCTCTCAGCAGTGGAGTTAATGCCAGAGTTCTAACTCCAGAACTGTGAGTCCTGCTCTTGAATTGTGTTACTGGCAGTAAAGTGCCCAAGCTCTTCTAGCCAATGTGGCTCTGGGCACTGCAGTGCGCAGGGCAGGGAAATGAGCTGGCTCTGTTCAGGTCACTCTGACTTAAGGACATCCAGCGGTGTCCCTGTACAGCCCCTCTGTATTACAGGTACACTGCATCTGAACAAAACTACAGGTTTCAGAACGTGTCACCAGCTTTCCCAGGTACCCACTGCTGCATAGCAGGTCTGAGTCTTAAGGAGCTCATGGGCAGAGGCTGCTGATCCAAACAGCGCTCAGCCAGCAGAAAGAAGAGCTCCAGCAAGAGACGTGAGTGAAGCTGCTGCTGAGAAAGGTTTGTGGAGGTGTGGGAGAAAGGAGGGGTGTTGATGAAAGAACAGAGATTTGCTAAGGGAAGTCTGCCCAAAGTTCTCCATGTCCTTTTGTCTTTGGACAGGCCCTGAGACCAAGAGTCAGCACATGTCCAATTGCATCGTGCATCACTTGTTTTTTAAACATCATTATTAGTAGTACTTTTATCATTATAATTATTATTTTATTTTATTTTATTTTCTATCCTAATAAACTGTCTTTATCTCAACTCACAGGCTTTCATTTCTTTCTAATTCTCTCCCCTATCCCAGAGAGGAAGGGGGGAGGGTGAGCAAACGGCTCTGTGGTGCTTAGCTGCCTACAGCAGGGTTAAACCACAACACCCTCTTTTAATCAATGTGCATCTGATGTGACAAAGAATGCAGACAGTGTGTCACTAAGTTTCAGAGGTTTCTGCAAGAAACTGAGTAGGTTTCACTCAAAGAAGTCTGTCCTAAACTGTCACTGCATTTTCCTTCTTCAGCAGGTCCCCATTCCCAGGGGCATGAAATGTCCAACAGCAGCTCCATCACCGAGTTCCTCCTGCTGGCATTCGCAGACACGCGGGAGCTGCAGCTCCTGCACTTCGCGCTCTTCCTGGGCATCTACCTGGCTGCCCTCCTGGGCAATGGCCTCATCCTCACAGCCGTAGCCTGTGACCACCGCCTCCACACCCCCATGTACTTCTTCCTCCTCAACCTCGCCCTCCTCGACGTGGGCTGCATCTCCACCACTCTCCCCAAAGCCATGGCCAATTCCCTCTGGAACAACAGGGCCATCTCGTACATAAGATGTGCCACACAGGTGTTTTTCTTCCTCTTTTTGTTTTCAGCAGAGTATTTTATTCTCACCATCATGGCCTATGACCGCTACGTTGCCATCTGCAAGCCCCTGCACTACGGGAGCCTCCTGGGCAGCAGAGCTTGTGCCCAGATGGCAGCAGCTGCCTGGGGCAGTTGCTTTCTCTATGCTCTGCTGCACACTGCCAATACATTTTCACTGCCACTCTGTGGACAAAATACCCTGGACCAGTTCTTCTGCGATATCCCCTCCATCCTCAAGCTCTCCTGCTCAGACTCATACCTCAGGGAAGTTTGGCTTCTTCTGGTTGGTGTCTGTTTAGCATCTGGCTGTTTTGTTTTCATCATACTGTCCTACGTGCAGATCTTCAGGGCTGTGCTGAGGATGCCCTCTGAGCAGGGCCGGCACAAAGCCTTCTCCACCTGCCTCCCTCACCTCTTTGTGGTCTCCCTGTTTATCACCACCTGCTTTTTTGCTTACCTGAAGCCCCCCTCCATCTCCTCCCCATCCCTGAACCTCGTGGTGGCAGTTCTGTACTCGGTGATACCTCCAACATTGAACCCCCTCATCTACAGCATGAGAAGCAAGGAGCTCAAGTGGGCTGTTAGCAAAGTGATTTCATGGATGTTTCTGAATAGTGACAAACTTCCCCTCTTTTTCCAGAAATGACTTAACTTGGTACCTCCCCTCAGGCCTGGTCCTTCTTTCATTATCATTATTGTTATTCTTATCTTTCGTATCATTTGCATTTATTATGCACTTAGAGTAATATTTCTTTTTCACCCTACTTCTGCTGAGGATCGACACTGCTCTGTTTGCTCTTGAGGCTCTGTAAATTTGTGTCTAACAGAAGGTCAGAGCTGACTCTACCATAGCATCTGCAAAATAAAATGGGATCTCCACAGTGCACTGTCTGAAGCCTTGGCTCTTTTTTCAAGGTTGTTTCCAAGCTTTCCCGAAGCTTGTGCCGCTTTCCATCACCTATCAAACACTTTCCATCCTCTGTCAGTGGTCATGGTCATCCAGAGAGGTCCCAGATGCCTGGAGACTTCCTAATGTGAAGCCCATCTACAAGACGGTTTGTAAGGAGGACCCGGGGAATTACAGGCCTGTCAGCCTCACCTCGGCGCCAGGAAAGGTGATGGAACAGATCATCTTGAATGCAGTCACACAACGTATGTGGGACAACCTGGGGATCAGGCCCAGTCAGCATGGGTTCATGAAAGGCAAGTCCTGCCTGACCAACCTCATCTCCTTCTATGTCTGGGTGACTTGCGTGGTGGATGAGGGAAATCACGTTGATGCAGTCCACCTAGACTTCAGCAAGGCCTTTGACACGGTCTCCCATAGTATTCTCCTGGAGAAGTTGGCAGCCCATGGCTTGGACAGGTTCACTCTTTCCTGGGTTAAAAACTGGCTGGATGGCTGGGCCCAGAGAGTAGTGGTGAACGGAGTGAAATCCAGCTGGTGACCGGTCACTAGTGGTATTCCGCAGGGGTTGGTGTTGGGGCCCATCCTCTTTAACAGCTTTATTGATGACTTGGATGAGGGAATTTAGTGCACCCTCAGTAAGTCTGCAGATGACAACAAGTTGGGGGGAAGTGTCGATTTGCTGGAGGATAGGAAGGCCCTGTAGAGGGACCCGGACATGTTGGATCGATGGGCAGAGGCCAGTGGGATGAGGTTCACCATGGCTAAGTGCTGAATCCTGCCCTGTGGCCACAACAACCCCATGCAGTGCTACAGGCTTGGGGCAGACTGGCTGGAAAGCTGTGCAGAGGAAAAGGTTGGATGTAGTACTTAGGGACATGGTTTAGTGGGTGATATTGGTGGTAGGGGGATGGTTGGACCAGATGATCTTGGAGGTCTTTTCCAACCTTAATAATTCTATGATTCTGTGCTTCTTACGATACAGAGCCACAAGTCCACGGTTTCCTGGTGCTTCACCAAGCCTAGGAAGTGGCTGGGGAAGAACTGGTGCCCTATATTCTCCAGCCCTTACTGCAACCATCTTTCTAGTTGGGTGCCATCGAAAGCAATGCCTGTGCCCTGTGTCAGGGCTTTGACTGATGGAAACAGGGCCAAGCAGCCATAGCAGTTTGCTGCTGTTCCTCTGGCTGTGTCTAGCACATGGCCGTGAGACAGTCTCCCCCAGTCTGTGTGCTGAACCTGAGCCCAAAAGTCCTCAGCAAGTCCTCAGCTTGGGTCCTCCCCAAGGACTGGAGTGCAGTTGTGACCACAGGAAGGACGATCCCTCTCCTTGGACCTGTCCATGGCTGGATGCCTTTGCATGCTCCACAGGAAAAGGGAGCATATTGATAACATGCTAACACCCCTTTCACCATCTCTGTGTCTGTGGGAGCGTCAGAAAATGTCCCTCAGTCCTAAGATCCATCAAAGCCCAGCTTATTCTTTCATCAGGAACCTGCAGAAATTCTCTCAGAATTTCCAACACTCTTGTGCACACAGGAAAAATACACACGTGCATGCACAAACACACACTCTCATACACGCAAAGTTGTGCACACAGGGCATGTACACAGCCGACCACACACAGAGCAACTCCAACAGGGAACAGCACCTTCACAGCCACCACACCACCAGCAGCACACACAGAGCCATGAGCAACACACCTGGACCCATCCCATTCCTCACCTCAGCCTGATCTGCTCTGAAGGTCACCAGTGCTCCACGCATCCCCAGCAGCAATTACCCATGGGTGCAGACGCACACATGGCTATGTGGTTCCATAATTGTATGATTCACCCCTAACACACCCAGGAGTGAGCACACTCACACAGCAAATAGCCAGCAACAGAGGTGAATAAGAAGGCAGGACAGTGATCAGGCACAGGGCCTGAGCAGACCAGCCCTGACCAGCCCCATATCCACATGCAGCCGGCCCCTTGCATCCCTCTCCCCTCCTCTTCCACAGGATTCTTCCTCATCAAGACACTTTAATCCCTTCCTTTCTTACATGCAGTGCCCTGCTCAATTACCAGTTCTCACCAATCGCATTTTCCCCCACTGATCCCTAGTTTGCTATACCTGTACCCGCATTTGGTAATTCAGATACCATTGCCTACATCATCTGGGCCTCTAACAGGCAGGAGAGGTCGACATGTCACAGATTTGCTCTGTGGCAGGAGTGAGGGGTGGCATGAACAGTCCTGAGCAGGGAGTGTTTTATGGTAACTGTGCTCAAGGCAGGACTGAAAATCGTCATTTTATGGCTGTAGGCCTGAGTATTGCCTCCATTTTTTTTAACCATTTCAAACATTTCACTTCAATCAGCACACTTCAATCAACTGAAATGACTGAACAGTTCTAATACAATGTTTGAATTGTCCCATGACATTTTTTTTTTCTTGAATGTTTATTACAGCAAAAGAAAAAAATACCAATCTTCCCCTGTACTTGCATTGCCAGAACTCTGTCTCTTATGCACCGCACTTCATCTCCCCAGTCTTTCTGGTATTTCCACCTGGCTTTATGAAACAGACCATGTTGGAAGTCACTTTTCCAGCAGACTCTCTGGACATGTGCAGTTTCCATTCTTCTCCAGATTCTCCTCCCCTCACTCTTTGATCATTCAGATACCTCTCACCTACACAGTTGGTTCTCAGAACTTGAGGGATCTCAAGCTTGCCCATATTTCAGTGTTCTATCTCATCATCCCTACAGCCAACTCTGTAATTGCATTTCTATTCATTATTTCCTACCTATGTCAAACATTTATGTATAGTCATCCCTTGTGGAAGTTGCACCTCATTGGAGGCAACTTGGATTTGGCTCACAGCTGGGGATTGTGGGGTTTGCTTCTTTGTTGTAAAATGTTAATAACAACGACATCAAAAACTGTGCCCGTGTGCAGCCAGTTGTCAGAGGAAAAGAGGTGGGACTTGGTGCTAAGTAGCTATAACAACTGTGGACTTAACTGCTATAACAGCTCTGGACTATAACAGCTATAACAGCTACAACAGCTGTGAACTTAAGTGGAGAAGTTTGGTGTAAGGCAAAGTGATGCAAGTCCCAGGTGCCTGATGAGGGAAATGGAGATGGGGATGGAGAGCTGGGGATGGAGAAGTGAGCAGCAAGGTTGTCCATAGGTTGTCCATACAGCAGCAAGGTTGTCCATACAGTCTAGGACTTCAAGGGACTGCTTTTCCACCTATACAGATCTCCTTAGGAGGCACATTGGATCCATGACAACTAGAGAATGATGCTATCAGTTCTTCTGAAAACTCTAAACTAATGGAAACTAATCTTAAATAAGGAAAATGCTCTTAGTGAAGTGGTCATTGAAAACTTCCTCTTTAAACTGCATTCTTGAAACCTCACTAATTAATTGTACAAGTCTGCAAGACTGAATGAAAATGACTGAATTGTAATGAGCCCCATGGTGCATTTGGTGCTGAGACCATAAACTTCAGGTAGTGATAAGAGAATGATGTAACTGCAGGAGAAGTTAAAGTCAGAAGGAAACCTTGAAGTGTCTAGGAGTATTAATGGGCCCCAGTGAGGGTCATTACTGACAAAGCCTCCCCATGGACTTGTTAGAGCAGACAATGGGAGGCCATGATTGCAGGTAGGCAAAGGCACTGGGCAGGAGACTGATGCTGAGTAAAGGCCTTGGTTTGTTTGGTGAAGCACAAAGGCTAAAGCCTTGTCCACAGCCCCTGGGAAGGGAGGCCCTGACCCTCACCCATGGCTCAGGGCTCTTCCTGGGGCAGTGGGATGTGGGGTGTGTGATGCTGTGTGGAGGACAATGCTATGACACCTCCTGGCCTCCCCACTGGGTTGCAAGGAGGCAACAAGGCCCCAGTGTCATGAGCACAGTATGTCTCCTCATGAGCCTCAGTAGCAGAGACAACTGCCATCGGCAGGGGGACAAAGCCCTTGGCTCTGTTGGGGCCTTCCAGCCTTGCCAGTGCTCTCGGTCTTCTCCACCACAGGCTGTCCTGTGCTGTCTTATCCCTTCCCACTTTTCCCTGCAGGCTGTAGGCACCCACCTTGCTTCTCCACCTTGCTCTCATCCAGGCATTTCCTTAGTTTCACTGATGTCTCCCCACCCTCCATGGCAGTTGCTTGAAACACAATGGCATGGGCTGACCACAGGCTCCTTCTGGGTGACCTCTGACACCACAGCACTACCCTTTCAGTGACATTTTCTCCTCCTCATGCCCAGTCTTAAACTTCCAAGAAGCACATTGCAGCAGCTTTTACTCTCTCCTGCTGTTTCCCACCACCAGAGAAAGCTCCATTATCCACAAACCACTTTTTTAGCAGATGTCCCAAGCCATCAGCCTTCTGGAGCCCTATGGCCTGACGAGACAGAAGAAACCTCACCATGGTCTTCCAAGCTGTATTCCTGCTGCTGGCCTTCCAGCTTCTCAGGTAGACGTGACCAAGTTGTGTGCCTGTTGCTGTCCCACCATGTGCTCAGGCAGAAGGGATGTTATAACTCACACCAAGGCCTCTTCCTGCATGGGGTTTATCAGGCTCTCAGGCAGAGGGCATCTCACAATCAATGTGCCAAGCAGGTGCCTTCTGCTGGCTTATCGGGGATGCTGGCAGGTGTAAGCTAGAAAGCACAGGTCTCAGCCAGGAGGCAAGGGCTGACACATCAGCTGCTTCAGGAAGAAGCCACCTCATAGGCCCTGTCCCCAGCCATGTTACTGCTGCTGGCCTGTCAGCTCCAGAGTCAGAGATGACCAGATGCATCCTACTGGACTTTAAGTTTCTGAGGCACAACAGACCACGTAAGAACACATTCACCCAGCACCCACTTGTGGGCCAGGACATGAGGACACAAAAAGTAAGCTTTTTAAATGAAATTTATCAATCAAATTTTCTAACACTTCTTTAAATACGGAAACATTCTTCACAGGATCTACTGTGTACATAGTAACACACGATGTATCTCTACCTCTGCCTCTCTCTCTTTTCTTCTTCCTCTCCCTATTATGTCTTCAGAGAGCTCTCCAATGGAAAGAGTCATGGAATCACAAAATAACTCATGTTGGAAGAGACCCCTGAATGGCATCCTCTTCAACTGTCCTGCTCAAGGCAGACTAAACTAGATGCGGTTGGTCAAGGGCTCCTCTGTGCTTGGCACCATCCAGAAAGGATCTGAAAGTGTGCTCCATTCTGTGATTCAGAGAGTTAATAATGAGATTCAACAGTGTTGGCTCAAGTGCTCATCACTGAGGGATGCTGCTACAAACTGCCTGACAGGAGAACAACCACAGATGTCAACTGGGCCTGATTGTCCATCACACTTCCTACCCTCAGCCTCATCCATTTGTTAAGTCCACATAGCACCAATCAGGCCAGGAGAAGTCTTCAGGAGACAACATCAAAGGCCAAGGCACAGGTAGACAGTGTCCCTTTCTTTCCCCTCCCCTCGGGTTTCAGGAATCCCATTTTTGTCCTTCAAATGCCCAGAGGTGGCTGTGGAAAAACTTGCCCCATCACCTTCCCAGGGTCGGAGGTGAGTCTGACTGGCCTTAATTCCTCCCACCCTCTTTTTTCCTCTTCTGGAAGGCAGGTTTGATGTCATTCCAAGTCTCCAGAAAGCTCTCTGGTCCCCCTGGCACATTTCTGACACAGTCCAGGAAGGCAGGGGAGGGTGGTGCAGGAGACAGGCAAGAACACACAAGTCCTACCCTTGTACACCCAAAGGCAGGGCATTGCAGTGGTTGTGGTGTCCCTCTGGCTCCTGCTGCCTCTCCCAGATTCTGGGAGGCACCTGAGCCCTGTGGTGCATTGCCCTGCTCTGCACTTGTCTGAGATACTGTACGGCATGAGGAATGGACACAGGGAGAGGGCATTTGTGCTCACTCAGGTTTTCCTCACATGCACATGCACACAATGTGCACACTGAAGCCTCATCTGTACAGGGCACACATATGGACTTCTGACTTATCCATTAAGTGTCCCATTAAGTGTGGGGGAGTAAACCACCTCTCTGAGCTGCTTTGAGAGCCAAAAAAAAGTCACACAAGAAGTAATACTCACCCCTTATTCTGTACCGTTTACACCATGACAGGTTACGGACTTTCCAATATGTCTTCATTAATCAGCCCCCTGCAATTAGAACACAGATATCATCCCCTTAGTCTATGGGCCACCTCCCAGAAATGTCCATATTAATCAAATGTTCAGTGACTCCATTTAGTTCATAAATTGGTTTCTATCTGTTGTTGAGGCCTCACAGGACAGGAGAAGGCAGTTTGGCCCACACTGGCCAAAGGGATATCCCATACCACATGATGTGATGCTAAGCAAGAATACTTGGGAAATCGGCCAGGGGTGTCTGGGCACTGGTCAGCAGGAGGTGAGCAATAGCATTCTGCGTGACTTTTTTTTTCCCCCCTTTGTTACAAAACACTTGTTTGTTACACCAACAAGTACCTGGACTTTTACCGTTTTCAGTCCTCTGCCCTATTGCGCTGGTGCAGGGTATTTGAACCAATGGCTGTGGGGTGCTTATCTGCCTGCTGGGTTAAACCACAGCACAGACCAGGCTGCAGAATCTGACCCTGCAATGAACTCCTCCCCTCACCCCTGCTCCAGCCTGGGCTCATCCACTGGCCACAGTCCCTTAGGTGTGTACCTGTTCCAACACATCCTTATCCATGAGCCACAGTCCCTTCAAAGCTCTACCTACTGTGCGTGGACTTACCAACAGCCATAGACGGTTGCAGGTGTGCCTTCAGAGGTGTGGACTTATCCATGTGCCACACTCTCTTCAGAGGTGTACCTGCTCTAGTGTGGCCTTTTCCATTCCAGAAGGATTATGTCAAGTTCAGGGCGGCAATGTAGAGATTCAATCCAATGATGTGGGGCTGGGACATACTGGCTGATAGAGTTCCAATAGGGTGAGGCTTTGGAAGAAGCCTGATGTGTCGTGGGGAAACCACAGGTATTGGGAAATCCTCAGGAAAACACAGGTTTGTGTTTGAAGCCAAAGCTAGTAAGGATGGAGAGAAATTAGGAGAGCTTTGGCAATCATGGGGTCAGAGTGAGGTGGGAATGTGAGTGTGTGGTACAAGTCTGCAGGGATGCAAGCACAGATACAGGAAAATGTAGGACAGGATGTGGAGGGGCATGGCAGAGGGCCATTGGGGGGCAACCTATTCCAGTGCTCTGTCACCCTTACAGTAAAGAAATGTTTTCTCATATTCAGCTGGAACTTCCTGTGTGTCAGTTTGTGCCTCTTGCCTCTTGTCGTGTTGCTGGGCTCCGCTGAAAAGAGTCCAGCCCCAAACTCTTGACACCATTCCCTGAGATGATTGTACACATTGGTTAAGATTCCCTCTCAGTCTTCTCTTTTCCAGGCTAAAGAGTTCCCTCAGCCTTTCCTCGTATGTCAGGTGCTCCAATTCCTCTAATCATCTTCATAGACCTCCTCTGGACTTCCATGTCCCTCTTGTACTGGGGAGCCCAGAAATGGACACACTATTCCAGGCGTGGCCTCACGAGGACTGAGTAATAATTGGTGCCCGTAACAATGCACGGAGGATGATCTCATGTTCTTATCTCAACCCTCGGGCTCTTTCGTCGTATTTTCTCCCCCTTTTCCTTGTATGTGGAGATATGAAAGAGCGGTTGTGGTGGAGTTCAGATGCATAGCAGGATAAAACCACCCCAGTGGGGACATGGAAAGGGTTCAGCACCAGGACTGTGGCCATCCAGGGATGGCATCTGAGCATCCAGGACATTCTCTGCCAGCCTGGTGGCACAGGAGGCAATGAAAAGATGTTCCCCTGAAGGAGAGAAGTAGAAGGGGAAGGCTTGTTTCTCAACTCAGGCATTGCTGGCACATTCCTGAGAGGCCTGTGGGAGCTGCAGGCCACACCAGTCTCTGGGACACTGGACATCTTTCCTCCCAGAGACAGATCCCAAAGAGGCACCAGCTCCCAGGGAAACCTGACCCTGGATTGTCCCCATCAGGAGGAGGCTGAGCCATGCCCAGAGGAGCCCTAGGGTTCAGGACAGCCCTAGCATCAAGACCCAGGAATCCCGACTGCCACATTGTCCCCTGAGTCCAGAGGGACACTCAGGCACGGCTCTTGCATCAGCCACCAGCCATGTTCAACTTCACCCCAAAGCCCAGGACCTGCAGCTTTGGACAGCTGACAGCTCCTGTTCCAGCCCTTGGGAAGGGGATCCTGACACCCTCACCTTTGGGAGAGAGCTGCAGGAGCACTGGGAACATGGAAGTCAGTTCGGAGGTGATGGTCACCCTCCAGCAGCCGTCCATCTCGCTTGCTGCTGGCCCTCAGCTCAGGACAAGGGATGCCCACCCTGGCTCCTCAACCACAACTCCTCTGTGAGGTGCCCCTGCTCCTCCGCCCGTCAGCGAGGGTCGCCCAGTGCAACCTTGCTGCCTGCTGCCCCCACTCCTGGCCACAGAAGGACAGCGGTGGGGAGCACCCAAGCAGTGCCCAGCAGGGACCAGGCCTTGCAGGGAAGTGCCGGCACTGGCGCTGCTCCAGTGACGATATCCTGGTGATGCAGTGCATCCACTGTGACATCAGCACGTGTCTTTTGGAGGCCTGGGAGGTCAGCAGCATGGAGATGGCACAGCTCAGGAGAGAGGCGAGAGATTTCCCTTTTCTGTCATGAGAAACAGTCACCTCCCTTCTGCCCAGTTCTTTTCCACAGGATCCTGAGAAATCCACCAGAAACATCTCCAAATGGTGACAAAGGCCATTGAATATAGGAAGTGGAGTGCTGGAGGAATCACCACTGTGTTCCTGCACCAATATGCCTCTTGTTTGGAGCCCTTCCAGGAAGGTGGGGTTTTCACCTTCTCCTTGGCCTGGGCTTTTTTCAAAAGATGGGAGCGAAGGCACCTGGGATGCAGCAGCCCCTCACTGTGCCTGAACTCCTCTTCTGCATGAATCTGGGCTCTCTCTTACAACTTGACCAAGTCTCTCATTTCAGGAGACCTGTGGCATGCTGAAGGCAGGACTACCGTCCCTGACTGTACTGCACAGAGATACACGTGGTCCTGTGCCAGCTGGACTATGCTGCAAGCGAACCCTGCTGGATCATGTGGAGCTGATCATGGTGTCCCGGCCATTAGCTGCCATGTCTGCAACCAGAGCCCCAGAAGAGGAGAGGCGCATCTCTGCGGACATGCTCCCCTTTCCTCTTGCATGACAGAGGGGATGCCAGTGACTGCCCAGCAGTGCCCATCCCTGGGGGCTGTGCACAGCTGGGTGAGGCTCTCGGGGTGGGGGTTTCTCTGCCTCTTTGTCTTCCTCAGAGTGAGCACCGTGATATTTCCCCACATTTCTCCACCCGTTCATGCTGCTCCTGCTATTGTGTTTAGGCTCTCTAGGGATGGGGGTTTCAGGTGCAGTTCCAAAAATGACCCTGAACATCCTGCCACAGATGTGTCGGCACAGCAATGAGGTGTTCCATCACCCATCTGACTTGTGGGGCCACAGGCAATGCAGTGCAAGGGGGTGGGTAACATGCCAACTGTCCCTGCACAAGACCTAGAGTGCCTTTCTCCTGGGATCATAATGAACCAGCACCTCCTGGTCACAACCAAGAATTCTTCAATGTAGGCCCTACTGTCCCACGGAATATAAGGATGTAGTTTGCAAAGTACCAGTGATTTTATCACCACCCAGCACCTCTTGTACCCAGGCAGAGTCCTGTGTCAGGGCATAAAAGGCAGGCAGACCTTGCTGGTGTTAGGTGAAGCCATGTGGACATGTCCATGACATAACAAACTAATTCTCAGAGAAGATGTGATTGTTATACATAATTCTTTTTCTGCAAGGAGAAATGAGCCTGCTGTCAAGAAGTGTGTGTGCCCAGGGGAGGGAGGGAACGCTAGGGATTCCTTCAGGCTGTTTCCCAGCAGGTTCCCCTGCAGCCCCAGGGCCATGGGCAGGGAGCCTGGTGGGGGGCAGAACAAGGGAGGCCTTGGGCTGGGCCTGTGCTGCTGAGCTGGGCCGGGCTCCTGGGCCCAAGGGGAGCTCCTGGCAAGCGGGCAGTGCTGCAGAGAGCCAGCTCTGCCCAGGAGCAGCTCCTCTGCCCAGCGCAGCAGGGCTGGGGGCACTGCCTGCAGCTGGCACAGGGAGGGGAAAGAAGGGAGAGATGTTTAAGGCTGTGTGGAGGGTTAGAAAGCTGAGAGTACACTGGAGAAGCAATGCTTGCAACCCTTAACATGGTAAGTCTAAGTGAACTGCAATGCACTGGAGTATCCTGGAGGTGTCCTACACCTGGATTGTCCCAGAGCAGATCAGGCTGGAGACACTGTGTGTTTTTTTCTTGTAGAGAAGCACAAGCTCCAGAGCAGGGGTTTCTAAGCTGCAGGGTCAGTGTCCAGGCCCCGAGGGCTCCCTTGTCATGGGCCGGCTGCAGGCTGTGAAGCCGGAGGTGCAGGCAGGCGTGCCCAGGGCTGTGGTGCAGAGCAGGGTCCCTGCTGTGCCCCAGGGGCTGTGTGCCGGGGCAGGGCCTCTGCCGCCTGCCAGGCTCAGCACTCAGCCTGCCCGGGGAGCTGCCCAGGGCGCTGCGGGGAGAAGCTGCGGGTGGAAGGAGCCCCCCCGGCAGGGCAGGGTCCTGCTGCTGGTGGGAGGCTGCTGCATGGGGCAGCCTGCTCACAGATCCACAGCACAACCAGGATGTATCCAAGGGGACTTTGCAACAGCCGGGGTAAGGTAGGGGATTTCAGCTTCTGTCACAGCTTTCCTGAGCCTCCTGAGCTTTCAATCTTCTCTACTTGCTTCAGTGGTAATAGAAATATATGCTTTTAATTCCAAGAAGAGGCTGAGGCTCCATGATGGCTGAGAGGTTACAAGGATCTTTCCCTTCCCCTCAGCCCATAGAAAGCTCCACCACCACATGTGTAGCTTACATGCAGTGTCCCCTGTGTGACCTGGTCTCTAGGACATGCCCCCAGCGAGCTGCCCCTGGGCAGAGCCCTGCTGCCAGGAGGTGTCTGCAGGGCAGAGCTGAGCACCCGGCGGGTGGGATGGGGGCTGTGAGCTGCAGGCAGGAGGCGTGGGGACAGAGACCCAGCTGCAGGCAGCAGAGCCTGCAAAGTATTCTGGCACCTCCTCATCCACCGTTAAGCCCACAGGATTCAGGACATGACTCATAACCTCTCATCAGGAGGACCTGCAGTAGAGCGGACTCTCCCGAGTTCCGGTTGGTCCCTCCCTGGCCTTGCCTCGCCTGGCAGAAGCCCTGTGCTATTTCCCTCTGTTCCTGTACCTACTGTTGCTGTTCTTGTTTTGGGGCTCCCTGCACATCTGGCTTTCAGCTGCAGCTCAGGCTCTGACCCTCTGGGTGCCACCACGCAGACCTGTCCTTAGGGGAAAGGTGCCCAAACCCCCTTCTAAACTCTGAGGCTTGGGGCAATGCAGTCTATGGGGAAGGAAAACACTGAATCATTTTCCCAGATATTCCTGAGACCACAGTCATTGAGCAGCTCGATGTGGGCAACTGGACTGAGCCCTAGAGGAGTCTGGCTGAGACCAGGGTAGATGGGCAGACTGGCTATCTTCACTACGCTAAGGACATTCACAAAATCTCACCTGGAATATACGAAAAGTGCCAGGATTTTCTACCATCAAAAAAAAACTCTTCCGAGTGTCACACATGCAGTTGGAACAAATTAAACCACAAATGCCATTTGGCAGTCAAGAGTGTTGAGAGTGGTAATGCTGGGAAGTCCACATACATCAGAGGTAGATTTAATCAGAGATCACTCCTGATTTCTTTATGCTTAGACCTGTAGGACAGGCGTGACTCCTCCAAAGTGCACAGCAGGGTCCCCTGCTCCCAGCAGCACCTTCCTCCAGCACCATCCAAAGCTCAAGCAACAGAGCAGCAGAAAGGTCTCGGAAAGGGGAAAGTCACTGTGGGGGGTTTCACTGAGAAGTGGAGTAGGTTTTTCTCAGAGACGTCTCTCCTAATTATCACTGTCTTTTCTTTCTTGGGTAGTCCCCTTTGTCCAGGAGGATCAGATGTCCAACAGCAGCTCCATCACCGAGTTCCTCCTCCTGGCATTTGCAGACACGCGGGAGCTGCAGCTCCTGCACTTCGCGCTCTTCCTGGCCATCTACCTGGCTGCCCTCCTGGGCAACGGCCTCATCCTCACCGCCGTAGCCTGCGACCACCGCCTCCACACCCCCATGTACTTCTTCCTCCTCAACCTCGCCCTCCTCGACCTGGGCTGCATCTCCACCACTCTCCCCAAAGCCATGGCCAATTCCCTCTGGGACACCAGGGCCATCTCCTATCAAGGATGTGTTGCACAAGTCTTTTTCTTTCCCTCTCTGATGTCAGCAGATTTGTTTCTTCTCACCATCATGGCCTACGACCGCTATGTTGCCATCTGCAAGCCCCTGCACTACGGGAGCCTCCTGGGCAGCAGAGCTTGTGCCCAGATGGCAGCAGCTGCCTGGGGCAGTGGGGTTCTCTATGCTCTGCTGCACACTGCCAACACATTTTCCCTGCCCCTCTGCGAAGGCAATGCTGTGGACCAGTTCTTCTGTGAAATCTCCCAGATCCTCAAGCTGTCCTGCTCAGATTCCTACCTCAGGGAAGTTGGGCTTCTCACATTCAGTGGTTTCCTGGTTTTGGGGTGTTTTGTATTCATCGTGCTGTCCTATGTACAGATCTTCAAGGCTGTGCTGAGGATGCCCTCTGAGCAGGGCCGGCACAAAGCCTTCTCCACATGCCTCCCTCACCTGGTCGTGGTCTCCCTGCTGGTTAGCACTGGTGTATCTGCCTACCTGAAGCCTCCCGCTATCTCCTCTCCATCCCTGGACATGATAATGGCTGTTCTATATGCAGTGATGCCCCCAGCAGTGAACCCCCTCATCTACAGCATCAGAAACCAGGAGCTCAAGAATGCCATTAGGAAAGTGATGTCATGGATGTTTATCAGGATTTGCTCAGGAAATTGATTGGACCTTTCAGCAGCTATAGACTGCTTCTTGTCTTCTTCTACACTTGAATTGTGGTTTATGTCATGACAGGCTAAGCCTGGTTGTACTTCTAGATGAATTTGGTTTTGTTTTTCATTTTCCCCTGTGATAATGTTTTCCACAAAGAAATGCCATTCTTCATGACCTTGTACTTAAATACCAACATATCTTTTGTGACCCTGAGGCTCTGCATAAACAAGGAGCCAGCCTCTCTGTGTATTTAAACAAAATAAATGAACCTACAGCAAATTCTTTGTCTGGACCCCCCTCTCAGCAGAGCAGGACATAATGGGACCAGCAAACCCCTTTCTGGCTGCAGCAGCTCAGGGCAGGCTGCCCTGGCCCTGGGGCAGCAGGAACTGCCTGAGGACCCCAGGGATGTCACAGAAGGGCTGCGGGCCTCTGAGGATGTGCTGCAGAGGAGTGCAGGGGACACAGCATGGTACACTGACCTCTGTACGCTTGTTCCATGGACGTTCCCATCTGTGGGGCTGAGCCCTCTGTGCCCTAGGAGCTGCTGTGCCCTTCAGAGGGGCTGGGGCTGTGGTGGCAGTGCCCAGAGCCCTGCAGCAGCCTGTGGTGGGCACTGCCCTGGGACTGCTGCCACTGCACTGGGATGAGGGCAGGGAGGTGGGCAGAGGGCAAGGAGGTGGGAGAGCCATGCTACGGGTCTGTGTTGGGGGACTGGCCAGCTGTGCTGGCCTCTGTCCTGGCCCAGAGCCCTGCAGACCTGGAGCAGGGCTGTCTGCAGAGGCCCCCATGGGATGTGGCTGGGTCAGGGCAGGGGCCATGGGCTGGAGGAGGCTGCAAAGGCAGGAGGGCCATGGTGGGAAGGGACCCTGAGGGTCTCAGTGGGATTGTAACAGGGGGATCTTGACCCAGCCCTGAATGTGCTGCCATGTGTGGTGCCTTGGCAGCACGGCTGTGGGAGCATGTGTGGGGCAGTGGGGCTGGGACGCTGCAGGGACAGGATGCAGACAGGGGCCACAAAGCAGCCACCCACGGGTGACAGCAAGGATAGGCTCTGAAACAGAAATTTATGGTGGAGGTGGAGGTATGGTTTTAGCAAGGGCAGAGCTCACCTGGAAGTGGTGTTATCGAGAAAAGTCAAGAGCAAAGAGAAGAGCTTTTGCTGGAGCTAAGGCACAGATTTCCCACCCAGCTCGCCCAGGGCTCGTCCTGAGCAAGGCGGCCACGAGCCCTGCCTGCCCTCCTGCCTGCCCCGCGCCGTCAGGTGGCTGTAGCAGAGGGGACCCACAGCCAGCCCCTCGATGGGGCTCTGCCAGCCCCTCGCCCTCCCCTCTGCAGTGACGTCATTTCTGCCCAGGGGCTCTCTGATGCGCGGGATGATGTCACAGTGCCTGCCGGCCAGCCCTTCTGAGGGCCAGTCAGGCTGCTGCAGTGGCAGTGACCTCACTCCAGCCCCCTCCCCACGGCCTGCCTCTCCCCTTCCCCTCTCCCCTCTCTGGACCCCGGGGTGTCACGCAGTCAGTGTCACGCAGCAGCTTTGCAGTGGTGGCCTCCGTGGTGGTGTTGCCAGGGAGGACATCTGCCCCTGAGCCAAAAGGACCTACTACAGCCAAGATGCATTTGGTGTTTCAAGCTGTCACTGGCAGAGGTCTTGCAAAGTCTTTCTGCAGTTGTGCCCAGGGACCTTCACTCCATGGGTCCTGGGCTGCGGCTTTCCCTTCAGATGAACCTGCGTTGGTCATGGCACAAGAAAGACGCCTCTTACAGCTGTGCTCTGCATCCTCCTTCATGGTAGGGCACCACTCGGTGTCCTTCGCTCTGCTCACAGTGTTTGTCTTAGCTCAGGGATGAACCAGATTAGATCTGCTTGAGTCTTTGTCCTGGTTCCAGTTAGGACAGAGTTAATTTTTCCTCATAGTAGCTGGTAGGGTGCTATGTTTTGGATTAGGATGAGAAGAGCGCTGATAACATGCTGATGTTTTAATTGTTGCAGAGCAGTGTTTACACCGGGCCAAGGACTTTTCGGCTTCTCGCTCTGTCCTGCCAGCGAGCAGGCTGGGGGTGCAGCAGGAGCTGGGAGGGGACAGACCCAGGACAGCTGACCCAAACTGGCCAAAGGGGTATTCCATACCATCTGACGTCATGCTAAACAATATATAGGGGTGGCTGGCCGGGGTGGGGGGCCGGCTGCTCGGGGATAGGCTGGGCATCGGTCAGCGGGTGGTGAGCAATTGCATTGTGCATCACTTGTTTTCTTACACATTATTATTGTTAATACTATTATCATTATCACTATTATTATTATTATTGTTATTATTATATTCCTGTCTTAATAAACTGTCTTTATCTCAACTCACCGGCTTCACTTTCCCGTTTCTCTCCCCCATCCCAGAGAGGGAGGGGGGAGGGTGAGCGAACGGCTGTGTGGTGTTTAGCTGCCAGCTGGGTTAAACCACAGCAGTCGTTTTGGCGCCCAACGTGGGGCTCGAAGGGTTGAGATATCGACAAATTTGACCAGAGTGTGTTAAACTAAAATTGGTATAAGTATTGGACCTGCTTAATAGTTGCTAGTCACGATGTTGATTGCCTTAATCTCCAGTCTGCTGTGCCTGTTTTCCAAATTGAGTTTTATGGTGCGTTACTTTCTGTATGTGCTCCCTGTTGCACTGTTTATTCTTTCCGGGCCCTGGTTTAAGATTGTTCTGGTACTGTGCGGTGTAACAATGGCTTATGAAATGATGAAATATCTGGTCACGACTTTAACCTGGTATTTGTACTCAGCACTGACGTCGACTCTATACTTTGGAACCCATATCTCGGAAACTATTAGCAATTACACCTATTGCCTGTTTTCGTTAGGGAGCCAATCTGTGAAGGGGACAGGGGAAGACGTTTCCCTACCTGTTCACTCTCCCTTTCTCCTTCACCACCACCCTCTTATCCCCCGAGCTAGTTATGGTGGTTCTCCGAGATGTTGAATATCCTTGGGATACTCAGACCAGCCTGCTCTTGTTATGTCTCCTGAATGCGCTTCAGGTTTTGTTGAGGGTTAAACAACTACTTAGGAATCTCATCCGGAGATCTGTCTTGAGGCGGGATAGTTGCGAGTGGCAGGGAGTGTGGGAGGATATGGGCAGGTTTCTAGAGCAGTGGTCACCTCCAGTGTTTTGGACATTCACCCCTGAACAACTGCAAAATCCTAAAAAGCTGGCAGAATGCTTGAAAAAAAGGTGTCATGACTCTGGCAGTTCCAAAGTGACACAAATCACTGTAGCGTGCTGGGGTCTGGCTTGTGCCTATCGAGCTGCAATTGATGCTACTAGCAACCTAGCTCCAGCTCCTGCAGCCGCTCCCGCTCCTGCAGCCGCTCCAGTTCCAGTTCCTGCAGCCGCTGCAGCTCCAGCTCCTGCAGCCGCTCCAGCTCCTGCAGCTGCTCCAGCTCCAGCTCCTGCAGCCATTCCAGCTCCAGCTCCTGCAGCCGCTCCAGCTGCAGCTCCAGCTCCAACTCCTGCAGCCGCTCCAGCTCCAGCTCCTGCAGCCGCTCCAGCTCCAGCTCCAGTTCCAGCTCCTGCAGCCGCTCCAGCTCCAGCTCCAGCTCCAGCTCCTGCAGCCGCTCCAGCCCCTGCAGCTGCTCCCACTCCTGTGGCTGGGTCAGAGAAACGAGCTGTAGCAGTGCAAGTTGACCCCGCAGAGGGTATTCCAACCCCTGTGGCAGACCCTGTGTCTGGGTCAGAGAAACGAGCTGTAGCAGTGCAAGTTGACCCCGCAGAGGGTATTCCAACCCCTGTGGCAGACCCTGTGGCTGGGTCAGAGAAACGAGCTGTAGCAGTGCAAGTTGCCCCTGTAGACAAGGTGAAAAAATGGTATAGAGGCTCAGGTCGTTTAGAACGCAGACAGTCTTCTGCAAAGTCTGGGCATAGTGAAGATGAGGCTGGGCCATCAAAGGTGCAGGAGACTGAAGATGAGGATGGGGATGTCGAAAAATCAACAGTAACTACCCGGACTCTATACCAGCGTGAGCTACGAGATGTGCGAAAAGATTTTGATCGCTGTATAGGTGAGCAGCTTGTCACCTGGCTGCTCCGGTGCTGGGACACCGGAGCCAATTGTGTGGAATTAGAGGGCAAGGAAGCCAGGCGGCTGGGATCCCTTGCTAGGGACGCATGCATTGACAAAGCAATTGGAGATGGAGCATGATCTCGCAGCCTCTGGAGGCGTCTCCTGTCAGCTGTGCAGGAAAGGTATCCCTTCAAGGAAGAACTTGTATGTCTACCAGGCAAATGGACCACCATGGAGAAGGGAATTCAGTACCTGAGGGAATTGGCCGTACGGGAAGTAATTTATAAGGACCTAGACGACGCACAAACATCCGCAGATCCAGATGCAGTCCGATGTACACCACCCATGTGACGGAAGTTTGTACGGAGTGCACTATCATCATATGCCAGCTCATTGGCAATACTAACCTGGAAAGAGGAGGAGAATCCCCCAGTGAATGAAGTGACTAAAAAACTCCGGCAGTACGAAGGAAATCTCTCCTCTTCCCTACAGGCCTGTGTCTCGGCTGTGGAGAAACTCTCTGAAGAGGTCCACCAACTTAAAGAGAATTTATCTTCCCCTCCACCTGAACGAACCAGTGTCCACCAGCTAAAAGAGAATGCTTTGGAGAAACTTTCTGAAAAGATCCACCAACTTGAAGAAAGATTATCTTCCCCTCCACCTGAACGAACCAGTGTCCACCAGCTAAAAGAGAATACTTTGGAGAAACTTTCTGAAAAGATCCACCAACTTGAAGAGAGATTATTTTCCTCCCCACCTGTACAAACCAGTGTCTCAGCTATTAGGGGTAAACGTTCATCTATGCAAGGAAGACAATATGGTGGGCACACACACCGCGCCACCCTGGGGTTTTACCTACGTGACCATGGAGAGGACATGAGAAAATGGGATGGAAAATCTACTGCGACCCTAGAGGCACGGGTACGTGAATTGCAAAAGAAAACAATTGGGAAAAAGGGGTTCTCTGAAAAGTTTGCTGCTCCAACTTCCAGCAGGCAGTCCTTTAAACACAGAAACGAAGATTCTGACCAGGACTAGAGGGGCCCTGCCTCCAGCCAGGGGGAGGAAAGGGACAATCGAGTTTATTGGACTGTGTGGATTCGATGGCCTGGCACGTCAGACGCACAGAAGTATAAGGCTTTGGTAGACACCGGTGCACAATGTACTCTAATGCCATCAAGCTATAAAGGGCCAGAGCCCATCTGTATTTATGGTGTGACGGGGGGATCCCAGCAGTTAACTGTATTGGAGGCTGAAGTGAGTCTAACCAGTAATGAGTGGCAAAAGCACCGTATTGTGACTGGCCCAGATGCTCCGTGCATCCTTGGCATAGACTATCTTAGAAGAGGATATTTCAAGGACCCAAAAGGGTTCCGCTGGGCTTTTGGCATAGCTGCCTTGGAGACAGAGGACATTAAACAGTTGTCTACCTTGCCTGGTCTCTCAGAGGACCCTTCTGTTGTGGGGCTGCTGAGGGTTGAAGAACAGCAAGTGCCGATCGCTACCACAACTGTGCAGCGGCGGCAATATCGCACCAACCAAGACTCCCTGAGTCCCATCCATAAGCTAATTCGTCAACTGGAGAGCCAAGGAGTGATCAGCAAGACTCATTCACCTTTTAATAGTCCCATATGGCCAGTGCGAAAGTCTAATGGTGAGTGGAGACTAACAGTGGACTATCGTGGCCTGAACGAAGTCACGCCACCACTGAGTGCTGCAGTGCCGGACATGCTAGAACTCCAGTATGAACTGGAATCAAAGGCAGCCAAGTGGTATGCCACAATTGATATCGCTAATGCATTTTTCTCCATCCCTCTAGCAGCACAGTGCAGGCCACAGTTTGCTTTCACTTGGAGGGGAGTCAATATACTTGGAATCGGCTGCCCCAGGGGTGGAAACATAGCACTACCATTTGCCATGGACTGATCCAGTCTGCGCTGGAGCAGGGGGAAGCTCCTGAACACCTGCAGTACATCGATGACATCATTGTGTGGGGTGACACTGCAGAAGAAGTTTTCGAGAAAGGGAAGAAAATAGTCCAAATCCTTCTGGAGGCCGGTTTTGCCATAAAACAGAATAAAGTTAAAGGACCTGCACGAGAGATCCAGTTTTTAGGAATAAAATGGCAAGATGGACGTCGTCAAATCCCAATGGATGTGATCAACAAAATAACAGCTATGTCTCCACCAACTAGCAAAAAAGAAACACAAACTTTCCTAGGTGTCGTGGGGTTTTGGAGAATGCATATTCCAAATTACAGTCTGATTGTAAACCCGCTCTACCAAGTAACCTGTAAGAAGAATGCTTTTGAATGGGGCCCTGAGCAACGACAAGCCTTTGAACAAATTAAGCAGGAAATAGTTCATGCAGTAGCCCTCGGGCCAGTCCGAACAGGACCAGATGTAAAGAATGTGCTCTACACCGCAGCCGGAGAGAATGGTCCCACCTGGAGCCTCTGGCAGAAAGAACCTGGGGAAACTCGAGGTCGACCCCTGGGGTTTTGGAGTCGGGGATACAGAGGATCTGAGGCCCGCTATACTCCAGCTGAAAAGGAGATATTGGCAGCATATGAAGGAGTTCGATCTGCTTCGGAAGTGGTTGGTACTGAAGCGCAGCTCCTCCTGGCACCCCGACTGCCGGTACTAGGCTGGATGTTCAAAGGAAGGGTCCCCTCTACACATCATGCAACTGATGCTACATGGAGCAAGTGGGTTGCACTGATTACTCAGCGGGCTCGAATAGGAAACCCCAGTCGCCCAGGAATCTTGGAGGTGATTATGGACTAGCCAGAAGGCAAATACTTTGGGATATCATCAGAGGAGGAGGTGGTCCGTGCTGAAGAAGCCCCACTGTACAACAAGCTACCGGAAAATGAGAAGAAATATGCCTTGTTCACTGATGGGTCCTGTCGTATTGTGGGAAAGCATCGGAGATGGAAAGCTGCTGTATGGAGTCCTACACGACGAGTTGCAGAAGCTGCTGAGGGAGAAGGTGAATCGAGTCAGTTTGCAGAAGTGAAAGCCATTCAGCTGGCTTTAGATATTGCTGAACGAGAAAAGTGGCCAGTTCTCTATCTCTATACTGATTCATGGATGGTAGCAAATGCCCTGTGGGGGTGGTTACAGCAATGGAAGCAGAACAACTGGCAGCGCAGGGGCAAGCCCATCTGGGCTGCGGCATTGTGGCAAGATATTGCTGCCCGGGTAGAGAACCTGGTTGTAAAGGTACGCCATGTAGATGCTCATGTGCCCAAGAATCGGGCTACTGAAGAACATCAAAACAACCAGCAGGTGGATCAGGGTGCTAAGATTGAAGTGGCTCAGGTGGACCTGGACTGGCAACATAAAGGTGAATTATTTATAGCCCGATGGGCCCATGACACCTCAGGCCATCAAGGTAGAGATGCAACATACAGATGGGCTCGTGATCGAGGGGTGGACCTGACCATGGACACTATAGCACAGGTTATTCATGATTGTGAAACATGTGCTGCAATCAAGCAAGCCAAACGGTCAAAACCTCTTTGGTATGGAGGACGATGGCTGAAATATAAATATGGAGAGGCCTGGCACATTGATTACATCACACTCCCTCAAACCCGCAACGGCAAGCGCCACGTACTTACAGTGGTGGAAGCAACCACCGGATGGCTGGAAACATATCCTGTGCCCCATGCCACCGCCCGGAACACTATCCTGGGCCTTGAAAAGCAAGTCCTATGGCAACATGGCACCCCAGAGAGAATTGAGTCAGACAACGGGACTCATTTCTGAAACAACCTTATAGACACTTGGGCCAAAGAACATGGTATTGAGTGGGTGTATCACATCCCCTATCATGCACCAGCCTCTGGAAAAGTTGAACGATACAATGGACTGTTGAAGACTACACTGAAAGCAATGGGTGCTGGGACATTCAAAAATTGGGATACACATTTGGCAAAGGCCACCTGGTTAGTCAATACTACGGGATCTGCCAACCGAGCTGGACCTGCCCAATCAAACCTGTTATGCACTGTAGAAGGGGATAAAGTTCCTGTAGTGCACGTAAGAAACATGCTGGGTAAAACAGTCTGGGCTACTCCTGCCTCAGGAAAAGGCAAACGCATTCGTGGAATTGCTTTTGCTCAGGGACCTGGATGCACTTGGTGGGTAATGCAAAAGAATGGGGAGGTCCGGTGTGTACCTCAAGGGGATTTAACACTGGGTGAGAATAGCCCATGAGTTGAATTGTAGTATGTTAATTATTATATAATACTGTATGTCATCACTACCATGATTGCTATATATCATAGATGAAAATGGTGATTAATTAGAATGTATTGGAAAGAGTGTAACCTGAGCATGACATAAATGGTATGGAATAAGGGGTGGATATCTGTCCTGGTTCCAGTTAGGACAGAGTTAATTTTTCCTCATAGTAGCTGGTAGGGTGCTATGTTTTGGATTAGGATGAGAAGAGCGCTGATAACATGATGATGTTTTAATTGTTGTAGAGCAGTGCTTACACCAAGCCAAGGATTTTTCGGCTTCTCGCTCTGTCCTGCCAGCGAGCAGGCTGGGGGTGCAGCAGGAGCTGGGAGGGGACAGACCCAGGACAGCTGACCCAAACTGGCCAAAGGGGTATTCCATACCATCTGACGTCACGCTAAACAATATATAGGGGTGGCTGGCCGGGGTGGGGGGCCCGGCTGCTCGGGGATAGGCTGGGCATCGGTCAGCGGGTGGTGAGCAATTGCATTGTGCATCACTTGTTTTCTTACATTATTATTATTAATACTATTATCATTATCACTATTATTATTATTATTGTTATTATTATATTCCTGTCTTAATAAACTGTCTTTATCTCAACTCACCGGCTTCACTTTCCCGTTTCTCTCCCCCATCCCAGAGAGGGAGGGGGGAGGGTGAGCGAACGGCTGTGTGGTGTTTAGCTGCCGGCCGGGTTAAACCACAACAGTCTTCTGAGGCCCTATCCAAGGCCTCCTGCCTGCTGCACCTACAGCACAAGAACCATTACTTCTCCGTATTATGCAGATTGACCTGATGGGTCTGTTCATATTAATCCCTTTTAAATTCACTAGA